>NC_049198.1:22804698-23115274 GCF_009769625.2 Cygnus olor
ATCTGTCTTTAGCCTGAGCGTGTGCGGTGGCATCGTGTTGGTGTCTAGCTAAGCTCCACCCATGCTACTGTCTAACTCCCCCTCCTCAGAAGGACAGGGGGAAAGAAAATGGTGAAAAAAGGCGATCTGTCGGCAATTATTGCCACAGACAAAACAGACTCAGTGTAAAGGAGATGAATGTAATTTACTGCCAACTACTAACAGACTAGAGCAGTGAGAAGCTAAAAACATACTAGAAACACCTTCCCCTCACTGCTCCCACATGGCTCCATACCACGGGGTCCATCCCCCAGGAGCAAACTGCTCCAGCACGGGTCCCACACGGGTGGGCGGCAGCTCCCCCAGACCCCCTGCTCCTGTGTGGGCTCCTCTCCACGGGCTGCAGCTCCGGCCCGGGGCCTGCTCCTGCGGGGGCTCTCCATGGGCCGCAGCCTCCTCCAGGCCACATCCACCTGCTCCACCGGGGGCTCCTCCACGGGGGGGCTGCAGCGTGGAGATCTGCTCCGTGTGGGACCCATGGGCTGCAGGGGGACAGCCTGCTCCACCAGGGGCCTCTCCGCAGGCCTCAGGGGAACAACTGCTGCTGCCTGCCTGGAGCACCTCCTGCCCTCCTGCTGCACTCACCTGGGGGCTGCAGGGCTGCTTCTCACTCCTCTCTCCCTGCTGCTGTTCAATAGCAATTTTTTTCCCCCTTTCTTCAATCTGCTCTCCCAGCAGCCCAGCCAGCACTGCTCCCTGGCTTGGCTCTGGCCAGCAGTGGGTCCCTTTTGCAGCTGGCTCTGGTCTGACATGGGGCAGCTGCTGGGCTCTGCTCACGGAGGCCACCCCACAGCACCCCGCTACCAAACCCTTGCTACATGAACCCAGTACAGCGTGTTCAGGTGTCTCTTAGCAACTTGCATTTTATGGGCTCCTACAGGTGATTTTTTTTGTTGTTGTTATAGACTCTTTCCAGCACTGCCCATACTTTTTTTTTTCCCCCCCAGTCCTTGGCTGAATGGATTTTTGAAACTATAATGTTTTGATATAACTGACCACAAAATCATTTCAAGTTACAATATCACACAGAATCAAGTGAGACTATTTCTGTGATGCTTAGTTGGGCACAATAGGTGATCATATGCCAAAATACTGTTCAGTGCATACTGAGCAGCAGTTAAATTTAACCTTTCAATTTTTCAGCAGAACTAAGTAACTTAAAAGGAGTGCTTATGTAGGAAAATGAAATCACAGGGTAATTATTGTGCTCAGTGAAAATATTCATCTGTTTACCTGGAAGGACCCAATGCTTGTTAAATTACTGAACCGAAAAAATATGCAGCATGTCTTTAGGATTTTCTTCATGTATCCCTCAAGATTTATAGAATTAAGACAAAAGATACTTTAATGACCAATGTATAATCTAAATATGATGACTGAGTTTTAAATTACTGGGGACCAGGAAAACATTTGGTTGCAATTTTGTAAAACAGTCATTCATGGCAGAAAATGATACTCTGATTCATCTATGTAGACGTCAATTTTTGGCTTTAAAGTATATTTATGTGCATAGTTTAAAAGATGGTTATGAGGTTTCCTGGGGCTTTGCAGTTAAAGGGAAAATTGCAAAGACCCCTTTAGAAATATTATCTTACATGAGCATTGTAAAAGTGAAAATTGTAATTCCCCTTCCCATCCTTTGTAAGCCTGGGATGTGATTTATGCGGACTAATTTCTACCAGCAATTCCACTCTCAGTAAAATATTAGTGTTGATTATAGCTGATGCATTTCAGAAGCTTAGGTATAAGGGTTTGAAACACTTACCCTCAAAAGGCATTCTTTTTTTCCCCATTCTTTAAAGCCCCCAGATCACAGTGGATTTCCAAAAGGAAGAAGAAGCAAGTACAGTCTACTGCAGAGTGGCCATGCTTTCGTTATATTTCCCTTGTCTTCCAAATTCAAAAGTCTCTAGCAGTGTTGGTTTCTCCCCTTCCCCCCAATGCAGTGTGTCCTCTCTCTCCCTTAGATTGTAATACAGAGATAACTAGGATTTTGTTCTGTGTAGAAGGATGCATCTAGTCTGAGAGCAGGATGATGCTTCTCCAACAGAAAGGCCAAGGTTTGTTCTGAAGTAGATGTGATTTTAGAGCATGGAACTCCTTTTGAGGGTACTAACTGACTCTGTTCTGCTCCTTCCTCTCCCTTTTGGGGTTAATATGCTGTTGTGTTCTGTACAGAAGATCCATAACAGGATTATTTTTTTTTGTGGCAAGTTAGCTGAGAATAGGCTAGTGGGTGAGCCCTTTGAGGTGTTGTGGTTGTGGAGAATATGTTCATTTTTTTTAACTGTATGTGACAAAAATGAAATGTTTCCCTCTTTTTACATTTACCAAGGAAAATGTTTTTTTGTTCTGTCTAGCAAGTGTCAGATGGGTGTTTTGCATGTAACTGAGAGAAGTAGATGACTTTCTAAAGCATGCTATTTATTTTAAAACTTTTGATTTAGATGAGGAATGGAATTGTAAAAGGAGCACCCCCTCAGCTCCTCTGCCCCTAAGACACGGCTGATGTCCCCTTCCAGGATATCTACCATGTCTTCACTGAGGCTGACCTGAGGGCATATTTTATATTTCCTCTTCCTGCCTCACAGATGAGGATGTCTGCTGAATTTTGTTGCACAGGATCCTGCCTTGCTGCCTCCTTGGCTTTGATTTGCAGGGCTGCATTTGGCTTATACTTGTAAGTGCTGCTCTGTGCTTTTGCTGGAGAATTTCACATGCACCCCATATCAGTGTTCCCGAGCCCACTAGTGCACAAGTCACTGCTGTATCCCAAACAAGGTAAAAATAGTTCAGACAATCTTTGTAGCAGTGCACAAGACTATTTTGCAGAGCTTATTTTATTGTTATTTTAGTACCACAAGCAAGCTTGCTGTTTCCCTTAATGGGAAACAGATGTTTTACTAGACAAACGTATATGAAATTTTTAAAAAGAAGTTTGGCTTGGCAACTTCTTTTGATATAGTTGCAGATTGAAGCATAAGAAAATGATACTGTCTGACCTACAATATAGCAGAGAATACAATTTCTTGAATTGTTTTCCTTTTGGGTAATAGTGAGTCTTTTGGGGAAAAGGAGGATTAACTTTTTTCAGCTTACATGAAGAGTTAAAATCCTGAATGCTGGTGTTAGCTTAGTTCAAAATATATTTTTTTATTTCTTTAGAAAAAAAAAGTCAAATAGACCACTACATGTAGGGTACCAATTCCTAGATAAAACATCCCATCATGTTTTGGGTTCTTAATCAGATGAGTTGCTGTGGTTCTTCCTGAACTAAAGAAGTGTTCATCTAACACAGCCTCCCCAATGTCTGTGCTGTCTGGTGGCTCAACAGCAACTGCTGTGCTCCTGAAAATTGTCAGAGCTAAATTGAGGGGAGGGGAAAAAAAAGAATACGTAGTATCTAAGTATTCAACAATTTCCTGTTGCTTTAAGTAGAAGATGAACATTTCTTAGAGGAAGTAGGAGGGGAAGAGGAGTCTCCTCACAGGATACTTGCTGCTCAAGATAGGAAGCAAATTTAAAGTCTTGAACTTAGGACATTTCAGCATTTTATCTAATTAAAAATGTTTTCATTTAGTAGGCAGGAAGGCTGTGCTTCCCTTTCTCCTCCTAATCAGGGCAAGTGTCCGTCTGAAATCTGAGTGCGTAGGATAATGTCTACGCCTGGGGTAGGGGACGGTTGAGCTTGGCTTTGTGCCGTTCCTCCTGCCTGGGTTTTGTCCCTGCCACTTTGCTGGGACTGCTGGTGGCTGCTTGGGCTGCCTGGTGGTGCCCGGGCAGAGCAGCCCTGCTGTTGGCTTCTTCTCTCATTGGCACGTTCAACATGCTTCAGCTCACTGCCTCTGCTCCCGAGTCTCTGTGGGAAACCAGGCTTTTGCTATGTGTCGAGGGATAAATCTGTCGTCCCCTGTACCGCAGTCCCCACGGGCTTTGCCTCTGCTGCCAGTGCGTCTACCGCTGCTTTCCCGTAGTACTTCACGAGTAGCTAGGAAAAGGCATCTTTGTGTGCATGCTGTGATCCAGTGCCACGTGGCGAGCCTTCTTCTGTGGTGTGTAGCTCAGCGTTAACCAGGTGAACTGGTGAGGAGCCACAGCAGCCACAGGGTACCGGTGGTGCTGCTCGGGGAGGTGGACAGAGGCTCCGAGGACGTGTGGCTGGTGGACACTAAGTTGATGCATATGCCCAGGTTTTGGGATTTTTTGCCTTATGTTTTGGATGTGTATTTCGTTGCCTTGGGGAGTATTTCCCTACAAAGAGCTGGAGAAATTTACAACTTTCTGGCATTGGGGGAAATTCTGCATTAAGTGTTGGGATGTTGTTAGAGCTATGGAGTTGTCCTTCTGCCACTAACAACTTTTTTACTTTTTTTTAAATGACATGTGGGACCTCAGCTAAAGTGATCCTTGCCCAGCAGAGTTGGGATGCTACCTGCATGTACTCTGGGCACTTTGGTCAACAAAGTAGAGGTAAAAGAGTTAAATGGCACAGACATATTTTGGTCACTTGGCATTTTAGAGGTCAGCTCTGCAAAGAAGGCTGGTGTATTTCCAGTTCTGAATCGAAGCCAGCTGGCTGCCAAAGTCTGATGTCTTCATCAACATTTTCAGGCAAATGCTGAGTAGTGTAAGGTTTAGAATAAAACTGAGAGCTTGTAACACTGACTGCAGCTAGCGGGATCGTGCTGGTGGACTAATACCTTGTTTAAACACAGAAAAGCTGAAACAACTGTAAGAACATATTAAGAATGTAATAGGTAAAAATGTTTGAAAATAGTTACCACTTGCTATGCACACGCAGACCGTGTGTGCTCTGTGCTGTTAATGTGTGTGCTCATGTTCATTGCTGAGTGTCTCTGGTTCCTGTCTGTATGCTGTGCTAGCAAGGAAGCAGTTCTTGGCTTCAGAGTTGCACACATGAGCAGAGGAGCCTTTAAAATGTTCTTGCTTACTGCCTGGCATCTTTAGAAGTCACAGTACAAATTGTGCCTGTAGCCCTTAAGAAAATCTTTAACATTTCAGAAGAGGCAAGTCCCGTAATACTGTCATCCTCAAGCTGATTTCTATAGCTCCTTAGAGGAAACCTTCCAGCAGAACTTGAGGTGGAAAGTAATAAAAAAAAAAAAAACACCACTGCACAGGGAGAGGATTCTATGGTGTCTTGAAAAATGCAAGTTTATCTTCCAGCTACATTGGAAGCCTTTTCTCGTTTTATATCCTGTTCTTAGCGATTGCTAGTTAATAATTCACATGTACTGCAGTTACCAATTAAAGAAAAATTGAATTTGAAACAGCAGTAGGTTCAATTAAATATATTTGGGAATCAGTTATTTCTTCCATTGCTCAGGAAGGGAGTTAAATTATTTAAAAAGTCTTTTCTTTGTACATTTTTCTTTTATATGAGCAAAAAGTACCAATGGCTAATTACCATTCCTGAGGAATTAAACATTTTCAGGCTCTAAAACTTACGACTTGAAAACAGAAAAAGCAAGCCAATTCAAGATGAAATAAGTGTTACTTAGAGTGCGCGCTTAAAGCACGTGACAATATTTGACTTTTTTTTGTGAGGACTGTCAGAAATCAAAACTCTAGCTTGAATATGCAGTGTAGAATAACAAGTTAGATTGTGTGCACTGAAAACTGAACTCATTAGAAGCAAATGGAGGCAGAGTTGGCATTCTTGCTTGGTTACAAAGAATGTGAGGTGAATTTGTTCCTTCCAGAGTGCCTTGATTTCCCACACCCCTTTACCCCCAGCAAGCACTCCTTACTACTTGCACGAAGATGAAAAGGTCCCTCATTACATGGTATGTTTGTTACTGGCTTGGCTTTACTTTTTTTGACCAACTTGTGTTCCCTAATTGGCCTCAGTAACGTACCACATTAGTCATGTTATGGCTATTTGCCATGGACTGTAGGAAAAAAAGGTGCTTGTTTCTAAATGGAAACTTGGAGAATTTCCTGTTTTGGTGAGAGGAGACTACTAGTTAACATGCATTGCTGTCCTGATAAACTTCTTATAAGGCAATCACTTCTTGCAGAAAAGGTATGCTAATCAGGGAGTGAATGGTATTTAAAAAAAAAAAAGTACTTGCTTTTAAAAGGAAATGAGCTTCTCACCTCTGGTAACATAATACAAGAAAAACACAAGGTTGGCTGTGTTAAAACAGCATCAGGAAAAATCTGAGTTTAAACTGTATAGATTCTTAGCAGGCTATAGCAAAGCTGAGATCATTATTGTTATTTTTAAGGGTCTTTTCCTAGTAGTGTGGGGACCTTTGACTTCTTCTTTCATGAGTGCAGCTTGATGCCAGCTTTATCACAGGGTGCCTTTTGTAGCAAGAGTGAGGCTGTGGTGTGTTGCTGGCTGTACAGCCGCACACAGAGCACGGCTGTCCAACAGCAGAAGCCTACTTGCCCGTCATGGCTTCCCTGATGTATGAAATTAGTCTTTGGTGTGTTCAGCTGAGCGTTTTCTAATTGATTCCATAGGTTAGTGCAAGTAGCTGGATGGATCGAATAAATCAGCATGTGTCAGGCATGCCCACCTTTGTGTTTGGATTATTCTAGTGTGCATTTAGCCTTTTGAACTCTAGTACTGTATGTATGGCTGTCTAAAAGACCCGTTAAGTTTCAACTGCACTGTAAGTAGCCTTCCACTCCTGCTCTCTTCCTCTGAGTTTATGAATGGTGTTAGACTGACAGGGCACTTCTTTGTGTTCTTGAGCAAATAGTTCTGCAGCAGTCCCACAGAGCAAGATGAGAGACGTCTGTCTCAATACTTTGTCATGTACAATATGCCTTTAGGTACCCAAAGTTCATGGACAAAATAGATTCATAAAATCTGACTGGAGAATAGGCTTCTTTTTCTTTTTTTTTGGGGGGGGAGCAATTACTGTCTTGATTAATTTGCTAGACTTTTTTTTAGTGAAATTTTAGAGATGTTAGTCATAGTCCTCCAGATAAAAAAAAAAGTATATAATTTCAGGAAATGGAGTAACATAATCTAGAATATTTGAATTTTGCTGCATTGATGGAAAGAAATATCAAATTATTAAAGTAACATTTATACTTACACAGCTTACAATTTTATTGAAGAAATTGGCTTTCTGTGTTACAGGGTTGATGGAAATTGTAGGAGGCTTTTTGGTTAAAAAGTTGTAGGACGGAATTTGGTTTTCAGAAATAAAAAATCCCCTTGCAAGGGATGCTGGCAGATGACTTGAGCTAGGAAACAGCTTCCTTTTCCAAATGTAAGCTGAGGGCAAATTTGTTTTCTACAGTGTGATACCTGCATTTCCATGCAGTTTTCTATATAGTTGTTTTATACAGTGGTAAATTGTAAATATAAACTTGTTTCATTTTTTTAATGAGACTTTCACTGTCTCAAGACATTGCAGAAAGAATGAATTTCCCTGGAATACCGCCTGCATCAAGCTTTTAAAGGTAACTCCAAATGTGGAAAAAAAAAACTTATAGTTGTTGTTTTCCCTGAAAATGAGCTAAATGTCACTCTTACCAGAACACATTAAAAAAGGCACTCTTTTCTACTTAAGACTCTCATGGTACTCAGCTGAAGGGGTTTCTTCAACCCAGCTTCCTAATGAATTACCTCGGTGTTGCTAGATCAAGAGTGAAGTCGGTAGTTTGATCTTGCATGCTTTGGAGTACTTCAGAATGATAGCTGTATGTTTGTATCCCCACAGTAATTGTCAGCTTCTGTGCTTGATCAACAGCAAATTTCAGTAAAATCAAGTAGCATTGGTTTGGGGTCTCTCAATGTAACTTGAAGTTCTGTTTTTGGCAGTGTTTGTTAGCAATTTAGAGAACAGTTTCTGTTCTCTGTGGTGACTGGGACTCAAGAGACCTGGGGAGCTGCATCTAATAATCTTGCATCATGTAGGTGACATTTTAATAGTGAATCCAATGAAAAGTGTAGATTCTGCTACCCAGCAATGCAGATCAGCTAATTGTCTTGCCTGGTGTATTAATGAAGTTAACTGGATATTAATATTTTTGCTGATGCCATCCTTTATTGTGTGCACAAGCTGAACTTTCAGTTGCTAGTGAAACTTCAAATCCGTTTTTTTCATAATACACTTGTAGTGTATTCTAGTGTGTTATGTCTGTTGAGGAACAAATTCCCCGTAAAAATGAATCTGGCTTCAGGTTCTTTTTATCACAACAGGTATTTTTTGTCTTAGCTGCAAACACGTCATACTTTTTGCCATGTGTTAAGCCTTCAGTAATGAGTACTGTAGTTTTCTGGAGAAACTAGTTGTCTACAAATAACTCCACATAGTTGTCATCAAATGTGAAATATAAATGTTGATAGGTGTTTTTATGGAATCTTTTAAATATTGCCTGAAAGAGGAAAAATGAAACTATTGAACATAGCATATGTTTTCTTTATACTGATTTTGCTTAGCTGGCTAACTTTTAGTGCATTAGTTAGTAGGAGGGGTCTTTCAGAGTTTCTTCCAAGTCCTCATGATTGAATTTGAGCTCATCTAAGACTTGAAAATGTTTTTTTTTTTTCATTTTTTTCTCATCATTTATGTTCTGCATCTCAGTGCTGTAAAATAAATGGTTACCCAAGAGTATGCAGCTAACATCAAAAAAGTGATGTTCCTTATTAGCTTGAAACAGCTTGTTTAGAAGTAGTTGATATTTGAGTAAATAGTATGAAACCAAGAGTGTAAAAAGCTTTTAGCTGGAAGGTTCTGGTAGCTTTTAGTGTTTTCTTTTATCAAACCGTGGTGTTTTTTCCTGCCAACACTCTGACCCTTGCTTTGTGTTTCTCTATTCCCCATATATGCCCCTGAAAACAAGAAAGGGAGGTAGGGTAACAGGGGAAGAGAAATAATAAAGCTGGGATTATTGCAGGTACCTCTCAGTGCAGATTCCTATCAACCAAGAGGTAAGTAACTCAAGATACTGCCGCAGACATCTTAAAAGCCAACTTGGTAAGAGGTTGGTAGTCAGCAGCTAGGATGAAGGCATGCACTCAGTTTCTGGCCTGTGGCAAATGCTGACATTTCTAATGGTTATTTCTGTAGCCCGGATTTGTCATAGATGTGTATTGATTAAAATAAAATAACTTCAAATTAAAGCTGTCAGCACAAACCAGTCAGAAGTGGCGGGGCTCGACTGGGAACCTGCCCAGTCTCCTCTCAGCTAAGCTTCAGAATAAAAGGTTACGCCACAGCTTCCCGGTCACCTGCAGGCTTTCCAGGATTTATCTGAACTTGGCTGAAGCTCCTGTGGTACTTCCCTTGGCAAAAATGGATCACAGGAAGGCAGCTTCAAAAATCCCTATGCTTGAGGGACTGTTTATCTGAACAGCCTCTTTTTGCATGCTGGAAAATGGGATGGGTTGTTTTAGTTATGGGTCAGTCTTAATTGAAGTTTTCAAGAGCTGTCCTTACTATGCTGTGGTTGAATGACGATGGAGATTATGGCACTGGGAGACTCGGTTGCGTGACTGGAGAAGGTATTGTGTGGTCTGGTGTATTTTTCTGTCATTTTCTGTTTTCCTGCTGCTCCCACTGGTCTGCTGTCTTCATGCTGCATCAGCTGTGCTATCTTCATGTTTCCTTGACAGGAGCAGGAAATGCACATTTTCTCATGAGGCTGAGTAATAGGAAAAGGGCAGAGCTGGGGCAAAGAAATAATCCATGCAGAAAGGTTTCAGTTGTTCCTCCCCACCTCCCTTTCCGCTTCTGAAGGTGGGGCAGGAAAAGACAGTATTTTTTGATGGGCTTCCTAATAACCAAAGTAGAGCAGTCGTTTGGATACCCAAGAACCTTATACACCTGATATCCCAATGCAACTTGACCTGTGATACCTGATCACCATTCAGAAAGTAGAAATCAATTATTTCTAAATAGTGCAGCTGTCACATGTAACAAAGTGTGTTAGTATAAATATCAGTGGGCAATAGTATAACTGTTCATTTTAAAGCCCGGTGGTAAATGCTATTCTCTTGAAACTGTGTGAAGCAAATGGATTTTGTCCAAAATGTATTTGTAAGTCTGTGGTATACACAGATTATATAAAAACTAAAAACACTTTAAAGCATCTGTAAAGGGTACCTAAATGTGTTCTTTTGTTGCTGTCACTTAAAAAGTTGGGTATAATTGCTGTCCTGTTTGTTAGCTAATGATATAGTAATTTGAAAATCAACCAACAGTGTGTATAGATGGTCAAAACATAGCAAAAGCAGTGCATTTGGGGCAAAACTAGATGTACCAATGGGCACATACGGGGTGCTTTGCCACCCGTTGATTGCAGTGAGTGCATGTAGACTTGCTGTGTACTGGGATCTGTCTGTGAAGCACAGATGTGTTTTCAGGATTAAAATAAACTTACTTAACACAAGATGTTGTCATCTGCTTTGGCACCACCTGTGCCAGGTGTCAGTACTTGTGTTGCTGAAGTGCTGGCTTGGACTTCTTTCTTGAGATGTATTTGACTGTGCCCATGTGCTTCCCCTCATCCCAGCCTTCCTGCTGTCTGGTACTTGGTGGGCGCAGGATTGCCCCTCTCTGACTTCTGCAGAGGCACCAGTAGGGACAGTAATCAACAGCAGCTTTCACTGAAGAGCAGGGTCTGATTCATTTCCCACTTTCTGCTCTTTAGCCTGCTCTGTAGAATGCATAGTAGTAGCTCGAAATTAGCTCTCCTCTCCCCTGAGATATTCGTGAAGCTATTTCCTTACCAGCCCATATAATCTTTTTTTTTTGGTAGTAGTTGTAGTAGGTGCTGGAGAATACAGGCTCTGTACTGCTGCTCTGTACAGCTATTCTCTGGGGACCAAGAGGGAATGGGGAGCTGTGTTTTTTTTTTTTAAAGTAACTGTCTGCTGTCTAAACAACAAAAAAAAAACTTCTTGTCATCCCTTCCTGTTACATTACGTGGTTTGTGACTTGTGACCCTGTGCTGGGAAAAAGCCTGTTGTGACCGAGGATTGTCACGTGCCTTGCTGGTAGCGGCTCTGGGAAGTGGGAGGGCGGCTGTGACTGAGTCTCTGATCCAGACCAGTGTGCTTTCCTGTGATGGCATCGGGGCCATAGCTGCGTCGACGTCCTCTTTGCAGTTGTCTTGTGGTCAGCTGTGCTCCCTTCTTGGGCAGTGAACAACTGCGGCAATCAGTGCTTGGGAAAAGGCTTCCGATGTGATTCCTTTACATAGCATAAGTAGCAAGTACCTTCTGTTATTTACTGCTCCTTCTGGCTTTGAGTATTTCTCTGTGAATTTCAGGATTTGCGAGGGTTCAATCACTGCTGCTCTGCTGTGTGATATCTTCACAGTTAAGCCCAGCATTTTGCCCAGGTTTCTGATCAAAAGAACCAGCTTTTGATGAAGAAGGTTCATTCTCGAATAAACTGATGGTTTGGTTTTTGAGCTGCCTCGAGAGTCAAAAATGTGTCTTCAGAAACTTGTTATAGTACTTCATCTCCTAGTTCCTTCTAGGAAGCTCCATTCCTTCAGATCCTTCTTCGTGGAGAAAACCAATTTTAGGAATGGTAAACTTCTACCTGTCACAAAAAGAAGGGTTTTATTTTAAGTAACAAAGAAATGAGCCACTGAAATCTGTGCCTTTCCTTTGCATGTGTTTGGGTGTCTAGATAATAAAATGGAAGTATCAGATCATATTTGATATACTTGTATGTGTATGTGGGTTCATTACATGGTCAGAAATAGAACTAGATTTATGAACAGGCAAAGACAACTTCATAATTCTCTAGTTTTGAGGCTGTTCCTTGTTAGATGTTTTCATACTCCCCTAGCTAACTGTAATGTAACCAGACCTACTAGTGTTGCTATTGCTGTTTTATCTTTCAGTATATCAATTTGATTTCTTAGGCAAATCTGAAAAGACCATTACTATGGTATTTGTCTGTGGGTTTTGTTTCCTTCTGTGGTTATAAATACAAGCACATCTGTTACATTGGTGTTTTTTTTATTGCCCCTCAGTTTATGCACACATGATGAAATAGTTTGACACCAAAGACTACAGTCTGAGAATATGGGAAATATCTTTGAAATAAGAATAAGAATGAAAAAAATATCCCTCCCCCACCACCCCCCTTGTACCCCCCCCCCAAAAAAAAAAAAAAAAAAAAAACAACGGGAAAATGGAAAATAACTTCCTTTCCAGACTTTGGTTATCTAATTAAGTTTTTGTTTCTCTTCTGAGTTTTTTTTTTTTTAAGCCAGAGAATGTTTGTTAGTGTTTGGTGTTTTATCTCTGTCTTTCTCTGGAGTTTTGCCCTCTAGTTACTATTATCAAGTCTTATATAGAATTCACAAATTATATATAGATTGCCTTGAAATCTCCAAGGGGGGGGGGGGGAGGGGGGAGCAACTTCATAAGATCCTCCTCCATTATTTATCTCAGAGTCAGCTTAAATATTTCAAACTAAATATTTGATTTTTTTTTTTACATGATATAAATTTTGTATTTTCCCATTCAGAAAACAGAGTTCCTAGCAAAGTAGTAGATCTGCTTGCAAGTTAACTGTTAAAGAAAGCTAAACATTTTTTAGCTTTAGGCACTTCCACTATATTTATGCTTAGTTGACATTTTAAGCACATTAAAGAATACCGATATCAGGAGTCACCAATTTTATTCAAACAGTTGCAAATGATTGACTCTTCCTTTCCTGTCTTCATTAGCTAGTCTCAGTTCCTTTGAGAAGGGGCAAAATGGCCTTTTTTAATTTGGACAGTGCTCAGGGTCATGCTTCTCAGCTGAATAAACATGGAAAGCAAAATATACTTAATCTCCTACTGGCTTTTCTCAGAACTTGAGAGAGGATGCTGCACTGCTTATTCCAAAGCAAAATAGGTCATCTCTCTTGGTTTGGAGTATCCTTTTGATTTCCCACAACTTCCGTATTACTAACAAATCATGTACCTGAAAATTGAATTAAGCAGTGGATTTCCTTTTAGTTGCACAACAAGCTTAATTCTGCAAAAATAAAATAAGGTCTGCCTTCTGGATTTGTCTTGTAATCGAGTGCCACTGTTCCAGTTAATGAAAAGTTAAAATACTTCAAAGTAGTAAATTCCTGTGGCTTTTTAAATCTGATTTCACTTGCAGAAGTAAACCAAGAGATCAAAGAGAACGGACGTACATTGATCTTTCTTTCTGAGGCTCAGCTTTTTATAATCTATAATGTTATGGAATGGTAAATGCAAAGGAAAAATGTATCCCCTAGATGCACATTAGCTTCAGTTGTGCTAGTAACTGCTGTTCAAAACTTGTTCTCTCTGATTCATTGCCTTTAAAGGTGTGATTTTCAACCCCCCAACCCCCTCAGCCATGTATGCTCAGTATGTACGGCTACATATTTGGGTGTATACATATATAATTAAAATCTCCCCTTGCTAACAAAAGAATTTAAAGGTATATATTTTAAGAAAAATTATCAAAGAGGTGAACTCCAAACTCCAAGCCTTCATGTTTTTTTTGCATACTTGACAAATGTCTGTTTTTATATAAGATTTTTATATATATAAATATATATACATATATATATATATATGTAAGGAGTAGGTAACGAGTGATTTAAATGCATGTGGGTTAAACAGCAAGTGTGGCCATGTTTTCAAATAATGAATAACTTCACAATTTATGTAATTGGAACTCAGAACAGTTGATGTAATAGTGAAGATTTGCTAAAAGAGCTTGAACCTCATGCACAAATCTGGGTCATTTTTAGGGGATTTATGATGTCAATTGTTTTATTTCTTTAGTATGGGTGAAGCTTATCTGCTCCCAAGGGCTATGTGGCTTCTATGGCTTAGATCTGAAACAAGCGAATGTTGATTAAGGTAGAAGAAAACCATTTCATGAAACTTGTGTTTAGTATAATTCTGCTTTATGCTGTAGGTGATAAGGTGGTGTAGTACTGATTATTTTGAAGTAGTCATTTCCTTGCTAATCTCATTTCTGTCTCTCAAAGACCTCAGAATGTATTATCTTGAGCTGAAGGGTGTCTCCTGAGTTCTGGTAGTGATACATTCCTTTGTCTGTTTGAGGCTTCACCATCAACTCCATTTTGAATTTTGTGTTATATATTTGCAACTGCTTAGGTACATACCAAAACCATTCCACCTTGGACACTTCAGATTTTGTGCATTAGTTCTAAAAGCCTGTTCTGAGAGCAGTGAGTGGCATCCCTGGCCACAGCAGGGGGTTTGGAACTAGATGATCTTTAAGGTTCCTTCCAACCCTAGCCGTTCTATGATATGATCCAGTCTCTGGGCACTGTGTTAACTCATGTGCAGTCCAGACTTTTATATACAAATTGCAGGAGCTTTGTGTTGTCTGAGTGATTTGGGCTTTTTCCTCTAAGATTTTGAATGGGGGTTGGTGTGAGCAAATGACATTGATTCACCTGAAAAGCAAAAGCAAACAGCTTAGGCCTGACTCATGAAAGAGCTTCGAGTTGTTAGTGAAAAGGGGACTGCAGCTTCTCTGCTTTAGCTTTTAAACAAACTGCTGTTAAAAGAAGGTTAGGAGCTATTATGGAATTCATTTTAGGTAATGCAAAGGAGGGATCCATGGAAACCTTCCTGAGAAAGGTTTGGCTTTCGTGCATGAATATAGTGCTTCAGACTGTAAATGAGACCAAATGACTACAAGGATTAGTTGGGTGTTAGTATTTGCAGTTGATCTGGGGAAAAAAAATTTACTTACACTTTACAAATGTAAAGTTCTCCATGTTAATGCTGTGTCTCACCAAGTGTAACTTATTTTCTGCTAATATGCTCACTAACCTGTATTTCTGATTTCTGAATGTGTAGGTACAAACTATTGATTTTATTTAGGCTTGTATGATAGTGGAACTGAAACACAGTTTTGTTACTGGACCAGCGTACCTGATCAATCTAAGTTTTTTTTTTCTTTTTTTCCCTTGACCATAATATGAAGTCGTAAAAACTCCTCGAGTTTTACAATACTGCTTTTTGGTTAGTGGTGTTCCTAACAGTAAAGCTAGGTCTGTTTAGAAAGCTGCACTTTGTGTGCCTAACAGCAAATTTAAACTTTCTAGCTGAGCCCTTTCTTAATGAATGAAGCCTTGGGAGTTGTGGTTTCAGAGCTAATGTGAGCGTAGGAAGGAGGCTGGCTCCAGAGTGCGCTGTCTGAATGACAGGATGTCTTCAGCTACTGGGGAAGTGAAGAGCGCAGTGGTGGCTCTTCCCTAGAGAAATGTAAGAGGAACCCTTGTGAAAATGAATTGTGGATGGGAGGCAGGAGAAAAATTAGTGAGAATAAAGTTTAAGAAGCAGATCTTTCTCCATGCCCCTTGCAAACTTTTCCCTGATGTCACTTTTGAGTTAGATTTAAGACTTTGACAGCAAAAGGAAGAAAAGAATACCTTCAAGGTAATGGAAAGGAGCCTTGTCAGACTTTAAGGATTTTCTTTTCATACTCAGAAGTGTACAAAAAACTCACTTCTTTTGATATCTGTATTATCTTTCTCCTACTGAGATCTTCAGATTTCCGTGACAGTCTTCTGAAGACTCTTGATTGGATCTCTAATGAGAAGATAGTACCTGATACACTTACAGACTGTCCCCCTTCTGTTTGTGCTACATATCTTGTCTCTATGAGGGACATGGATGGGTCCCACAAAGAGTTGGTTGAGCCAACTCCGACACATTTCACAGCCTGAGGATGAGACTGCCTCTATTGATCTGGATTTTTGACAGGCATCTTTTTTCTGACTAGACAACCTGCTGATCTAGGGGACTGTTCCCGCAGTAATGTTAGCTTCATTTAGCATTACACAGCATAAACATATACAGCAATAATGCTGTGTGAAGACACGTTTTGTCTGTCTTGCTGGTTGACAGGGACCGCTGTCCTGTGGTTCATGTTGAACATCCTGGGATGTCTTTCAGCAGTCTGCTTCTGAATATTTCTGGAACTTTCACTAAACGAGCACAATGGAAAAGAAATCTGAGACAATTTTCTATTCTGTGCTGTATTATAAAAATAAGTATTTTACAGGCTGTGAATCAAGAGCTGCCTGCCCCAAGGTCATTTTTCAGTGGATAAAACACTTGACAATGGCAGCTATCTTATGAGGGCAGCAAAGGGAAGATTATTTGAAATACAAACTAGACAACAATGAAGGTTCAAATTCTAAGGTGAAAGTAGAAAAAATGTTACAAGATTTTCATTGCTTCATTTCTGTTTTTTTTTTCTTTTGACTGACACTGGCTTCAGCTGGATTCCTTTGTTGTACTTGGTTGCTTCCAGTAAAGAAATTACTGTAGTGACAGAAAATAGCATCCACCATGGGAATGCAGCACATACTTTTGAAGATGTGCCAAAGAGCTTGGATGCAGTCAAGGATCCTGTCTAAAAAGAAGGATGAACAAGGGCTAGAGTCAAGCAGGCTAGTAGGGACAGAATTGCATTTTCTATCCACTCCTTACTTACTCCCTGCTTCTTGCAGATACCTGTGCAGTTTTTCCCTTCCCTACAATTTTGGTGTAGGTATGAGTATAGGAACTCTGAATTGGAAGCCTGAGGTAAGTTACAAGTGTCTAAATATTAGTATTTTGATGAAGTGCTGTTACAGAGAAAATGCTCATGTTATAATAGAATCGTATCATATAAATTTGGTTGGAAAACAACTTTAAGATCAAGTCCAACCATCAACTTAACACCAGCATGTCCACCAGTAAATGATGTCCCTAAGCACCACATCCACATGTCTGATGTGCTTCCAGGGATGGGGGCTCCACTACTTTCCTGGGCAGGCCGTTCCAATGCCTAACCAGCCTTTCCATGAATAAATTCTTCTTAATGTCCAATGTAAACCTCTCCTGGCACAACTTGAGGCTATTTCCTTGTGTCCTATCACTTGTCACCTGATAAGAGACCAACACCCACCTTGCTACAATCTCCTTTCAGGTAATCGTAGAGAGAGATGGGCTTCTTCCCTCAGCCTCCTTTTTTCCGGACTAAAAAAGTGCATTTCCATCAGCTGCTGGTCATGTATCTTGATATCTAGTCCATTCACCAGCTTTGTTGCTCTGCTCTGAATGCATACTAGCAGCTCAATATCTTTCTTGTAGTGAGGGTCCCAAAACTGAAGACTCAAGGTGCGGTCTCACCAGTGCTGTGTCCAAGGTGACAATCCCTTCCCTAGGCCTGCTGGCCACACCATTTCTGGTGCAGGCCAGGAGGCTGTTGGCCCTCTTGGCCAGCTGGACCACAGCTGGCTCACGTTCAGCTGGCTGTTGACCAGCACCCCCAGGTCCTTTTCTGCCAGACAACTTTCCAGCCACCTTCCCCAAGCCTGTACCACTACAAGAGGTTGTTATGCCCCAAGTGCAGCACCCAGCGGTTAGCCCTGTTGCATGCCATGCAACTGGATGCGGCCCATCAATCTAGCCTATTGAGATCCCTCAGCAGGGCCTTCCTAGCCTCGACCAGATCAACACTGCTGCCCAACTTGGTGTCATCTGTGAACTTACTGAGGATGCACTTGGTCCCCTTATCAAGATCACTGATAAAAACATTAAACAAAACCCAGTCCCAATACTGAGCCCTGGGGAACACCACTTGTGAGTGACTGTCTGCCAGATGGACTTCATTCGCAACAACCCTTTGGGCCCAGCTGTTCAGCCAGTTTTAACCAGCAAACAGCGCATCTGTCCAAGCCATGAGCAGCCAGTTTCTGCAGGAGCATGCTGTGGGAAACTGTCAAATGCTTTTCTAAGTCCAAGTAAACAACATCCACAGCATTTCTCTTGTCTTCTGAGTGTGTTATCTTACCACAGGAGGAGACCGGGTTAGTCAAGCAGGGCCTACCTTTCATAAACCCACACTGACTAGGTCTGATCACCTCGTTGTCCTGTATGTGCTGTGTGATGGCACTCAAGATGTTAGTTTTGCCTAGCTCTTGAGTCAGAATTTCTGACAGTGCTCTTTCTTAATGATGCTGTTAATGTGTATTTGCAACTACAGCATGGTAGTAGACTAGAAGTGACTTAGGTTCTTTCATGTTCTTTAATAGTCACTTGCAGAGAGCCCATTGTTTCATGTTGTTCTTGTAGGATCTCTTATCATGCAGGTTACGTGAGACATGAAGCTGTACCAGTGGCTGTTGAATATGACAGCCTTTGTATGAGGCATGAACAAATGCAACATTGCACTCTAGATCTTGCTGCCTGTACGTGGTTCTACACCTTTGCATCTGCAAAAATAGCTGCAACAGTGGTATTACTGGGTAGAGGATAGCTTTGGGAATCCAGGCTGCCTGCCTAAATATAAAGGAGAATTGTCGTTATGTTTCTGATCAAATAGATATACTAATTGTGCTAGTTCTAGTGTAATTTTGTAAAATGGGAACAAGTGTGCAAAGTGCTTTTCTTTTGATGGCAAAACTTGCCAAGGTTGACTTGTCATTTTATTGTCTTTGGCCAGCATAGTACGTGCTTCTTATAGGAAAGAGTCCTGGATCCCGTATTGTCTGGATGGGTAGGAGCTCTAAGCACTGTGGGAGGTGGGTGTCATATGGACTAGATCACAAATACATTTTGAGCCCTTCCCCCCCCCCCCCCCCCCCCCCCCCCCCCAAAAAAAAAAAGGGGGGGGGGGCAGTCGGGTGTTTGGGATCATTTCCTTCCTGGGAAAGAATATGCTGCAGAAATGTCACATGGAGTTCCCTGCTGAGTAGCTTTGATAAGGTATGCTGTTGATCTGTTAAAGATGCTGACAGCTTTCAGGAAAACCAAATATTAAAGCTAAACTTGGCCAGTCTTTATTCTATTGAAATTATGTACTCAAACATTATTATTATTTTTTAACATACAAAATACAGTCTTTCTTTCCCAAATGGGCCTTATCTTGGAAACCACTAACTAGTGTGCATAACTAAGGAAACATTTCAGTCTTAGCCAAAGGAAGCTTAGTGAATTGTTAAAGTACAAGTAATTCTTGGGTAGCTTTGTGATTTAAAGTTGTTTGCTCTCCTGTCTGTATGTTACTTGTTCAGGTTGACTGTTACCAATCATTTTATGAAGCTGCTATGGAAATAATGACAAGGTCACTAAGAAACCAAGTTGTGTATCCTAGTCCCTCTGGCCTTCCTTAACAACTTCTTGTTATATCTTCATTTTAAACTGCAGGATGTAAGCCTATGTCATATCAGCACATGTGAAGCAAGCAATTCTGAAGAATTGTTACAATTACTCATACTGTAGGAGGAGAGGACCCTGTTGGCTGTTTTTGCCCTCCTAAAAGTTTACTGGTAAAACATACCGTACTGCTAGGATCATACTTCTGGGAAGGTATGTTCTTGAGCATTGAGCATTTAGGAAACAATTCTAAAGTTTTTCCTTTTTTTGGGAGTGGGTTGTCTAATAGACAAAATATAAAGATAGAGAAAAATTGGCAGATTAGTCTTGAAAAGAAATGCTGGAAAAAAATATATATTTTAAAATATTGCTTCAATAGTCAAGTAATTAAACTGGAACTTGAATTTCCTTGGTATTAGCTTTTACTTTACTTTGTTATAAGATGAAGAGAGCTGAAGGTCCTCTCATGGTCAGAGTGAAGGGTGGGTATTTTTTGGGGTGCAGGATGCACCAGCTTCAGTGTTGTAGAATTCTCAGGTGTTGAACCTAGCCTTAAGATAAATCAACAGTTTTATTTCTTAGGAAATAGTTTTATTCAATAACTTTTACGTTCAGTATGAAAATGTCCAGTTAACAGAACAGATGAACATTACTAAAAATAATTGGATCAACTCCCACAGTGGTACATAGTCATACAAGTCATAAATTTCAAAGCTTTTAACACTGCACATCTTTCCTTGTGGACTCTTATTAGTATAACTTGACAAGACTAGTTTATTTGCAACTAGTTTATTTGCAATTTAGGCTCCAGTTTCCTGGGTTAGTGTGCTACCTATCCAAATAAGATCAGCTAAAATTAAGTGAAATAGTACTATAGGTAATACAGGTATTTTCATACAAGATGCTATTTGTATATATGGATAAAGCTAATGAAAAGTCCCTTACTTAATATTAAATACTTCAACATATTTCTGATTATACTTGAGAGAACCTGAAAAATGAAATTGTGTGGCTTGAGAGGAGTTGCCCTGGGCCTCTTTTGTGTGTAACTGTAACTGCATGTCCTAATCTCATTCTTCATTATTTATTCTTGCTGTTATTTTTCAGTCCTTATATATAAGGAAGATAAGATCAAGTGCCCCAGTCCCAAAGGACATGGACTGAAAAGTGCACTTGGCTTATTAGGGAAACTTGTGCTCTTTGTCAGTGTCCAGAAAAAACCTGATTTCCTACTTAAAATATGCACGTAACATCTCAGTTAAACTTAGGGGCTTTGAAAGCCCAAAGGTGCTTTGACATGCATAAACTGTGTTTCTCTGGTATGTATGGTGTATGGTTGATGCCAATATATCAACTGCCTGAGTGGAAAACGGTTGGTTTCCAGACAACTTTGACTCTGACTCTCATTATGTTATTAGACTTCTCACCCCTTACTCTGGTTTTGTGTACTTCAGAATAAAATGTTCATTTTCAAATTTGTGCTGCTAGGTTTCTTAGAAATCTTAAGTCTCTAAAATAAAAAATTGTAAGCTGTAGGATTGGCAGCATCTTTGCTCCCTAAAAGCAATGCTTTTTTTTTTTTTTAAATTTAAAATGGTAAAAATGCTTCTGTATTTTGAAGTTACCAGTGTGGAATTACTCTAGTCCATAATCTCTGCTCAACTGCAGGTAGTGATTAAAGGACTGAGTGTCATTTAATGATTTAGCATTAACTGAGACAACCTCTGTTTTAAGAAATATGCAGGGTCCCGTTATTTTGAGTAAGATGTAGCCTTGAGGATACAGGATGTAGTTTGCTCCCATGAAGTGAGGGCACTTGAATTGAGAAGCTCATTTCCAAGTTGGTTGAAAGATACCATGTCTGTAAGACAGCATGGACTGCATGAATCACTGTAGACTCTGGAAACCAAGGGGAGTGTATGGTGGTTGTTCTGGTCTTGAGCATGCTTCCTTCTCGCGAGTAGAAAGTGAAAAGAAATGAAATAAAATTAAGACTCAAACAGTGTGAAACGTGCATAGAATTATACTTTGTTTTTTATTATACTGGCTTACTTTAGTAATATATGATAAAACTTCTAATTCAGATCTTCCTGTCCTGTTGCAGACACCATAAAGCTTGTGTACTAAGCCCTATGCTGTAGATGTTTCAATATAACTTGCATTAAATTACTTATATTCATGACATCCATTGTGATATCAAAGTAATGAACTGCTACAATTTACTAGACAACTAATCTTTGTAATTTAGAGAGTATTAAGTCATACGGAACTTTTATGAAAGTGTGTAAAAAATCTCTGAGGTGATATGATCTATAAATGAAACTCTGAAAGCTATGCATGTAATCTTTTTCTGTTAATTTTAGCTTTTGTGCATGTAGATGAAGAAATCAGAGTAGTTCTAAACTGTGCTGTTGGTGAAGACAAATGCAATCATTCATTTTGGATGCATTTTGTGTCTTGGGTTTGTGTTCTACATGTACATACTGATGATGTATGTATTCTTTCAGTTACAATATATGTACTGTTATCTTGTTCACACTGAACAGGGCGTAATACAGGATTTTTTTATCTAAGTAGGGATCTTTTTCTTCCACACATCAGTGACATCGTATTAGATAGTTACACATACAATTGGAAAAGCCTGGATAAAGAGACAAGGATGAGTGAAGATAAGTCTACTGAAGTGTAGGTTTTACGATAAGAATATTTAGGAAGTATGTGCAGTTTACTTGCTTGAATTATGCAAAAGATTAATTAGAGGGGTGGAGTATTTCAGATCATCCTGTACCACATTTCTGGTTACGTTTTCACTTTGTCTTTTATTTTTGTAATTGAGGCTGAATGCAGATAGTGTTGTGCTTCCCCCTCCCCCCCCCCTCCCCCCCCCCCCCCCCCCAAATACACTAGCCCTTCTGATATGTTTTTGCTAACTGTGTTGGTAAGGCTTAAAGAGAAGCATCTGAATTGCATCTGAATTCTGTGTTATATGCCTTGGGTACAACTATAAAGCTATCAGATGCCTTATTCTAGTTCACTTTAAAAACAGTTCAGGAAACGGTTTTTTTTTTTTAGTGGAAGCTATTGTTCAATAACTGCACGTGGTATCTTAGCACTGAAAAGGAAGAAAGAGATCAAAAAGCTCTTGTCTGCAAGGTCTCTTGTGGCGAGGCTGCATTATTTAAAAACTTAGGAGCATGTTAAACGCAAACTCAGGGAAAAGCCTGCATTTTCTGGAACTGTGTATGCTACATTTGAAGGTTAATTAAAAAATATGAGGAGATGCACCTACTTGTAATTACTAATTTATGTTCAAGTACACACACACACATCACTTGTACATTGATCAAGTAAAGCATTTCTTTTTGAAATCAGACTGTAAATTAACAATGCAATCCTTTCACATAAATAATCTTGCTTTCATCTTGCATTGATTTATGGATCAACTTCAGCTCCATTACATGCTGAGAACCTTTTACTCCAAGCTCACTTCATCATAGGTTTCTCTCCTTTGTTTTGTACCTGCCTTGCATAAAAGTGTTGTCGTTCCTCTTGATATGTTATTCCTAATGGAAGTGATTTTGGATTTGAAGCTTTATATGGCCAAATGGATTATTTAATATTTTAGTGGCCTAAATAAGGAATAATAAATTGAGAATCTATTTTTTTTCCATGTGATATGAAATTATGGCCTCTGTTTTTAAAACTTAAGTGTGTCTGAATTGTTGTAGCCAGAATACCAGTTACGCTCTACAGTGCTTGGTAGTGCCTCTTAGAAAGGTGCATTACAAATGTGTTTGTGATTAGTCAGAGTATTAAGTTAATGAATAGGAAATCTGTAAGTCAGGTTCCTTAAATGCTATGTTATGGTCAAGAAGCACTTGCAGCACTTTTGGCTGCAGTTGTTCAGAATGGCTGGTCATGCTGATCTAGTCAGTGGAATGAGAAATGTTTCACCTTGTGTTTCTGTTTTTAATTTCAGTGTAACTGAGGGAAAAGTAAGACCTAATTGAGCATGGATGGAGCAGACAGACTCAAATAAACAATTAGTTTTCTGAGGCCTCCAATGCAACAGAATAAATGAAACCTTTATAGGTAGTCCAGGAGCTCATTGGTGGATGTGAATGGAAATAGATTTTATAAAGAACTAAAATGCTTTCACTTCATTAGTATTCATGGTATGAAAAAAAAAACTCTTTCCAGGGATATATATTCTCCTCTGAATTATTTTTTTCATGAGACTATTGATGGTGGTGTCAACAGCTGATTAAGATGAATAGGCCTTTTTCTTATGTATTTCAATCTTTTTTTTTTTTGCAATTGAAAGTGACTTTGAAGGTTAGTTTGACTAAATTTTCTTCCCCCTAGTTAAATATCCAGGAAAAAATCTTTCTAAAAAATCTGTGTATTAGCAGCAGCATTGAAAATGTTTGAAATAAGGTGTGCATGTGGATGCTTGCATATGTCGAGTATAAATACATATTTCCATGCATTTTTCTTGGCTTTTGTGTGCTGTGAAAAGGATTATTAAAATAATTAAGAGTAGAAATTTTGCCTGTGGTGTCTAAAAAATACCAGTCCTTCTCTATTTTCTATGTAGCAATATCTTCTTTCATTGGGAAATTAAGAAAAAAACACACTTGGCTAGTTTCATGTTTTCCTCTACGGCAGAGCACAGCGCATAGCACTGTTAGTGCATCTCTGCATATGGAGGTAAGAAAATGCATACAGCCATAGAGTAATAAAGAATAAAAATTGACAAAGTTTTATGCAAAGGAAAGCAAGAAAATAGCCCTTTTGGTCATGTAATTTTCATATGCAAGTGATGCATGGTATCAATCACTTGTTGAGAGTTGGTTCTCAGTGTTTCTGCTGCAAGATGGCCTTTCTGTCCTCTTCCCTTTGCTAGGAGTGGATAAGTTGTTGAAGTCGGAACAACCTTCCTGAGGCATGTACTTTGTGTGGTAAAGAGGTGATCCTGCAGCATGCTCTCCATGTCAGTGCTGCCTGGGGTTATGCCCTGGGGGCACCCACTGCTGGTCCTGCTGGAAGCGGCGGAAGACCTACTGAAGCACCAGGGCCAATGCCTAAGCCTGAAACCTGCAGCATCTTGTCACTCCTCAGATGTTATTGTGTGTGTGTGGGGGGGGGTTCTTCAATGCTGCAAGTGTGCAGGTTTTTGGGCTGCTTGCTGGACCTTTGCATGGGGTGGATGTGGTAGTAGTCACCTGGCAGCACTTCTCAGCACCACAAAATGCTGCTTCTTGCCAAGGTGGCCATTGGGATGGGATGGGAAGGGAGTATCCTTCTGCTGAGTGGTGGTGGCATGTGCTGCTGCACATCTGGGCAGGGAAGGGCCTGCTGTTCTTTTATTTGTCAGATCTCTTTCAGATCCCTTGTGAAGCTGTGGAAGCCAGGGTGAAAAGCAAGCTTGGAAGAGCCGCACCCCTGACAGAAAGGAGGATTTCTGTATGGCAGAGGTGGGCGGGTTGGGCAGACCCCTCCAACCCTGCTCACTGCTTTTGTGCTCTTGGGACAACACTACCAGTCCGGTTTCCTCACAGAATCTGGTATGTCAGGTCTGGTCCCTGGTGCCTGGCCTGGTAGGGCTCACCCAGGGCGCTGCTGCAGCCCTGTGCTGGCCACGCTGTGGCCTCAAGAGCACAGTCAGTTTTCCTTAGGTTGGAAATGATAGATTTTTGTCGGAAATGAAGGCCTTTGTATATCTTGTACCTTCCTGAAGATGCTTTTAGGAGAGTCAGATTAAAAATAAAGTCTTGA
The DNA here is from genome assembly GCF_009769625.2 of Cygnus olor. Taxonomy (NCBI): domain Eukaryota; kingdom Metazoa; phylum Chordata; class Aves; order Anseriformes; family Anatidae; genus Cygnus; species Cygnus olor. Next base: position 22,829,626 of record NC_049198.1, read on the forward strand.
TGCAACCAGCCTGTAAAATGTCCTGTATGATGCTGTTTAGTCAGGAGCGGAGCTACATTTTAGTCAGGAGCGGAGCTACATTTTAGTCAGGAGCGGAGCTACATTTATCTATATCTATTTAGAGCTGCGTTTTGCTTCTTGACTCATGGTGTAGGGCCTTTGAAGAGATCTTCAGAATTTGCTATTTATTTTTTTCCGTAATATTTATTAAAGCTGAATGGGTAGGCCCAAGGAGACTTGGGTCAGGCTGAGTTGTGTCCGTCTGTCTGTGTATACAGAGCTGCCACACAGGAGGCTTTCTGAACTGAAGGACTTGATCACATTGGAACAGAACTGTTCCCTCTTAACCACTGTAAACTAATAATTGGCTCAGATAGCAGCACAGATACATATTTATAGGCCACTTCTTGGCCTTGAAGAGTGCTGTGGAGGGTGTGCTTCGTTTTCAGTGCAATCATGTGTAAACATGTTTGTGAAAATGCGCTGGATGTGAGCTGATTTTTTTCTTTAAACATAGCTATAGCTGATTCCTCATGTTCCTCTGAGTTTTATTTTTTATTTTTTTAGTTGACCAGAGGTCAGATTTGTTTTCAAGAAGAATGCAACTACTTTAAAGGCAAATCTACACTTCTCAAATGGGCCTGAAGTAGCAAAATAATATTGATGCATCTCTATTGATTCCTAGCAGATTTTTATAAATATTTCTGTACTACCTAGATTATGATAGGTAAGATTATGCTATAGAAAAGCATCACAAGTTCTGTTTGCTGATTCTGTTTGTTTATACATCATGATATATTCAGCATAATAAATTAAGCTATTTTGAATAGCAACTTAGTTTTCAATGTTTGTGTGCGTGTAGGATGTAAAATCAATAAATAAAATGGTTATAGAAGTGATGCTTTGTGAATAGCAGCTTTACAATGCATTTCTTCTCTTTAGCTTGGTAAGGGGGTGTTTGCAGTGTCAGCTGCAGGTTGTGTTCATATGTAAATTGAGAGTTGCTGTATGAATGATTAGCAAATACACTGACTATAAAAAAGTTCTTTTCTGCGTCTTACCCTTTCTCTTTCAACAGGGAGCTGAGGACCTGACTTATTTTCTGTCTGTGCAGTAGTTGACAGGCTGGTGTCACTGTCCTAGCGAAGAAAGTGGAGGTCACAGGGAGTAAAGTGAGATAGTCCAAGGCTTGAAGTCCTGAATAGAAATGACATGTGCCATTCAGCTGGAGAATTTGCAAGGTCTCTGAGACCAAGCTCTGACGGTGTCTGCAGATCATTGCTATTAAGGGGGGTGGGAAGGCAGTGCCAAATATGAGAAATGTGGGATGAGTGACCATCTTCCTACAGACTACAGAAGGTTGGAAATAAAATCTGTATATTTTCAAGGAAGTGTGGTAAGAAAGTGGGCAAGAAAAGGGATCTTTCCTTGTCTTATGAAATCCATGCAGCCTGGTGAGACTTCCTCTGTATCCTCTCTTTTCCATCATTATCACTGTCTTCTGGAATTGGTGATACTTTCTGGAGAAGTGTTTCCTTTTACCTCTGTGCCAAATTAGGTTATTTGTGATTCTCTGCTCTGCAAAGCAGAGGAGAGCTGTGAATATTCAGAATAGTTGCACAGTTCTCTAAACGCTACTCAAAACTGAGATTAATATCCTTTGTGGGCAAGGGAGATGTAGAATATTCCACCTGTCAGCTGGTTTAATGGGAACTGTTAATGATCTTGTTCTGCTGTTTGGTTTAATGCAGGTTCGTGGATACTCCTCAGTTTCACTGTGTGATCCCTGCTAGGATTGCATCCCCAAGCAGGGTCCTTCAAAAGGTGATGATACTGTGACTAAATGCAGTAGGGCTGCTCATCACAGACATGAGTTACTGCACTTTGTCTACTGGAAATTTGTTTGCACCTGCTTCTGATGGTCGTCTAGGACAGATGCCTTTGGGAGTCTTATAAATACCCTGTTGTATAGTGTTTCTTGTTCACATCTACTTTGATTCTTCTGAATGCTCATCACGCACCTAGAGTAACTAAAGTGCAGTACACTCTTAATTGGCTAGAATGTTTTTTTAATAACAAATTCTAAGATGTCCTTAGTTTTTGGAAGATATTCTATCTGTTAATAATGGTTTAATACTGTTGCTATATATGTCAATGCAGCTCATCAAAACTTGAGCATCTGTGCCAAATTAAATTACATCTAGAGAGAGTGAATAGTTAAGCAATAAGCACATGCTTCTCCCTATATGTAAAGCTAGCTGACACAGTTTACTTCAAAATAAAAAAAAAAAAAAAAAAAGGAAGAATGCACTTTGAAACTATTATGTTTCAGCATCTGTGCTTAAAATGCTCACAAAGGAGCCTGGTGGAGGCACGGTGTGCTATGAGGAACACAATATAAATGTGAAGAAACAGATTGATTTATGTTCCTAGCAGTCTGTTCTGCTACACAGGGTCAGTCATTGTTGATCCGCTGGTAGGTGTTAACTGGCCTCAGAAGTATGCTTATTTCTGGCACTACTTTTTTGTCTGAGATGTAAGAGACAGGGAGGGGTATGGAAGGGTTGTGAAATTAGGTTCATCTTAAGCAATTAGCTGGATAATTATTCAGTAAAAGTTATTATTTCTGAGTATCTTTTCACCATCAGGTAGACTCCTTTATGTTTTGTCTGCACGGCACTTGTGTAACATTTTTCTTTCTTGCTTCTTGAAACATCTGGATCGGTATGATGCAATTTGACGTTTGACAAAATGCTTATTAGTAGCATTTTATTTTGGGACTTTGGGTTGATAATGAAGAAAAAGTAAGCATTTAAAGTATGCTGAATATGTTGTACTTTCAGTGAGTTATATGTAACAGATTTCAGGTGATATATCTCGTTCGGATTAATGCCTGACTGGGGGAGGCTTAACATAGGTGGCGGCACACTTCCTTTTTATGGAACCTTAGGATTTAATGTGCACATAAGACATGACCTGAGGCATAGTGGAATTTTGCAGTATTCAAGAGAAAGAAATTAAAATGCTCAATAAAACATTTTGTTTTTATTTTTAGAACTGAATACTTTACCTGTATTTCCCTGTTTCTGTGGGAAATGAGATTACTGTCTTAAAGTAGCAATTAAGGGAGGTTGAGGGTGAAGTAACACCATAGTGGGTGTTTCAAGAAAAAGTGGAGCTGAGCAGATGACTTCTGTGCTCATTACAGTGTCATTTTTATTGAAACAAATCTCAGCAATTCCGAACAGCTTATTTTTCTTATCCTTATGGTGTTATCAGTGAGATTGCATTATCTTAGCCTTATTCACCTTCTTGTAGCATGGATTTCCTCTCCTGGAATCCATTGTTTTCTTTCTGACTGCCTCACATCTGATTTTGCACTCATCTCAAATTATACTTCTAAACTCTAATGTTACGTCTTATTTTGAACTGGTTGTTGTTCTTAATTTTCATGAGGACATGTGGGCTAGCGTACTTGATGTGACTACTTAATGATATAATTATCAAGCAGTGAATTCATTCTAGCTGTAGAATAAATACACCATGGTATACAGCTGGATTTAATGCTACTGAGGTTTTTCAAAACATAAAGATAATCCTTTCTGAATAGGTGAGCTGTTAATAGTCCATGGCTAGTATAGTGTGAGAATAAGTTTCTTTAGAGGAATGTAGCTGATGCTATTCACACAGAAAATGAATAGCTTCAAAATGCAGAGGAAAAAAACATGGTTTGAGGACAAATTGATTCTGTCCTGATTTTCCTGGAGGAAATTCCTGTGGAACTGGAGGAGATTGTCACTCAAATTCCATCCATGTTTGTATGGGATCTCTAAATCTACATGTAAAAGTCCCTCATAAGAATATTTTGTTGATTCTGTTCTACGCAATTCTTAAGCTGTTCTCCTCTAATGATACCTTGTCTTCCATTTTTTTAAGGTTCATAGTGTGAGGGGAATAGTGTTTTTGTGAAAGCCATTACCTGCCAAATTTTACAGTGCTTCTATAAGAAATTTGTCGTGTGTACAACATAATTGGGCATCTTTTTTTTTTCAGGAAATATATGTAAAAATGGGTTTGAAGAAACGAACTTTGTAGAACAGAATGTTCTACTTGTTTGGAGTTTGCCATGTGTTTTTCGTCTCTCAACGTGCCTTTGTCAGAAGGGAATTTTTTGGTGTTTAACACTGGAGGAGGGAATGTTTTTTACAGAAGTTAATTATCCATGCATTTGTGAATATTAACAGCAGACACTGGTGGTGAGATGTGTACTGATTAGAAATACATTGCTAACCAGCCTGTATAAACTCAATGGCTAACTTAAGTCCCTTTGTACTAAAGATGCAGGCCAATCAAGTGCACTTGTGTTCACATACTTTGTCAGAGCTGTAAATGGCTATTACTGTAGTTTTGAATTAGTGACTTTCTGAAGTAACTACTCAAATTCTTTTATTCCCTTTTTTCCTGCCCTGCTGTTCCATAGACGGGTGGAAAAAAAAAGCCTTCTGTTTTTCCATCACTTCTTAAGTCACTAACATATTTTTAAAAGCGTGTGGACAAAAGTTTATGCTTCTGACCTGTGTGCGGTAATGGCAGTGGGCAGAGCATATGATGGCCAAAACCTTGGATATCTGTTGGAAACTGCCCAACATGGAAGCAGCTATTGTATTTCTTGCAACTTGCTGTCAAGCAAGCTTCACAATAAATAATAAAAAAGCAGCCAACCAAACCACAGCTGTCCTATTGTGCTTGTATGCCATCCAAATACCAAAATGTCCAAATTTCTAGTAAGTGTGAAGTAAGTACCAATAGAGTTATGATTGTGGCTAGGCAAAAGCATTTGACATGTTGATCAGAGGCAGCGTGAATAAAATTATTTAAAATACCTGGTATAATTTCCTTCCCCAAGCTACTTGCTTTAATGTTTTCTTGAAAGCAATAATCACAGAATCAACAAAGTTGGAAAAGACCTTCAAGATCCTCTGGTCCAACCATCACCCTACTATCAATGTCACCCACTAAACCATATAATCATAGAATATCCCGAGGTGGAAGGGACCCATAAGGATCATCAAATCCAGCTCCTGGCTCCACACAGGTCTATCCAAAAATTCAGACCATATGACTAAGAGCACAGTCCAAATATTTCTTAAACTCCAACAGGCTTGGTGCAGTGACTACGCCCCTGGGGAGCCTGTTCCAGTGCGTGACAACCCTCTCGGTGAAGAACCTCTTCCTGATGTTCAGCCTGAACCTCCCCTGTCGCAGCTTGACACCATTCCCGCGGGTCCTGTCACTGGTCACGAAGGAGAACAGATTGGCACCTGCCCTTCCACTCCCCTACGTGAGGAAGTTGTAGACTGCGATGAGGCCTCCCCTCAGCCTCCTCTTCTCCAGGCTGAACAGGCCCAGTGACCTCAGCCGCTCCTCATATGTCTTCCCCTCTAGGACCTTCACCATCTTCATTGCCCTCCTCTGGACACTCTCCAACAGTTTCACATCCTTTTTGTACTGTGGTGCCCAGAACTGCACACAGTACTCGAGGTGAGGCCGCACCAGTGCAGGGTAGAGCGGGACAATCCCTTTCCTCGACCGACTAGCAATGCCGTGCTTGATGCACCCCAGGATACGGTTGGCCCTCCTGGCTGCCAGGGCACACTGCTGGCTCATGTTCAACTTGCTGTCAACCGCAACCCCCAGATCCCTCTCTGTGGGGCTGCTCTCCAGCATCTCGTCACCCAGTCTGTACGTATAGCCAGGGTTGCCCTGTCCCAGGTGCAGGACCTGGCACTTGCTCTTGTTAAACTTCATGTGGTTGGTGATCGCCCAGCTCTCCAATCTGTCCAGATCTCTCTGCAAGGCCTTTCCACCCTCAACAGGGTCAACAGTTCCTCCCAGTTTAGTATCATCAGCAAATTTGCTCAAAACACCTTCTAGTCCTACATCCAAATCGTTTATAAAAACATTGAAGAGGACTGGCCCTAAAATGGAGCCTTGGGGGACCCCACTGGTGACCGTCCACCAGCTTGATGTGGCCCCATTTGCCACAACCCTTTGAGCCCTGCCTGTCAGCCAATTACTCACCCATCGTGTGATGCATCGTGTGATGTTTTTGTTTAGCTGTATGCTGGACATTTTGTCCAGTAGGATCCTATGGGAAACTGTGTCAAAAGCTTTGCTGAAGTCCAAAAAGATCCCATCAGCTGGTTTCCCTTTATCGACTAGATGGATGATCTTATAAAAGGAAATTAAGTTAGTCAAACAGGACCTACCGCTTGCAAAACCACGTTGGCTGGGACCAATGACTGCATTGTCCCCCAGGTGTGCTTCAATAACTCCCAAGATAATCTTCTCCATAATTTTACCAGGCACTGATGTGAGACTGACAGGCCTGTAGTTGCCAGGGTCTTCTTTCTTGCCCTTCTTGAGAATTGGCACAACATTTGCCAGCTTCCAGTGTACTGGGACCTCTCCAGATTCCCAAGACAGTTGAAAAATAATTGAGAGAGTTCCTGTGATGACCATGTCCCTACGCATCAGGGTAGGATCTGTACCCAATAAGATGCACAATGTGAATGTTTCTAGTGTTCAGCTTTCCAGGAGGGCTTTCGAATAAGTATTAACAAGTTTGGATAGGTCTTGCAATAATTTAAGCTTGCCATAATATTAGCACTGGACAATTGTAGTGTCATTGTATCTGAATCAACTATTTTGTGTGATCTAAATGTGTGCCATGTTATAGTTCATCAGAATCAGCTGTGTGCTTCAAGGAAGCAGAACTTACTGAAACATTCTCAGTTGGTTTCACTTGCTTGGACTTGAATGCTGTGCCTGGCAGGAGGGGAAGGCTGTTTTATAGAGGACAGAAAGCCTTTTCATCTGCTGCATAGGCTTTTCTGTGGAGTCTGAATTCACTCCAGAAAGCCTGTCTGGGTCAAGTTGGTTCATGTAGCTGCCGTTTGGTCTTTGAGAGATCTTATTCAGGGTGAGCTTGCAAGCCTGGATGCTCTCTGCAGTCCATTTCCCTTATGCTTCCCCAGCACCAGACTTGTTACATCAAGGCTGTTAAAGTCTGTCTTTGTCTACTCTTCAGCCCACTACAACAGCAGTTACAAGGTACAGAATGCTTTCAAATACACACTGTACATATTACAGATATTATTTCATTCCTTTGGAAGCAAAAAGTGAGCCTTTGAATAGTGTCTAGAAATGTCTTGTTTATCTATGTGTAGTTGCTTTTTTTAAAGTTGGAGTTTGTCATCAATATGAAAATGTTAAATCTTGTATTCTTTCTTTGTAGTGCTAGATCACATAATGTTTTTGGTGTAGCTGCTTCAGGTTTGTCTACAGCCAGCTGAAGCACAGATGATGGATCTGTGCAAGTATAGCCTACCATACTGAGTTTGACTGCTCCTGTATTAAGATGAAATCCTGTTCCCAATGAAGGTATTTCAGGAAAACCTAATATTGCTGTAATATTTTGGTCCTGACTTTGTCATAGGCAAGAATATTTATTTTTATTTATCTCCATGTAATAGAATCCTGTTCCCCTTCAACAGAATCTGAGTTTCATCCTGTTGTGTTTAAGAAACGCAGAACTTCAGAAACTGCATTTCATTCCCCTGTTTCTCATGTCTGAGAATTGCACGGGAGCTTTCAAGTTGAGGACAGCAGGTTGAAAAGCACTTGTTATAAAGAGGGGAAAGCAGGGAGACGTCCTTTTCTTCCTTCCCCTGGTTCCTGGTCTGGCTCCTGAGAGCCTCCACTTGTAGGACCTCTGGCATGGCCACGCTGCGTGGGGTCATGATGACTTCGTCGTGGCTGGTAGCTTCTGTGCAAGCTGCGTGGTGTGGTCTTCTCCCTTTCCATGCAAGAGCTGAAAAGTCTGTGTGCCTGAAGTTGTTTCCTAAATCGCATCAAACAGAAATTTTAGTTGTGGAAAAGCCACTTAGCAGTACAGAGGCGGTTTTGCAAGGGAATGATAGCTGGGTGCTGCTGTTGAAACAGTGGCTGGTAGATGCTTACACTGTCTCTTACTCTTCAAAAATAGTACTTTTCTGAGGCTGCCAGTTTGGGCAATATAAAAGCATCTTAAATATGACCCGGAGGCCTGGACAGTACTGTACTGCTCTGTACCGTAGTCTCATACTAAACTTTCCTCCGAAACCATGTGTGCTTCAATAAAAGCTGTGGAAAAAAAAAGGAGTGCAGCTTGACTGGAAATATAAAGAACTTTGTGTATTCCACAACACAGTTTGACAAGTAGAGGCTTCATTGCGGGAGGAGGGCTCTAGCTCTGTTAAGTGCTGTGTAGTGTGCAGGGAGCTGAGTGCCTTTGTTTCTGTGTGAAGTCTTAACCTTATGCAAGGAAAAAAAATAAAATAGGGTTGGTTTCCTTGATGAGTGAGCCTATCTTAAGGAAGTACATGAATATTTGCCAGTAACACCTAAAACCCTGATGGGACCATGCTGTTTTCAGATGCACAGAGTCCAGTGTCGCGCAGTCATTGCTGTCTGTCTGCTGGTGAGCAGTTTAAGGAACTGAAGACCCTTTGAGTATTTGCTCAGTAGTCACCTTAGAAGTCTAAAAACAGTGTTTCCTAGAAGCTGGTAGGCAAATGCTTTACCTTGTTACCAGATGTTTTCAGCCATTACCTTTTTAATATAACTGATTTGTATATTCACCTTGTGAGGTACCTTAGCACTTGGAAATTGAGGTATATTGGAAATACTTGCATTCATGAATGACAAATGGTTAATTAAATGATAAAGGTTAATTAAATATTCTGTGTGACCCCCAAGCCCCGCCTGATTTAGGAAATCGCTCTAGGAGTGTGCTTTGAGTTAATCAGTCACTTCAGTGTCTTGGCCTGGACATGAATGAATCTTAATATGCTGAGGAAGCAGATTCAGAAAACATGTTGCTGATTTTTTGGAAGTGTGTATCTGCAAACACTTCCATTGAGCTTTGGATTTGATTTAACCACAAAGAATAAAAAGCACTACATAACCTGAAATAATAAATACAAAATATACTCTGAACATAAGCAATTTAAAATGCCTTGCAGCATATGTAGTACTTTGCTATGCAATTAACTTTAAGCAAAAAGGGCCTTCACTGTGCATCTTCATAGGTGACTGGAGTTGACCTTGACTCCTTCTTTTCTGTGGACAGAGAGGATGAAGCCATCAGGTATATGCTCACTTGTTTTCTTCTTTTTGTTTTTGCAAATTTAGCAAAATATTGAGACATCAAATGTACTGCCAAAACCAGAAGGCTGAAATGTTGTGTAGGAATGATGAGAGGAACAGAATTTGAAGGATGAGGATTTGTTTTTACACTCATGTTGAAGTCAGTGTGAATGAATGCCAGCTTTATAAACAGAATAATTTAAACATTTTTTTTCCCCCACTGGCATTGATAAATCTGTTTTTCAGTGTTTTTCTTAGTCTGGGCAGTGGTTTGCATTTTGATTGTACAGTGCCATCTAGTGTCTGCTCAGGTAAAGCTGTGAAGAGATTGCTGAGGAATAATACTGCCAAGAGCAGAGGTTGCAAGGTCAGATGGTTCACACCTGCAAAAAGGCTGCTTTATGGAAGGTCACGTAAGCTTAAGCCTCATCCTAAACCTGATCCCTTTGTACCTCGAGATGGGACAACGGGAGAAAAATGTTCCTTGTGTGGGAGTGTGGTAGGATGTGCTGTAAGCCCTGTGAGGAGGATGGCTTTTGTGTATAGCCAGCTACAAATCGGGCACTTGGAAAATTTTCAGTTTGTTTGCACTTTAATTACTTTAAGATCTTTTTATACACTTTTTTTTTTCTGAATACTGTAACTTTTATGCAAAGGAAACTTCATTTTTTTTGTTGTTGTTTCTTGATTTCGGTAGGGTAAGATAAACATGTAATCAGTGTCTTTTTTCCTGTGCTTCTTTTCAGCTTGATCACATACTATCCCCCCCACCTATGCCTTTTCGAAAATCCAGCAATCCCGAGGTCTCTTCTGGCCCTGGAAAACCTTTTAAATTTAAGAGGCAACTGAGTGAAGATGGGAGACAGCTCAGAAGAGGAAGCCTTGGAGGAGCTCTGACTGGTGAGTTTGGGGTGTGGACATAGTCACCTGGAGGTTTAGCAGCTCTAGACCTGATGGCACCTCGACCCTGGGGTCGGCCTTGGGGCCAGACTCTTGGTGGGAGGTGTGTGTCCCACCTGGACATACATAAAGTCTCTTCCATGTGTGCTAACCAGTAGCCAGTGGGGTGAGATCATACTGGAAGCTCTCTTTTTGGGGTGCTAATAGGTGGCTGAGCATATACTGGAAATGACCTAGTTCTTGAAATTTTCGGGGGTTATGGCATTTATCTGGCAGACTGGCAGTTTAAGGGTTGTTTGAAATGTACTTACATGCATTCATCCATGGGATCTCCCATACATCTTGTTTCCTCAAGGAGCTCTAGTACACAGATGGTCCTTTTAGACTTGATTTCATTAAAGGAAAAGCAATATGGCCTCATTTATCTGGCTGAGCACTCCCAGGGGTGGAGGAGCACTGCCAGTTAGCCCTAGCTACGGACCATGTCTTCTCTTCTGTGAAGACATGCCATGGTAGCAGGTAGCCAGGACTCATGAGGAAGGCTCGTACCCTCCCTGCCCTGGTGTCTGTGTAAGCTGCAGTGAAAGATTTCAGATGCCAAAGCTGTGACTGGGTCCTGGGAGCTGCATGGCTGCAGCATTCGCTGAAGAGTGCTTGTCATTGAATGTATGAGAGAAATGAGTGTGAAAATATAGGGACAAGTTATCTGGGCCTTGCTTTGTGTATTTGAGGATAAAGAATTTTAAAACTCACTAGAATTTGCCACTCAAATGTATTCCTGAAATGCATTGTGATAGGGACAATAGACTTTAAAGAGCTAAAGAGCTTCCCAGAATTGATGAATACTGGACCCAGCATCTATCTTGTTTTGTCCAAGTTATGTTGGTTGATACCAAAATCAGGTGAAATTCAAAGCAGAGAAAGCTGAATTGTCATTTACTTGCAATATGACTGTCCCGGCTCTAAATTGTGTATGATGATCAAGAGTGTTTTTGGGGTTACAAAATGGCAGATAGAGCTGACTCTTCCTCAGCGAGCTTCTGAGAAGTGCATTTAAGGTACTTCCTTTTCGAATTTCTTTTCTACCCCTATACTTCTTCTTACGCTGGAAGACACTCCAAACAGTTAATGTAATACTATTTATTGTGGTATTTTGAAGAAAGGGAAAAGCCTGCTGTGCTACAGCAGCTGGGAGATAGTAGTGAGAAGCAGCCCTGCAGCCCCCAGGTGAGTGCAGCAGGAGGGCAGGAGGTGCTCCAGGCAGGCAGCAGCAGTTCCCCTGCGGCCTGTGCAGGGAGAGGCCCCTGGTGGAGCAGGCTGTCCCCCTGCAGCCCATGGGTCCCACACGGAGCAGATCTCCACGCTGCAGCCCCCCCGTGGAGGAGCCCCCGCTGGAGCAGGTGGATGTGGCCTGGAGGAGGCTGCGGCCCATGGAGAGCCCCCACAGGAGCAGGCCCTGTGCCGGAGCTGCAGCCCGTGGAGAGGAGCCCCCGCAGGGGCAGGGGCATGGGCACAGAGTGACGATGAAGGAGTGGCGGAGACGAAGTGCTATAGACTGACTGCAGCCCCCATTTTTTGTTTCCCTGTACCACTCAGGGGGTGGAGGTGGAAGAGGGTGGATGGGGAGAAGGTGTCTTTAATTTGTTGTTTTTTTTTTTTTCTCACTGCTCTAGTCTGGCAGTGATAGGCAATAAATGATATTAATCTCCCTATGCTGAGTCTGTTTTGCCTATGATGATAGTAGTTGAGTGATCTCCCCGTCCTTATCTCAGCCCTTGAGCCCTTTCATTGTATTTTCTCCCCCTTTCCCTCAGCTGCCCAGCAAGGTAAAACCACCACAGAGGGCCAAGCTAGTTTTTTTTCACTGACAATAAAAACTTCAATCACACTGTTATTTCTGCAGAAGTTTTTTTTTGACTTTAAAATAGAGCAGTGGTATTTAAAAATGGAGATTTCCTGCAGTTAAACCCTTCAGCTAAAAAGAAGGCAGCGTAATCGAAAACAAATGAAGCAAACATGCTCTGCTGCTATAGTCCCTGGTCTTTATCTCTGTGCTTGAATTATTGCTTGAGGCCTTTATAAAAGGAAGTGGATATAATTTTTGTCTGCTTGCAATATGTTGTGCAGGGTTTCATGTCAGGATTTGGGAATATAGCGTGCAGTGGTGTTAAACTGCTTTATTACTAATGCACTTTCAATGAACCTGAATACCTTAAGTTCTTAGAATTATACAATAGTTAAAATATCTTACCAGCTTTCACAACACTGATTGAATTAATCAAAGTCATTCTGATGACAGAAGGTCATTAGTATTCTTTCATGATCTTTGTTCAAAAAAAAAAAGATTTAAAGAAACTGCTGCAGATACAGAGATACATGCCCTAAAATGTTTCAAATGTTTTCAAATGCCCAGCAAAACTTGCCCAGCAAAAAGTGTTACTTTGGACCTGTATTTACTCGCCTACATACTTAAGCTTTTGGATGTTTTTTGTAGCTTCCTTAATGCTTAAGAGTGGGTTACTATTATGGTTTTGAAACCACAAGTATCACGATATCACAGAATCATAGAATTCCTGATTTGGAAGAGATCCAAGAGTCCTTGCATTAAAGCGAGTAACTTTATTGACTTGTCCTTGGTTTGGGTCAGTTTCTGCGCCTGTATATCCCCTCCTTAATTTCTTAGAGACTTTGCATTTATAGGAAGATACATGTGTTCCATAAAGAAAGAAAGAAAAAGAATGTCTCACAAAGGCTATCGCCCTGGAAAATGGTTCAGAATGGTATTTTTCAAATAGTTTAAAGTACAGTCCCTGTATCACTCAAAAATGTTACCTTTGTTAAACTTTGAGGAATACATTAAGTGGGAGTAAGTAAAGCAAGAGGGAAAATTACAAGCTCAAAAGTTTGCAGAATATGCCTTCACAGTGAGCAACAAGCACCAGTTAATGTTAGGAAAGCTGTAAACTGATCAGTGTGTTACTTTAGCTTTCCCTCCTGTGTTAAAAGTACAAAATTATTGAGCCATAGAGCATAAGTAGTATTAATGATAAAAAAAAAAAGAAAATAAAAATTTGATTTCTTTATATAAGACAGGATATTTCAAATCCTGCAGGGCTGACTACTAATAGAGGTAAATAAGTATTTTTTTCATCTCTGGGAATAGGTTCCAATTAAGTGAGTTTGCTAGGCTTTACAGGAGGGAGTAATACCATGCACGACATCTAAGAAGAAGAAAAAGTCTGCGTTGTTGCAATATATTGAGTGGATTTACAAAACCTGAAGGAATTCAGTTACTGAGAACCTATTGCTATGAATAAGCTGAAGTAAATTACAAAACTATTTATATAAGATTACAAGAAAAACTAGAATGACATACAAGGTTTTTCCAATGGAAATCAACACAAGAGAAAAAGGTTGTAAATTTGGATGAGAGTGAGGATAGAGACTGAACTTACATTCAGTGCAGCTCAATTGCACTGTGTTAAGCAATCTAGCAGCCACATGTTTTCAGAGTTAAAGAAAATTAAATCCATGTTTTTTGAGGCTAAAACTACTGTTGCTTCCTGTTGAAAATTGCTAGGGAACCACTGACATTAAATAAAGTTTGGCCAATAAAAGAAATGAATACTGCTTCCTGGAGATACCAGGCTATTACATTTTGGAAAAGTCGCTCCAGTCTAATTGTTGTGACAGTATTGCCTTACTTAATCTTCATCCCTAAGGAAGGAAAGAAGGAAGACTTTTGGGGAGAGATGAATTTTGAATGAAAAAACTTTACTGGATGTGGCCTGATATTAGTCTAGCAAATCTACTTTAATAGCACTTATTGCGAAGTGCTAGCATTATTGCTTAATAGATAGAAAAGGTGAAAAATATTTCATAGTTGGGTTAGGTTGCTAAACAGGAGTGTTAAAAAAACATGAGTTAAAACAACTTTGTGGTAGAAGCATTTTGTACTGGTTAACTTGGAAGCAATTTATGACCAGTTTCTCTTCTAATTTAAAAGGTCGTGTTTCCAAAGGGTTAAAGAGTTTGGATGGTAGAACTGCCTGTGGTTTCGCTGGATTCCTGGTCCCTTGCAGGACACCTGAGTGCAGTCACTGGGCGCTTCTTGTACAGTTAACATTTGCTTTCTTCCCCCCTCTGTTGCTTCTGCCTCTGAAGTGTTCCCTTTCCACCTTCCCTTCATGCCAGTGTTCCTGTAACCGTGCTGGCTACATCTTCTACCTGGAGGTAGACTGGAGCTGGGAAGTTCTGCTTACACCACAGATGGCATCAAACACAACCCTTGCGCAGTCCATGCAACTGCTGGATAAGCCCTGTTGCAGAGCTGAGCTGGAGCTACTCACCTGATGGCAGTCTCTCAGACACAGAGGGAAGAGGTCTGTACTTTTGACCAGTGCTGCCGCCACTGGCCAGGCTGAGGGCAAAGCCTGGTCAGATGAGGGCAGGTCTGTTCTTCTCCAGACAGTCAGCTCCTGCGTGTGTTTCTGGGTGTAAATGCCTCTCCCCCCTCTCCCTTTATATTGCCTTTTAATGGATTCCAAACAAGGTGCAGGCTGGGGCTTTGGGATTTTGTTTCTGATCAGGAGAAAAGATGTTTAATTAAAAAGCTGCTTTTCTGCAGTGGCTGATTTTCTTGATCTCTGCAAACTTCAGAGGGTTGTCTACAGACAGAGGGTTTTTGTTTGAAATTGTCTGCAGATTTATTTTGCTTTGTTCAGAGATGCTTAAACAGAATTCATAGCAGAAAGTAATGTGAAAGGCTGAGAAATGGTATGAGCTTTCACTGTGGAGGGGTTTAACCTGGGAAACCACTCGGACAAGCAAATCAAATTGTCTTTGCTTTCATATCCCGTTGCTGCTCCTTAGCTCACACCACAGTGTGCGGTGTGCTCTGTTCAGTCTGCTCAGCTGCTCTGGTACAACACTTGGAGATGGCTGTTTGCCTCTCTTCTGAACTGTATGAATATGTACTGCTGATGAGAGTTTGCATTTTGCAGGATGCTGTAGCTAGTTCAGTTGTCCTATGCTGCACAGTTAGATGTATTTAAAAAAAAAAAAAAGGCACGCACAAAAGCAAAACCCACTAAACTTTGTTACCTATAGTTTGCACTTCTTATCTTGCCTTCTGTTATCTCATTGATAACTGCCTAGAAACAGACTTCCTGCTGAGCTAATTGTCTCTAATTGTGGTAGAGCCGTTATCTCGCTAACCTTAAATTGATCTTACACAAACACTAGTGAGATAATGCATACAGTTTTTGTTTTACAGCATTTTTAATCCAAAGATCCTACATCACTTTAATAAAGTTAACTCTGGTTAACTTTCTGGGCTGCTGGAGAGCTAAAACCATAAATAAATAAATAAATAAATCTTGGGATGTATGTGTTTTTTATTGTTTATTGTTCCTCCTTTGATTAGCTTCCCACCTCTAAGTCATTAGAGGTGGGAATTAGTCATTGCAATTCCCATATAAATAATCTGTGGTTGACTTGAAGTAAATTCAGAGATTCTCAGTCTGGTTTTCACATTAGAGATTCATCACTCTACTTAGAGTGATTAGCAGAAAGATAAACAGCGTTATGGGCCATGAAGAACAAGCTGTTCAGTTATCTAAGGGTTGGCATGTGCTGTCAGGACTTGTAGGCTGTCCCCCTGCGTGTAGGAGAGCAGTTGGCAGTGGCAGAAATTTGGAGTTCTCGCTAATCCTGTATTGCGTGACATTTTTCATTAATATTGCTGATATGCAGATTAGCTCATTAAACCTTAATGTCTAAAGCTTGATACAACTTGGTGGCTGGGGAGAGTGGAGTGTAAAATCACCGGAGTGTGCTCTGAAACCTCTTTGGCAGTGCTACCTTCCCATTCCCTACAACGGTTTTTCGGTTTTTTGTAACTAGGATGTAATTGCTTTAGTGACAAGCATTTTAAAAAGATTGTTCTTATCACTGACGGTCGATAGAAGTAGATAAGAGGAAGTGTTCCTTATTTCCTCTGTACTATCTCAGAATTGTTTACTGACTTCCAGTTAGGGGCCTAATTAATTATCCGAGTGCCCCTGTGTGAGAAGCCCAGTGACTTCATAGCTGTCTCTGGGGATACAGCTCCAGGGACCTTGTTGACGCGTCTCCAGTTCCAGAACCTCACCGCAGCGGGATGTGGGGGAAGGATGGCGGCCTGTGCCGATGCTCTGTCAGGCATCCCTTTCTGCAGGAAATTTTCCCTCCTAGGCTTTCTTCCCCCCACACATCAGACCAGAAGTACGTTTCATAACAGTTTTCGTTGTCATGATGTGTGGTGGGACTGGACCTGGTTGGTTTGGGGAGTTTTCTCAGCTGAGGGTGCTGCTGCCTGGTGATGGGGCAAAAGGAGGGAGGCTCCACATCCGGGTGAACTACACACCACCGTGGGGAGTGGGGAGGCACAAACCATCTCATCCAGCGTCGCTGCCTGCACAGAGCATGTCCCGGAGTCTTCTCAGTGCCTCCCTCTAATGCTTCCGTAAAGTGTGTTACCACATGTTAAATGTTTTCCAGAATTAGTAGGAAGAGATATAAGCAATATATTCCATGATTACATACCTGAGAAAATTGCTTTTTTAAGCAGGCGGTATAAGACTGTCTTCTACTGATGAAACAAATATATTCTGCTATGAAATATATATTTTCAAATGATTCTTGGTGCAGTAGTGTTTGAGATGCCATTAGGTTATGTTTGTCATTGTCAGTTACTTTTGTCACTTAAGGCTTCAGTCAGTGTGTATAGTTTGGTTGATATTGCTTCCCTGTATGCTAGGGGATAATTTCCATATTCTTTGACATGTGGATTCTGCATCATGTAATAGTCTGAGATGAGAGCAGGAGATATTGCATTCCTGTCTCGTTATTTTGCCTTTAACTCCCCGATTGCAGCTTAATCGGGTTTATATCATCAGAACATCAGAAGCTGATTGTTGTTGAGATCAAAGCAAACTGCAGCAGTAGAGTGCCTAATTAGCGGATGAACTTGGGAGTTCCTTGTTTTGAAGGGTGAAGAAGTAGAATTTAGCCATTTTTGGTATGCTTTATGAAAGCAGCTTGAAATTCGGTTAAACAGTCGCTTGTACAGTGGAAAAATAAAACATGGAGACAAACAAGAATATGCATAGTAAATTTCTGAGGTTTAAGTTGTAGTGCTGAGAAATACTGCAATAGCTGTTGAATTAGCTGGCTCAAGTACACTTAGCAGTGTAAGTATAGAAGCACATATGAAGGAACTTGCCTGGACTTGGTTAAATGCTTTGGTTTGATCAGCTGATTAACTAAACCTGAGCATTGTAATGCTACAGTCTTGTTGCTGGTACCTGAGCTCGTTAGTGCAAAACTGTCTCTGCAGTGTTTATAAATAAGTTATAATTGCACATCAAAATTGCATTACTCATGCTCCTAGAGGCTTAAGTCTTCCCGTTTCACCTACGTGCACTCTCACGAGAGGGCTTGATGCTGTGGAGCCAATGGACTCACTGCTAGTGAAGGGAAATTGTCCTTGCTTGCTCCAAGACAGATGATTTAACATGAATTGATTGTACAACTGAGAAACACATGAGAAGAGCAAAAAGCAGCTTTTATGTGTAATCTTTGGAATGGTGGTCAAATGTTTGAATTGGAAAGTTTATTGTTATTTCCCATTGAAAACAGTAAGGGGCTTTTTATTAGGAAACTTCTTTCCCTGTTAGAAAAATTACTGTAAGCACATAGTTACAGATCGGCTCTTGAATTTTGTGGCATAGCAAGGTACACCTGAAACAGAACAAGGGGAAATGGTAGGGATTATTTATAATGTAGAGGGGTGCCACGTGCCACTTTATGCTTGTAGTGGTAGGACAAGGGGTAATGGTTTTAAGTTGTAAGAGGGTAGATTTACATCATTTGCAGTTTCTGGCCATTTTCTTCATGTATAATGGAATAATTTTGTTCAGATCTTATAATATCTATGAAGCAGGTAGCAAAAGCAAATACTGAGATGAAGAAGAGTTGGGAGCCAAGAAAAGAAAATTGACAGATGGCTGAAGTCATTGTTCATGTAGTCATTGAACTGAGCACTGGTGAACGTAGATGTATTCTACACGCAGCTTGGTTGTGAGCTTGTTCAGAGTCGTTCAGTGTTGTTTGGTGTTCAGAGTTGCAGATAAGAACTACCTCTGAGCTTTTGCTTTGCAGGATTCCTGTTTTTGCAAAATCGACTTTATATCAGAAGGTACAATAAAACTACCTCATTGTCACTTAGATGTGGTCCAGTTTAATGCACTTCCAGTAGCATTACATGTTCAGTGTGAACTTTAAACATTGATTTTCCAAGACTGTTTTTTTTCCCTGTTATTAGAATTTCAGAACTGGACCTTATTTTTTTTCTAGAATAGGAGTGAATTAGAGAAAAGAGTGAAGGGGAAGCAGGGAGTTGTGTGTCAGGGCTTTGTTGTAGAATGGACCAGCAACCTGTAAGTTTTGAAGGTGTATGCTGGTACTGTGGGAAAAGGGTTCTATTTGTTGATAAGATAAAGAAAAGGAAGCAACAGTACGTGCCTGTCTCTGAGCTCACTGATTAAATACCTTCAGCTGTTTGTTTTGCTGAGTTGTATTTCTGTATGGTTGGGAGGAAGGGAAATAGAGTTGTAAATGATAACTTCAGGCTGTATAGTTTCTTAGTATGATATCAGTGGCACTGGCTGACTAACACTGCTTTTAAGGTAGATATTTTTGGCATGGAAAACTTAAAAACAGAACAAAAACCTCCAACCTTTAAAATGTTCTATTGCTGTCACAGTGCTTCAAAAGTGGTTTGTAAATAAATGGTCAAAATAAAAATATAATTACACCGAGTATGTGTTAGCAGAAGAATTTTGAGTAATCTTTTAAATAAGTTTCTGTATTGTCATTTAAGTGTTTTTCAGCTATTGAAATGGGACAAGAGAAGTTTCTTGCAAGCTTGAAATGATTGAGTGTTTCTGAAAGGAAGGATAATTGTATGTGATTTGTATATTTCTTTATTGGTAACACTCATAAACAATCTTTATTGTTTTTGATAGATTGGATACAGATCTAAACCTGCATTCTACTAGTTTCCAATCTGAAACTTGATGTGCCCTTTTCCAAAGTTACAATGTGTGTCTTAGTTTTGCCTTTGTGGGCCAAATTTATTTCATTCATGACCAAATACCACTTCCTCAGCTAATTTTAGAAACTGAAACCAAGATAGAGAATTTTAAGGGGATTCCGCAGTGCATCAAAAAGTGTAAAATTTGTAATTAGTTTTTAATAGGATTTCTTGCAAGGGTTCTTGTACAGTAACATTTCTTTTGTTTCCATCCCCTGTTCTTTAGCTTTCCATTTACCACTTACTACTAGTGGGAATTATATCCTTTAATTCCCCATGCACTGGTGTGAGAGTAGACCCTAAAATTTACAGCCTTTGCATCATTTCCTACAGCAGGGCAGCCTGGAAGAGTTAAATTTGCAGTAATAAAGCAGAGTGCCCTAAGCTGACAGTAAGTTGCAAAGGTAGGAGGCTCTTCCCCTTCTCCCGGGGCAGTTTCTGAAGTCATGTGCAGGCTTTGTGGCCATGGCTGCTCTGCGAGGTGCTGTGGGCTGCCAGGCGTAGAGGTGGCTGGGGGCTGGCTTTGGTCTTTCAACCACTGTCAGTGATACCTGACGGGAACTTCCCCTTGTTTGGTGGGGAGGAAAGGGAGAGGAGTAGGAAGAGGGAGAAGTACCCAACTGTTTCCTTGCAGAGCACTTCTATCACCCACAGCTGTCTGCAGTAGGATCCAGTTTCGGCTTCCACTGTGCCTTGTTTCTTTTGCTCTTTCTCAGATAGCTTGCACTTACGAGTTTCCCCAAGGATTGGTGTAGAGTGAGCAAACCACCTGAAACCATGCTTGGTGAATCTGTCTGTACCACAGAGGTCACTTGAGATAGAATCAGCTGTTTTTGACCTCAAAGTAGTGAGAGGAACCTACCTTTCTGAATTGTTTTTAAATAATCTGCAGGTCATAAATATCTCCAACTGATTTATCAAAACAAGTAAAATAAGTATTTCTTGGCCTTTGCCCTGAAGATTGCAGGATGGCTAGAGCCTAGTTTGTAGAAATGCATTGATGCTGGCCTAATTTGTCTGTGATACCTTATAATCAGGTGCACAGTTTCTGCTCTTCTGCTGTGGGCTAATCCAGATGTTTGAATTGTTTAAAAGTGCTTACTTGTTCTTCATTTAAAACTGTGTAAATGAGGACTGCTTTTAATACTTTGATTTGAAATTGTCTGTTAAAATCTGCCAAGATGCTTCCTCTGTGTTTATCCTTATATTTTGATTAATTGCCTAACAATTTTCAACAGTGCAATCCGCACTGCGCTAAGAATTTTTGTAAAAGCAAAAACTTATTTGGATGCCAGAAGTTTTTCTCCATCATAGGTAACTGCTAAAATATCAGACTGCTGAAGACTTGAAACATGTAATTTCTAACTTAAAAATGAAACTACAAGGTTTATAGGTTTAATCCTATTAAATTAAAATGAAATTACAAGTTTTAATCTTTTAGTCATTCTCAGTCATTCTGTTGGGATGTGGATTTCAGAGGAGGAGAGAGTGAAGGAGAATGATACCTTAGCAATAGGAAAGATTTCTGTAATTAGAATAAAGCAAAGCTCACCTTCTGTGACAGATCTTTGCAGAAGTGTATGTGTTTTTTCAGTCTCTTTTGGCCTTAAACAGTAAAAAATAGAAGAAGCGTGCACACACTGGACACAACAGAAGCAAGAAATAATAAAGATTTCCTTTGGGCATTCTGCAAACATCCATTATATAGGAAGCAAGACCTGTGATAGGCAAGTTCAAGGGGAAGGTTACGCTTTGATCTGCAGTGATGTATTCTCTGTGTCCACCAACTATTATGTAATACCATTAAATAATGCTAAATTATTGCCATTACATAATCAACTTAAGTCACCTTCCATTGAAGAGCATTTTGATAAATGTGCTGGACTAATGAGGATTGTATTCAGATGTGGGAAGAGATGACATTGGAACAAAGTGGTGTGACTTCAGGCTATTTTAATGTCTTCATGCACGGAAAGGATATCAGAGATGCCAGCAAAGCCACTTTAAAGGACATGGTAGGAAGTCACAGGCCATTTTCGGACTGAATGGGACAGCAGTAGGTGAACCTCTATTAGCAGATGACTCATCTGTATCAATAACTAATAAAAGTAATGATAAAATTACAACCCGTGTGGCAATGGTCTGCAATGGAGATTAGCCTGGACTCTGACACTTTCTCTGCTGTATGTATGCCAAAATGCTGAATTACAGTGGCAGGGATGAGATGTAGTTGAGGTCCCCCATGAGTCAATTCACTCAGAAAAGAAAGCTGCTTGGAGCTTTGCACTTGAAGGCAGAAATGAATGCAGTGTGAAAATCAATAATGCATTTCAGCTCAAGTTTTGTGTGTAATACTGATACTTAAATCACTTACTGGTGAGAGGGTGTCGCTGTGTAAATTCAAGGGGTTATTAAAGAACACAGCAGAATTGTAAAAAGGAAAAAGGCATACAATTATTAATGGAACTGTAGCAGAACATATAGGAGTAGTATGGGGACAAGAAACAAGACTGGATAGTCTGAAAATGAGGCGACTGAAATTTTTTAATGGGGAGGAATTGAGGGAGAATTTCTGGCTAATTCATTGCAAAGACTTTTTTTGTGTAGTGGCTTAATGTGGTGGCTCCCTAACCCCTCAGAGTGGACTGAGGTTTGGAAGAAATATTTTTCTATAAGAAATCATGGTGTTCTATTTGTTTTTGGAAATGAAACAACAAACAAACAAAAAAACCTCATTACAGTCATTTAAAGAAGCATAGTATTTAAAGTACAGTTGTCATTTTCTGGGTATTTTGTTGTAGCTGGCTTTCTTGTCGGTAACTGCTGTTCTCCTGGTTGTGTTTCTCTGCAGAAAGCTTAATGCTATTGCTTTATTAGACATTTATGTTACCATCATCTTGTATAAGCCATAGATATTTTACTTATATAGAAGGCACATTTAATATATGCCATTTCTGTGTTTAGAAGCATCTGTGGATGTACTATATAAGGACAAACTAGATTTCTGGATAGTCTGCTACACTTGCCTTAATTTCAGTATGTTGTGAAATCTTCTGTGCCCTCATGGGTCCTGTTTGGGGGTAAGGATGGGAGGAGAGATCGTTCCAGCGTCGCGCATGCTTACACGTTTGCTGGTGATTCTAGTCATCTTCAGTGTCTACTTACAGTGTCTACTTAACTGTTCTGCAGGCCCCCCAACATTATTTTAAATCTTTCTAGAGGTTAACCAGGCAAGAAAAATAATAAAGATGAAATGAATTCTTACGTTGTGGACACTGGCTGTGATGCTGAGTTAATCTGCTCTGCTTTTTTTGTCAGCCGGGAAAACCTTGCAGTTGAAGAAAGGGCTTAGTAAACACTTTGTTGTTGTGAACAGAAGGCTTGCCTGCTCTCCCTATTCTATATTAAAATATCATAGACTTTTTCAGGTGTTTGATCAAGGTAAAAACTGAATAAAATACAGACGCTTGTAAAAGACAAAAGATAAAGGCGACTATGAAGATGTTCCATGTCAGCACAGCCCGGCGCATGGCAATGAACAGAGTGCTCCACTCTGGGTGACTAGCATGAATGAGAATCACGATATTTTCTGTGTTTTTTGGTCTGCCTCCCATTTACAAGAAGAGGTACGAGCATTAATAATAGCACTTATTTCTTGTATGCCTTTCTGCTTTCAGACTTCATTGATCTGTTAAACCCCTTTGCTTCAGGATCCAAACTGAAAAAAAGCTAGGTTAATTTGTGAACAAAATCCAAGTAATTGCCTTCTTTTTTTTTTTTTTTTTGTTTGGGAAGCTCAGTGAGATTCATCTAAAAAGAAAATTAGTGCAGCCTGGGAAAGGTCTTGTGTCTAACAATGGATTTCTCAAAAAGTTTAAAACCCCTACTATAAAGTGCCTTGGTTAACCAGAGAGTGCTTCCCTTTCCCAATTTTAGAACAAACTTTGTCATTAAAACGCTTTTTACTTTACATTCTTCTTTGTTCTTCAGATTAAAATTTTGGAGCATTCTTGCAGAGTTTAATTCCTGTGTTTTTATCTGAGAGGTTTGTGTAGTCTGGAATTCAGCAGTAGAAAATATCCGGTTTTAGCCTGAGAACCTCATTTTAACATTGACTTTTGGGAGAGGAATCAAAAAAAAAAAAAAAACCACAAACAAAAAAAAGTAAGCAAAATGTATAAACCTCTTTCATTGTGTAAAGTACTAAAGATACCTGTTTAAATGCAGAGTATGTATAACTTGTTTTTTTCTACTCACTTTTTTTCATCCTTCCCCCCCGAATGAGAAGGAATTAACCTTCTGAGGTTATAACTTACACCTCTCACTGGCACATTCCAGGATGAACATCCATGGAATATCAAAGATATGGATTAAGCTTTCTTTATGGAAGCCTTTTAGTTGAGGATGGTGGAAGGACATGAAAAAGAAACCTGAATTCTGGAGAATGTTTTCCTGGGTGACTTGGCAAAACTCTGCATCTTTGTCCTACATTTTTCTTCCAGTCTTGGGCAAGTTGTTAGAAATTGGGTGAAAACTGTCTACAGGCTCAACTTTACCAGTGTACCAGTGAACAATAATGTGCTTGTTTGGCTGAGAAGTGTTAAGAGGACTATCTGGTGTTGTTGCTTGGGAACTCTACAGATCCCAGTAAAGTCGGTTTCCACAGACCTCAACAATCCTGTGGATCTGTGTTTAAAAATAAGGTTGTGAAGCTAAGGACTTTGATTTCTGGGCAAACACGTGCCCACTCACCAGTGCACAAATCCTCTGTCAAAAGTCATGCATGTACCCCATAGTTCTCTGAGGAGGCCAATGCTAATGTAGCAATGGCATTTCAAGAAACAGGTGCTTACTATCTGTGGCTTTGAAGATGACTTTCATTTCAGCTGTTCAATCAAAATCTTGCATCATGTTTTTGAACATAGATTTGTTTAAAAAAAAAATCTGAATTGTCCCTGCATCAGCTTGTTGATTTTTCTAAGAGAAGTCGGTTGCTTGAGTGGTGTGATTGCCCCACTTGCCCCACTTTTACATTTTTCAGATGTAACGAAGAATTTACACATTTAAGACAACTCTATATAGTCTGTTACCCTGTTTGATAGTGGTGGCTGAATGTAAGCAGAAAGGGAACGGTATCATTACGCACTTGTCATAGAATCACAGAACGGCTTGGGTTGGAAGGGACCTTAAAGATCACCAGCCTGTTCGAGCCCCCTGCCATGGGCAGGGACACCTCCCACCAGACCAGGCTGCCCAAAGCCCCATCCAGCCTGGCCTTGAGCACCTCCAGAGATGGGGCATCCACAGCTTCTCTGGGCAACCTGTGCCAGTGCCTCACCACCCTCTGAGTGAAGAATTTCCTCCTAACATCTAATCTAAGTCTCCTCTCTTGTAGTTTAAAGCCATTTCCCCTTGTCCTATCACAATCACCTGAGTAAAACATCACTCAATATATTTTCCAGAATTTTCTCCTTGCTTCTTGTTTGCTGCTCAGGGGCTTCCTGAGATGGTTCAGCCTAGTTAATACCCCCAAAATTCTCTTTTCTGTGAACTTGCTCAGTCTCTCCTTGAAGGCATAAACGTTTTGGCTGCATTCGTCAAGGTGTTTCACAGATCAGCCATTTTTGCATGGAATAGCATTGTCTTTTTTGAAACACAGTCCTCCCATCTTCCTTCTGTTGTGTTTTACTGGGAGAGGCAGCAGTGATTGTTGTATCCTTGACATTCCTGTTTAGTTATGATCCCATTTTCTGAAAATATGCAATGAGGACAAAAAAAAAAAAAAAAAAAACACTGTAAAAATGTCAGCCTTTTTAAGGGAAGAGAATAGTCAGGAAGCCATCTCTGTAGCATTTTTAATGTAACCTTGCTGTTTACCAGGGTTGATCAGGAGAGCTGAAATTTTATTCGATGTTAGCCTTAGAGGGTCATGGCTTATCATAGCTCTTTGAAACAAAAATGTGTCAAATAACCATCTTTCAAAGAGTAATAAAACCAAGGGCAGTATTTTTTTAAAAAATGTATTTTTTACTCTTATTTTATTTCCGGAAAACCTTCAGAATGAAAGATTCTTTGGTTCACACCCTCTATTGTAGATGTTTGCTCTGTTGTTGCGTTAATCATGTTTCAGAGTAGGGTAAAGGTATAGTTGTGAGATTATTGGGGGGCAGGGGTGGGAGGTAAGAATTTGCATGAGAAAAAGGTTGACATGTGGAAGGGTGACATTAAGGGGTGGCAAGTGAATTCTAAAAATACTGCTTTGATGGAATCTCTTCTGGTCAGGTCTATGGTGAAAGATCGAATGTTTTAAAATGGTGAGATGCCTACTTTAAAAACAAAACAAAACAAAGATAAAGTAAGAGTTTTGTCTTGTAGTAAACTGTCCATTACATTGCTTCATCTGCAACATCTAATATTTTAACATACTCTTTCTTAACTTAACAGGCAGGTATCTGCTTCCCAATGCAAACGGACAGCAGCTGTGGCAACCTGCAGAAACCTCTAATCTTGTTCGCATGCGCTGCCAAGCACTTGGGCAGTCAGCACCTTCACTTACTGCTAGTTTGGTGAGTAATTTTTTTCAAAGCTAGGAGTATACAAAAAAAATCCATTACATCTCCATCATTTCTGAATTTTTGGAGGCATAGGAATCAATCCAGAGTTTATGTCCATATCAACCCCTGTTCCTTAAGCTTTATCTTTCCAGTTACTAATGCATTCCAGAATACAATATTATTTAAATGTCATTCAGTCACACTCAACATATTATAGTAACAGTAACTCTGAATAGCATTACTGGGTTTTGCATAAACTCTTAGCTGAATGTTGCATTAACGTAGCTATTTGCATTTAAATGGTTTCTTTCCTTAAAAAAAAAAAAAAAGAAAAAGAAAAAAAAGGCATGCTTTTTAAGATGACAATGGAAGGTAGCTGTCCATTCTCCTGGGCATTCTTTTCCATCAATTTCTTTGTTTCCACTTTCTGCTGGACTCTTGTCCTCAGGAGAATGTGGGTATATGAAGCATGAACTTAATTAAGCCTTTTGGACAAAATGGTAAAGGGAGAGAAAGGGGAAGAAATGCCTCATACAGCCAAACTTTCAGCTTTTGTTTTGAAGTGTCTGTTATCCTGCTTTGTGTTTCTGTATATTAAGATCTTAATTGTTGAAATTCAGTGCAGGACCCCGTACACTAATCTGTACTTCTCTTCAAAGAATTGTGTTAATGAATATATGTATAAAAAAGCTTAAAAGTGTTTCTAATGGTCAGACAATGCTAAACAGATAGCACCATGCCAGTTTTTATTATCATAGTGGTGTATAGATGGCTGGTTTCCCCATGAATCTGTCTGAAATAGCATTTCATTTCAACAACAACACATCTGCTCTTACAAATGTAATTGTGATTTCTGCTTCTTTGTGATGTTGTTTGTGGCTCTGTGGGGCAGATGTTTGTTATTGGACTGCACACTTATTACAAACATCTGATTCCATTTGAAGTTTTCTGCTTTAAGCCCCAGTATTTTCTGAACAGCTGATTATCAACCTATGTATTTTTGTTGGCATTTTATTAGGAGAAATATAATAGTTCACTGTGAAAGAAGTATTCAGATTATGTGTAGTTGAAATGGTAAAGAATGACAATATGATGAAATGAATTTAGGTTTTTATCAGTACAGTACATTTTCCCTCTTTTTTTCTGTAGTTACTAATAAAAAAAAACTTCTAATAACTTGACTACATAAGAAAGTGCTGTGTTGGTATTTGATCTTGTAGTTCTGCTTGCACAAGTCGTAGATATCATGCTAGTTGTGCTTTTTTGGTGTAATGTGTAATTATATTAAGAGTGAGATTCAGCAGCGTTTTGACAAGAAGTATTTTAAATGGTCATAAAACAAAAGACTGATGAAAAATTCAGTGAGCCATACTTCCTTAGGGGTCTTTTGCTCATCACCTGTTGACTTTTATGGTGTATGTCTGCTACAGACTTCTGTCCTGTCTCTACATCTTTTATCTCTGCCTGACTGCAACTTCTCTCATGTGTTCTGCTGGTGCAGAAGTGAGTGTGAGCGGCAGATCCGGGCAGGTGTCCACTGTGTGGAGATGCAGGTTCTCCAGAGAAGTGTTTGTTTCTTATCTGGAATTGCTGATCAGACTCACTTCCTAAGGAGGCTGGTGTAAAATAGGCAGTGGTATTCTCAAACCTGCTCAGGCAAAAACTTTGCTGTCAGACTTCCAAAAAATCTGGTCTTTGCTGAAAAGAGCCCATAAGTTAGGGTTGCTCCCCCAGCTTTATTTTTTTGTCTTGGTTTGTGCTTTGATGGAGTTGAGTTTGGGAGGCCTATCATTAGTTTATAGTGCTGGAAGCTTTTAATTGTATTTACAAGAATTTAACCTGATGTATAGAAGAGACTTGTATGAGTTTCTGTGTAGCTTTTCAGTTTGAGTTGATTTTTCCAGATAAGCGAGATGTTACCGTAGAAGTTTGGCCATTACCTTCTGCCTTTACTAGGACTGATTATTCTTACTGTCATTGATACTAGGCTCTGGTGTGGAGACCAGTGAGAGCAGTGGCTGGTAGGGGTCAGTATAGGCAAGAATAATTTGTGAGCACCTCAAATGTAAGTACTAACACTTAGAGGGGTTGCAAACGAGGTACAAAATATAGTTCCCTTTTTCTGTCAATTTGTAAAAACTTGCCAAGATTGCTTATTGTGTGACAGATGTAAATCCTTTCTGTAGGAAACCATAGGTTTTTAAGTGAGTTATGGAATATTGATTAAAAAAAATGGGTTGCAGATGTTGCTGTGCATGGAGTTCAGTAGGTATCCAGGGTTTATCTCTGCAAAGCTGATAATTTGACTACAGATTGACAATACAGTTCTCACAGAGCTATGTAAGTGGGTTGAACGTGTGTATGGGGGAGGCTTCTTTTCAGGTGAAGGGGCAGTGTTTTGGACTTGCTGTGGGTCAAGCATACCATTGGGAGTCTGCAGAGAGCATTAACATGGATGTGAAGATATGCATAACTTTCATAATGTTTCTAAACTTCATAGAAAGGTGAAGCTGAGGTGCGTAACAATCCTGCTTTTGGATGTTCTTACAGGCCAAGCATTGGTCTGGCCAGTCTCTTTACTTCCCCTTGATAGTCAGTGGAGTAAAATACATGCGCCTGGAAGGCAGGTCAGAATATCTCTCTCTGTTTGCACAGGGTCTTGTGGGAGTTTAGGGGAAGCTATGATAGAGTTAGCATACATGACTCTTTTTTGCTTTATAGGTTGATGGCCATTTTGCCTGATTGTAGACACCTATTTCAAGGCAAGATGAATTGGCCTCTGAAAGTGCTTCTTTTCTACTGGTCGTTTGCATGGTAACTCAGAGTTGTTGCCTCATTTGGTGTACAAAGTTTGGGAGTAGTTCTCCCCAGAAACACCCTGTCCCACCACTCCACAAGTATTTACAAATACCGTCACTGCTTAGTGTTTTAACTCTTAGAATTTTTGAAAATAGTTTATTTTAAACTGAAATAAAGCTGAATTTGTTAATATTTCATTGTAATAAGCTGATATGCTTTAAGCAATGATAAAGAGCCTGAAACTGTGAGCAATTACAATTTTATAGGCAGAAAGGGATTTTGAGTGGCATGTATTGAAAAGTTACTGTTTTTTTAACTTTCTTTGGATATATGCATACACAAAAAACAGAAAAAGCCTGAACATAAGGTGCCTCTGTAATACATGATGATAAACGTGTAGATAAAAGGAAGAGGATTTTCCCTAAAGTAGTTGGATAAAACTTCAGTAGATTTACTGTATTTCCACCATTGATAATATCGAACTCCTGTTTAAAACAAACAAAAAACCTTTCTATTTTAAGGAGCATAAAGTCTTTCATTCTATTTCCATTTTATATATAAAAATTAACAAAGACGTCTCATAGTCCAGACGTTTGTTTTTTTAAGACCCATATGTGATGACTACTGAATGGTATCCCGTTCTTTGAAATATCCACATAATAAAAATGTGCTATAGACAGGAGCCACAAATGAATGGTATACTTTGCAATGCATTTAGCTTTTAAATTCAGTCAAGACTGGTGATATAACTTCAGCTTTATGGCAAGTGCTGGGCAGAGGCTCGTTGTCCCTTGTGTTGTGGAAGATGAGTATTCGTAGTATGAAGTAAAGTAAACTAAAAGGCATCTTGTGTCATCCTCTTGGAAACATGAAAGATGTCAGTGAAATGATTAAACTTTTATTTGGTGTAATGAGAACATCTTTGACTACTTGTGAATAGTATCCCGTAACTTATGAAAGCTGGAAGAAGGGTAAAAAGGGCCTTTACAAATAGCTTATGATCTTTCTTACTAAGCACTGAAGTTGTTTTGTCTAGGCATGAGTACAATTGTTTGCTGTTTTTTAGCACAATATTTACCTCTTTAGTTTAAACAACAACAAATCAACCAAACTTGCACAAAATAACATAAGACTGACTTTACAAGCATCTGCATTTTGGTATGTTTGTTTTTTATTGCCATTTTATTAGTGTTAATTCCCAAGAAAGGTCATATGAAAGCTAGAGGGTGGCAATTATTTAAAGCAATGTTTTATAAGATGGATTGCTGAAAGAAAACAAAATAAATGTTCAGTATCTATGAAAGGCGGGTTTACTTCAGAAAGGGCCTTGCCTCCTCCTTTCTATTAAATAGTATACTACTGAAAACGAAGAAGTGTGTTTTTGTTAAATGTGCCATTAACTTCAGCTAAATTGACATAATGTTGACAGTTACTATGAGAACTGTTTCAAAACTAATTATGCTAATTTGAATGTAACTACCAGTAATTGCATGTATTCAAACAGCACACCAACACCCTTTTGTGTATGTTATTCCCCAGATGTAAGACAGACGTTTGTTGCCTGAGAAGCTGCAAAATTATAGCTTAGGTAATAAATGATTGCAAACAAATAAAATACATTCTTTAAACACTAATTGGTTAGATAAGTGAATGACAGTATCAATTGTGCTTGAGCAAACCACATAAGTAAAAAAAAATATATATATATAATCTTTCGTTTTAGAATTGCAGTGAATTCTTCAAATCATTAACTGTGTATTTAGTTTTATCTATTGAATATCCACAGTGTAGCTGAATTTTCTTTTAAAATTAAATTATTAGAGAGCAACAAGAGCCTGCATTTGAAACTTTGCC
This sequence comes from Cygnus olor, assembly GCF_009769625.2. Classification (NCBI taxonomy): domain Eukaryota; kingdom Metazoa; phylum Chordata; class Aves; order Anseriformes; family Anatidae; genus Cygnus; species Cygnus olor. Next base: position 22,860,058 of record NC_049198.1, read on the forward strand.
TTAAATTTTAGCTCTTTCTTCCTCACATTCTTGGTCGTTTCTGGAAGCTGCCATTTAACATTCTGAAAGTTAATGAGTAAGTACAAGGGTGGCACTTGTAAAAAACATGTTGATGATAAGATGGAAATCTCTTAAGCAACTAATCTTAGGTCTGAATCTTACCTGAAATTTCCCCAACATAGTTAACTGAACTTCAGAAATACTGAGTCTGAACTGAGGAAGTTATCTGAATGCTACTCCATTGTAAAGATCTGAATGCCATGTTCTTACTTGTCTTTAAAAAACAATGCATGAGTCTAATCACTGAAAATCTTTTTAGAATGGAAAATATTTATTCCTATGAAGTGCTAAAACTACCAAGTTATAGTAGCATGTTTCTCTACTTCAGTTGCTTCTAGCATGTAAGACTAGTGTGTTGTTCTCCCTTGTGTGTTTCATTTCAGCAACTTCTTGCCCATGAATATGTATTTGCATTCATTTTCCTTTGTCTGTATTTGCCTTCTAACACATTCTTAATTGCAGTTCTAATTCAGTAGTTAGTTCTAATTTAGTGGTATAGAGAGGAAAACGAACATCCATCTTCATAAGCACTTCTGTATGCTCAGTATTTGTACAAGAGAAAGTCTGTAGTAGACCTGATCCAGAGCCTTGAAACTGTAATACTGACAAACTGATGTAAGACTTCGATAATTGGGTGCACTTTCACAAGTACATGTATATCTCGAATTGTCTATCTTGCTTAGTATTTAAAATATTCACTGCACGCTTGAGTGTAAAACACATTTGTAGAGTCAGCTGCTTGACAGTGTTTTAGACGTTTGATTCCTTTCCAAGATTTGCTGTTTAAAAATCTGGGCATTATTCTTTCTAATACTTTTCTTGCCCATTCTCAGAAACGCAGAAGTGGTGATGGCCAAGGTTAACCTCCTCCCATTGAGTGTTTTAGATCTCTTGGAATTGAGAACACCTCTTGTGCTGTGCAATATCATTAGTAAAAAATAATAGAAAAAGTAAGTAATCAAGCTCTTGTAGAAGACTGACTTAGTTTAAAAAGTCTTGTGGACATATCCAACACAACTTCCAAACGTATCCACTTTGTGTTGAAATGGGTATCCTCCCACCAGCCTCTATGCTTCCAGTTATAGGATGTATTTGAGCATGTGCTAGAACTGAAAGGAGATGTTTACTTCAAGTAATTTGCACAGTTTATTAGAGCTGAATGGAGGTATAATCCTCCCCTGTATCCTATTGGAACGATATGAAACCAGTAGAGATCCTATGTATACAGGAGCTAGAAGTATGTTCCCATTTTGTTCATGAACACCATGCTTCTGTTTTGTAGGTGTTTCATATAATTGATCTATCTCCATCATAAGAGACTTTCCCCAAATAGTGAAAAGACTCACCAGGACTACTTTTTACTTCTAGATAGTTAAAAAACTAGGGCGGTTAAAATTTTATTACTTAGCTTACAGTGTCAGCTGAGAAGGCCTAGTTCTTTAGGAGTTTCATTTTGTCTACAGGATCCCCACAGTGGAGATCATTCAGCTAAAATTCACCCCCTAGAAGTGGAGCTTGTCACTGTATCTTAAAGAGTAATGGCTCTGAATAAGGGCTTACTCTGCATGACTGTTGTGATAGTTAAGTTCTGTGTGTGGTGTTAGTGAAGGTTATCTTAAAATGTCATATAGAATTGTGTTGTCAGTGTCTCTTAAAAAAAGAAAGTGGAAAGCATTGCAAAAGTGAGGTCATGAACCTGCATGGTGGTGTAAAATTATCCATGTGAGAAATGAGAGTAAGGGTGGTTTGCAAATGAACTACACAACCAGAAGAGATTGATATGTGATATTTATAGTGTTCGATATTTAGATGCCTTTTTGGGAATACACGCTTTTTCAGCTTTTTGTTAGATTCTGTTTAGCAGATAGCTGGGTAAAATATCACAGCCTGTGATTAATAGAGTGTAAGAACTAAGGAATATAATGGTGCCCCTTTCTGGCCTTAGGTCAAAAAATTCTGTAGCCCTATAAAGGTTTTTAGGTGTGGAAATAGGAGGTATGGTAAATGGGGTAAAAAAGATCTGGGGAACAGGAAGAGAACAGACTGGGGAAAAAAAAAATGGAACTGGTATGGATTTAGGTACTTTCAGTTCTAATGCTGTCTCCTGGTCCCCCGTCACCCAGCAGAAAACTGCCTAGTGTGACTGATTGTTTAGTAGGTTAACACGGTGGTTAGAAGGCTGATTCATGTATACATTCTCCTTTGCTTCAGAAGTATGTGTTGATGTGCAGATCTGATTCAGATGGTCTGATCTGTACTCTCCAAGCACTTGATAAAATTTTAAGTTACTGTTACTCACAGCTCTGACTTCAAAATAACTGAGATAAAGTAGGCACAGAGAAATACTATCGTAGATTTAGGAAAATCTTTGTGCATTAGATAGCTGATAGAGGTCTTCCATCAGCGTTAAAGATCTCAAAGGTGTTGATAACCTCAGATGAGAGTACTGTCTGTGATGCCTATGTGGGCAGCAGTTAAGGGCATTATCTGTAGTTCTTATGGGGAGGCTACAACCTGACTGTTAGTAGTCTAAGGAAATTGGTACCTGTTTGTAATTAGGGTGAGAAAATTGAAAGTTTTCTGTAAAGGATGAGGTACTGCTCCATGGATCTGAATTTTAATTGTGAGGCATATATTGCTAAGAAACTTAGTCTTAAGCATTGTAGAACATTCTTTTCTTGATGCTATTTGAGAATAATTATCACAGAAGAAGAAACTTGATTTCTGCTGTGGCAGTTAACAGAAATGCAAATACTGGAACTCCCTGAACTTGCTATTGGAGTTTGACCTGAAGTGGTGGACTTTGCTTGAAACCTGCTGAGGTGTAATCTGTTCTGCTCAATTTCTTGTCGTGGAGCAGTATCCTCAGATTGAGGTATAACTAGATACAGCAGACTTTTAAACTGATGAAATAACATTTTTATTTTCCTCTCATTGTTTTTATGCATATGATACTTGGAAAGTGATTGTAATGTACCAGAGGATGGAAGAAGTCACTGTGGGAACAGTAAGCCTTGTTCCTCAAGCTGAAGTACCCCCATGATTCTGATGATGGCAACTCTCAAAACAAAGACTCGTGCAGGGCTGAGTGACCCATCTGACTTACAGGCACTAGAGCAGGGAGGGGAAATACAGTTTATCCAGATCTCTCTGGTAGGAATGGAAGTTCCTCCTGTCTGATTTTGCTTACAAACAAGCAGAGGTGTACAGCTAGGATTTTTCTGCAGGCATTTTTCAATTTGAGAACATACTGCAGAGCCTGCTGTTGGGTTGGGTGATGAGTGATAAGGCACTGCAACCCCTCATTTCTAACACAGGCTTAGCAAGCAGATACAGCTTCACTTAGTTAGAATTGTAAATGGGTTCACTGCCATGGTTTGGTCTTTGTGCATGCTGCTGCATAATTGTACATCTGGTTTGAGTTGGACTTTCTTGTATGTTCATGTGGGATCAGACATCTTACTGTAAATTGCACTTCTGTCCTGTGGAAGTGGGTGGGCATGTGGACTTTGATCTTTTTTCCACTGCTTTACCTTTTAATGTTCCTGCAAGACCTCCTGCAGTCTGATGCAATGTAAATTGTTCTGTGGCTGCACTGGTGAGGCACAGTAACTGTGTTTGTCCCGCTCATCGTCTGCTGTGACAGCATACAGAAGATTTTAGGGTCAACTCTGTTTTCATCTCAGTAATGGTAGGAAATGTTCTGATTTCTTTTATTTCTCTTAGCACAATATGCCCTATTGTGGTGTATATGTCTATGGATGTATTGTATTTTTTTAGTATGATAACAGTATCTATTAAGAATTTTCTTTCATTGTCTTGTGGAGTTCAAGAAACCTAGCTAAGTGCTCAAGTCGATCTAGTGTCACTTGAGTAAACAATGTAGTAATCAACATGAGATTGGTTAACTGCTACTCTCATGAGTACATTTAACCTCTTGATCATTGCTGAATATCTGCAATTACGTGGTGCAGTGGAAGACAGTATGTGGTCAGTTTAATTCAGAAGTGATGATTGGCTTTGTAATGGATAGAAAAATTTCACAATAACACACATCTTAGAGCATAAGGAAAAGGTTGATTACAGGTTCTTAACTTCATGTTAGGTGATCTATTCAAAAAAGGGTGAAATTACACTGTTAGTAAGAAACAAAGTTGAATTATAATATTCCCTGCTGTAAATAAGGAAGGAAAGTGAGTGAGCTGAAGTTAACCAAGACAGCTAACTTACGCTCAAATCTAACTCCACTTTAGTTGTGTTTGATGATTATGTGACCGGTAAAAGCAGATACTGAACAAACATCCCTAGCATGATGATGCTTTCCCTGAAACCTGTAACTGAATACACGTTTTGATATGCTATTTGTACATGCTCTTCTGTATCATATACAGTACAAATCAAAACTATTAATCAGTAAGAGAGCATTCATTTAAAAAAAAAAAAAAGCTTCCATGGTTTGTCTGGTTTGTATTGGATCCTAGGTTCATGGGGAGTCAGACTTTCAGCACGGTGAACTACCTTCTGAATTAATATAAATGCTAAAACATTAACTACTGCTCTCTAATGAAGGAGGCTGCTATTGTGAAGAAGAATGACCGTGCAGTGGGTGGGAAGTGTTGAATCTTGGAGCATAAGGAGAAGGCAAAATGCATTAAGAAGAGTTATACATCCTTAAGGGAAAGCACATTACTACCATCATCCCTCTGAGAAAATACTGAATTATTGGGAAGTGTTAAGATTAAATGCCTCTAAAAAAGCAAAATGAGGCATCGAAAAAAAAAAAAGACTAGATGCATCATTGTTCAGAGTGAAAAATACACTTAAATACTTCCCAACGCTAATAATTGTGTTTGAATAATTGTGTGGTTACCTGTCTGTACTGTTTTCACACAAGAACAAAACCTCCAAGTATCTAGGATGGATGATTCATAATGTAATTGCTGTTGTTATTGTTTTGCCATTAATTTTTTTAGACTGTTCTTCCTTTAGAGTATATGTAAAGTAAAATATTCTGTTGAGCTGATTATTAGAAAATGCCAGTGTAGTAAAATCAACTCAGACTTCTTTTTATTTGCTCTCTGAAAATTGGAATATAGATAGATATGTAGAGCTGCGAACTTTCAGATCTAAGGTGACATAACTCCTGTATGCTTGCTGTTTGGCATTCCATGGGGGAATACTGAGACAAGTAGTTGTGATTTTTTTTTTAAAGGAATAATACTTCTGTATGTACGCAATTTCTCTTTTCTTGTTGAAAAGAGATCCACGAGAGAAATCAGACTGTGGTTATATGTGCTGTGCTTTCAGAAATAAATTTTTATCCTATTGTATAATTGTGGTTTGGAGAGTCAGAGGGCTCAGTATCTTCGTGGAACTGTTAAAATGATTGGTTTGGTGACTCATCTATGCATTTTGCTGAAATGAGGAACGCAGTATTTGATGCAAACGGGAAAATCATAAAAGTCAGTTGTAACCAGTGTTCTTCTATATATTGTCACTGAAGGGAAGGTTGACTACTAACAGCAGTTATTGCTTTAAGAAGCGTTTGTTTCTTCAACGATTATTTTTCTTCTGATATTTTCGCGACTGATTTATTACCTTCTACACGTGCTGGACGGCTAAAGCAGGAATGGGCTGGTGCAAGTAGGATTTTGTCCAGCAGGTGGCATAAAAAAGCCAGTGTGTACCTAACCTGTGCAGTCCACGGACCGTACATCCCTTCCTCGTGGCTACTTCAACACGCATAACTGAGGCTGTTGTTAAGGTATATATGCTTTAGTATGAAGAAGCATTTGATTTCCAAGAACCTTAAGATACAATCGGAAACCCAGTAGTATTTTTTTTTTTTTAATCCACAACAATCAGCTGTACTGCTTTATGCGTCACAGATTTACACAACCCTACACTGACCTGTGGCTTGCGAGGTCAGTAGATTCGTCAGCCCTAGAAGAAGAGAATCAAAGCTTTGCTAACTAAGGAGTCTTGAATTTCTCCGTGTTCACCTGTGTGTTCTGAGTAATGCACAGCGGCTCAGGAGAACAGTAAAATCTATCAGTGCATTGCTAGACCGGGTAGCTGGGTTGCTCTCTTGGGTACACAGCAACCTGTCTTGTCTGAACGTTTCTGTGCCACATAACAGTCATGGTCTGTGATGGTGAAGGGGAATGCAGGCTGAACGGGACCCTACCAATCCAGGCAGCATGCCTTGACTGAAAATCTCATTCTGAAATCCAAAAGTTGTGTTAAAGGAGCAGTGTGCTATGTTGTGTGGGGGGTAGGATTATGTTACTAAAAGGAGGTATAGCTAAATAATAAGTGATTTCAATTTTGTCGTCAGGCCAGCAGTTTTGTAGCTGGGGATGCATAGGAAGCAGTGCCTTGAAAAAATCTGATGGGTGCAGTATCTCTGTTTTCTTTCCTGAGGCATACCAGTTATCATGACAAGCCCTGAAGGGGAGTTGTTGGTTTCATGTGGAGCATTTATTGAGTTTTTTCTATAAGCCCTTTACAGGGATTTAAGGCAAATGTATAGAGTTGTACAAATGGCATGACATTGTAAGGAAAGGCGAACTGGAGGCAAGTCACCTCTGCTTAATGTGCTACTGTACTTACAGAGGATTTTCATAGCTTAATATGGAAAATAAAAACTCTTTCTGGCTGATCTAGTTCTAAAATGAGCTTGTGGCTTTTAATTAATGTATTGAGTGTATTATTAGCAGTTTTGATATTGAAAAAGGTGTTCTAGTGAATTATAAAGTAGATTATTGAAACGCTTCTGGGCTTTCTGGTTGATACATTTGATGCTGGTGAAGCATTTTGGTTTAGTAGTGAATGGTCACATTGTATACAATGATTTCTAAAGGATTAAATCTAGTGATCCAAAATGAACCTGAGAAAATTGGACTAATTTAAGTACCTAAAACTTCTTGAATACATTGAATGCATCACTATGTAAAATGTATTCTTTGCACTAAAATTGAATATGTAACACGAATGCATGTGAGTAGCATACAGTTAATTTATGAAGAGATGTTTAGCTTTGTTTCTTATGATACAAAGTGAGAAACTAATATTGTCACAGTCTGACATCAAGAATACAAGAATTAGAGCAACATGGGACAAACGTGAAGCTTTTTTTTGAATTTGCGCTTTGTTCTGGTATTATATATAAGGATTTAGAGCAGTAGAGGATGTTAGGATGTCTAGAATTCTATATGAATTATTATGCCTTACTAGTAGTAAGTGACATTATGAATGCTACTTGTTTTGGTTAAAATTAATTTGTTTCTCTAGAATGCAATGTTTGTTAATTATTAAAGAATTATCAGAATATCATTATAATAATTTTAAACAAGGTACCTTTAGCACCCCACACTCTAAAAAGGAACAATTACTTTCCCTGTTTCCTGAAGTAAGAGGTACGCTCATATGATATCATTGCATAGGTTCTGTGGTAAATGAGATCTTGGAAAACAAATCCTGGAAACCAAGTGGTGGATTTCTATTACCTTGTGGAGATAGTTTGGGATAAAGCTGTCCTATTTTCCTCACTGATCAAATATTTTAGTTAAAATATGCTTTCCTGTTAACAGCAAAACGAACAAGCCTTCTTATAGCTGTGTAAGAGGAAATTCTTGCTGTTCGTGGTGTAGGGCTGCAGTGTGGTCAGCTGGCCTGTGCTCACAGATGAGAAGGGCATGTGCTTCTTAAGGTGGATTCTGGCTGCCCTTATATCAGTGACAGCTTAAGTGTGGGTCCATCAATTTTGGCAGCCAATTTTGAGGAAATATCTCACTTCCAATGCTGTAGCCAATTTCAGTGGCGCTTTACAGAGCAACAGAGGCTTTCAGAAGTTGGAGGAACAAGAGGCAGATGGATAGTGTGTGATAGGCTTCTTTTCCTCAGAAAACATTGCTGAAAGTCCAAAGCATTGCATTCAGGAAAGCTCTTTGGAAATGTAACAGTAAGTAGCAATGCTGTAAGTTTCTGATTTATGTAAAGTGGCTAGGTGTTGATCTGTATGAATTTCTTCAAAGATTATCTTCATTTTAATTGACTTCCACAACGAATTTAATCTTGATACAAGAAATAAATGCCCGTCTTCCTGCTCCCAGTATCGCACATGGCTTTGGCTTTCATGCTTCTGTAACTTCACTTGGTGAAGATCTGGTTTCCATTATGATTTCTGATGAAATAGCTTTGTTCTGCAACATTTTGAAGTGAGAATATTGAAGGTTAGGTGTAGATACATACCTACAAAAAGGCTGAAAAAGTGGGTGATAAGATTGTTTTTACTGTGTTTTCCGCCCATCCCCGGTTGGTTTTAGGTGGATTAGACAAATGTAGTGCTTTTGAAGAGGTTGTCTTTTCCAGCTCTGAAATTCAATGGAAAACTTGGTGGGTAAATTCCTTCAAAAAACTGAAAGCTATTTTCAGAATGCTACAGAAAAATGTGATTTCTGTGTTATAGTTTTACATATATGCAGAGTAGCAGAATTATTTTAGTGTGGGATTTAAGGTTGCTCAATTTCCTTATGACCATTCAGAAAGATAAACTTGGTCTTCTTTGTGGAATTGTAATGTCATCTTCCTTTTAGGGTATGTGCTTTAATCTGTCCTTAAAAGTAGCTTCAAAATACTTCAATATACGGTTTTTGTGTGTTTGAAAACTTTGAGACCTACAGTGTGTCTTCAGAAGAAATAATCAAAGTAGGAGCTGCCTCAGGCAGATGGTCAAAGATGTTGCCAGAATTTGATTCATAATTCGTTTGTAGTGGATAGGAAACTATGCTGAAAGGCTTTAGAGAGTCAGCTCTGAAAGATTCCTAGAATTCCTGGGTTCTCAAGTATCTGTGGTTGCATGGGTGAAATAAACTCCTTAGTAACCAAGAACATGCATGTGACAACTGACAGCATATTTTTTAGATGATATTTCTGTTTATCTGAATCTCTTTTTAAGTTTACACCCGATGTCTGCAAGGTTTTGGAGATGAAACATTTTTGGAGAAAGAAACATTATTTTCTTGGATGGCGAGCAGGATATAATGAATAGTACTGAATGTGTTTCTTGGAGCTGCTGCCTGGACTGCTCACTCCAGCACACGATACCCCTCCAGAATAGCAAGTTTTAGTTATTTTTATGTGCGTTGAGGAAGATGAGCTTACTGGTTTACTGAAGCTTGGATATCAGTTATATCTGATACTTTTACATGAACCTTCTTCACTTTTGGTTAGACAAGAACACAGTATTTTGAATAGTCTGTCATTGTTATGCACAATATAAGCTATATTGAGAATCTGCTGTAAAACTGGGATGTTTGTGCTTCACTTTGAGATTAGACTAAAGGCCTTTGGCTAGAGAGACAAGCTTATTGAACTTGAAAGCTGTAGGTAGATTTGAACTTGATGCAGCCTGGGGATTTCAGTTTTAAAATAAAAGCCTTTTTGCCATGTGCTAGTACTGTTCATACTCTAATCGATGTTTCACTTTTCCTTTTGTTAAATTCTGTAGCTAGCCTTGTAGAGTTTTTCTTTGCAAATTTTTTTTTTACATGCTCATATTTTGTCTGATTAGGTTAAGCTTGTTGCACTGAGAAACTTGAAATAGGGAGGTATATAAATTTATGTAAAGTAAATGTTTAAAAAGCATTTCTGGGTTGCAAAAATCTTAGTTAAGCATTTTCATTCTAGGTTCTAAAGTCTTCTTAAAAGGTAAATTACAAAGGAAAACCTTCAAAGTTTGAAGCAAGAATAATCTAGGACCATGCTGTGTTGCTGAGAGAAACAGTAGTTGCTACTGTAAAAGGCAATTGAGGCTTCTAGGATAGTAACTCTTAACACCCAGTAAAGCTGCTTGGCTGATAGTTGCTGTTCAGCAAAAATAAACCAACAGAAATGTATGTGCTGGCAATTGTTTGCCTGTTTTGGTGGTGTATTCATGTGCTGTCTGGAAGCTGGTGGGATACCAGTTACAAAGAGTATTAATCTTTCCTCTAATTTGGTTTCCTTTTCATCGCACTCAGTTTGTTTGGGGGAGCTGGGTGGGATGCTGAATAGAAAGTAAGCCACACTTCTCTCCCACCTTTCTTCAGTGCTATATATCAGTAATATTTGTGTGCTTTTTTTTTTTTTTTAAGTTCTCTCTTATATCTTCTTTTTGCATTAGTTGTGTATTAGCCTGATCCAGCTTCATTCCCTGAAGCAGTTCCTTGGGCAGGAGACTATATAAATGGGAAAATGGTTCTTACAGCTTGATTTTGTGTGATTAGAATAATAAAATAGTAATTGTGTATTGATTCGCAGTGATATGAAGGCTATTTATGGAAAAGATGTGGATGAAGACCTTCAACTCTGCTGCATAGGTTAGGTCTGATTTGATGCATGGGTTTTTGTGTGCACGCACATCACAGGCACATTCGTGTGGCTGGCACAACATCCAATAGAACACACTCTTAGTTATTTCTCTCCTCTCTAATGTCCTTAGAGAAAGGTTGCATAGGAATTACTGTTAAACACTTCTATGTTTTTCCATTCCTGTACTTGTAAAATCAGGTATCTGTAGTGATAGTGTGTCCACTTACTCGAACTTCTGAAAATATGGCACTTACAGTATTTTAATTTTTCTACTAACAATCTCTTCAATAGCTTATCACTGCATAATAACACAATGAAGGCTTACTTTTTACGAATGCTGGGGAAACACAGTTCCCATTCTTATGGGCTCCAAGTTATCGCAGCGCACAGCAATTATTGGATTGCTTGTTATCTATTCTGAGCTTCAGATTTCTCACATTTGAGAGGAAAATAACTATTTAAAAAATTCAGTGATGGTGATTTGATGTTGTACAGTATTTAAGGTATGAGAAACAGCCCTGGCAGAGACAGATTTGAAGGGCAGAGTACAAGTGAGTTGTTCCATGATGCATAATAAACACAATTTATCTTATGCTGCCACCATGTGTAGTATGAAAGTGGCAGCCACGCATAGGATATGTGTATCCATAAAACTAAAATTTCCAGTGTGAGACTTGAATTACATATTCATATATATTTTCATGTGCTCAGGTTTTATCTTTTAATTAAGTCATTGCAGTAATCATAGTAATTTCTAAACTCAGAAAAGAATATTGACTGACAGAACTAAGTGAAGCAACACAATTAAGGCAAAGCCTTAGCAGTTGAATGAGGAAATAAACTGTCTAAATTTGTGCAATTTTTCTAAAAAAAAAAAAAAAAAAAAAAAAGTTGCTGTATGTACCTAAGCTAACTGAAATATTCTTCACATATAATCAGGTCAAATGCAGCTTTTATAGGGAAGAAAGCTTTCTGAAAATTTTGTGGTGGTTATATTTCTTAAAATAATTCTACCTTCCCTGGGGGGGAGGGGAGGGGAGGGGAAGGGGGAGCAGTTTCCTTCGTATTCTGTATATACATGCTATTTTATGGTGCATCTACAAGTGTGCCTTTCTGCAACAATTATGTGAAGGAGACTGTGAAGTAGGTTGCTGTATTTTGTATGTATGCAAGGACAGAGAGTATTGTTTACATGTTCCAAAGAACATATTTTTTTCATTATTCTAAAGCACAACTTTTAATACCACAATGTTCTCTATCATGATTTTGATAGTTCCTATTACTGAAATAACGAGCTGAAAAATAATGAAAACCTCCTGACAAAAATAGCAAGCTGTATGCCATTTCAAATGTGTAGATACACCTTTGGTAATATCTAATAAGATTCATAAAATGTGAGAAAACTCAGTGGACACTCACCTTGTGTTAGATGCAACACTGTGCCTTTCAGTACCTTCTAATATGGCATTATATGTCGCAGCATAAGCTTAGGAAAGCGTTATTTTTAGAACTGACAGCAAATACATTTTCAGTGAAAGGTATTTTTTGTACTTTTCTACTTGGGATTAATTCCATCTTCCACTGGAAGGCAGTCTTCTCTTTGTTTCATTTTCCTGCCTTTCAGTGTTATCTATGTAGCTGCAACAATTATCTTTAGTTTCTTGCAAAACAAAGTAGTTTTTGTACACTATTTGTCCGTAGTTAGGAAGCTTCTTCATGTAGGAGACTTTGTAGTTTTGTCTGCTTGTAATTCTTTCTGTAAGTTATCCGTGTGCACAACTGGATACTTTTGTGATAAGTAAGGTGATTTTTTTTTTTAGGTTAGGACTATTTGCATCTGTTGCCTGTCACTGATATGTTACTTGGTTAGTATGGCTTTATTGTGCTGTTGTTCTTCAACCAATACATTTATAGAATTTTTCGTGCCTTGCAGGCCTCTCAGATAGGTAGGAGAGTGCTTTTAATTCATATATCTACATTAGACAGTTTATGTGGTTAGATATGCTAAAATCACTGGGGGGGAAAAAAAACTACCACACTTTGGTATTCTTAGCTTCTGAGGGAACTAACTGATTAACTGTGTGCTGAGAGTTTTTCTGTATTCCAGTGACTGAAATAGAACTTGTCTAAACACATGTTTAGGACTGTGTAAATAAATGCAAACAGCCTTGCAGCTGAAACCTGCGGTGTGCCACAGGGGACAAACAGTATGTTTTTGCCTCTCACCCTTGAAATCTGACAATCTGGCTATTGCCTCAAATTAATTTGTGCCATCCTCATTGGAAACATAACAGTGTTTAAATTGTGTTTCACTTGCCTGTGCTTTCTTTGGAAACAGAAATGGGGAAATGTTGGATTGTGAGGGCACATGGATATGAATGACTGGGAGAAAATTTGCATTAACAGAGGAGAAAGATGATGTTTTGTGAAGTGGAAATGGGAAAGAAAATAGCATTAGGAAGAACTGAAAGGAGATACCTGTATTACTTAGTGTAACTCTAGTTTCCTTTTCTTCCACAGGGGAAGTGAGGGATTCTAGTCACTTTTCAGTTTGATTCTCCAAGGTGAAAAGTTTTTCACGAGGTTCAACATGATATTTAAAGAGAGGTTATAGTTCAAAAAATAAATTAATTCAGGAGAGTTGAGTATCCTTTGTTACAAAGAAAGTCAGACTTCATGGTCATGCTACTCTCTCTTCTGGCCTACAAATCTGTGTCGCGCATTGTTTGTTTTTCATTGCCTTGTCTCCCTCTTGTGGAACTGGAGTTTTGGTCAGTATGAGCTTCTCCCTTCTTTATCGCCTCAAGCACAGCTCTTATCTTGCAACTGAAATTGGTAATGGGTAAGTTTGAGCCATTGACCTGATGTTACAGCTACATTTTGAGCTGGAGACGTGAAGAGACAGGGAAGGAGAAACACTTGCAGTTGACGTGACCAACTGATAAAAATTGACATTTTTTTCTTAACATAGTTGGAGATCTCAGAGAAATGTAGCTTAGTGAGAATACTCAAATTTTCTCGTTGCTTATAAGTGTAAAATAATAATGCATTTCCATCATATGAAGAAAAGTTGAGAAGGGCAAATGCAGTAGTCTCTTTTTTTCTCAGATCTTCATATAAGGTGTATACTTAGTATGTTGTCCTTTCAGCAATCCTTCATTTTTGTTCCAAATGTTTTTGCCCCTAGCAGGTTTTACTACTGTGAAATGTACACGGACTGCTTCTCAAAGTGATGCAATCTGACAGGAAATCAATATTTTTTTTCATGCTAGATTTAAGGTTGTGATTGTCATAATCCTCATCTTAAACTGTTAATAGGTGAATACTAACCTTGATTTTTATCTCTATTTATATCCTTTAGTAAGAAATGTACTTTTCACTTTGTCCCTGCTTGCTGCTCTCTAGAAGTGGTTTGAAACGGAAAGAGAATACATGTATGTTAGAATTGGTTATCTGCAGGTGCACCTGTGTACTTGAAGTAAAACATGGATATTCCTACAGATGGATTCTGCTGTTGCGTGGTGGTGTCTTCCACCGAATTAGACTTTTGACTGAAAAATTCTTTAAAATTATCTAATTGGGATGCTAGTTTTAGGTAAAGTAATCCCCTGTTTTTTGAAGCAGTAAGTTCAATTACACAAATGAAGGCTAGAACGGAATCATTGCCATTTGCTGAATGTTTGCAGTGTGGATACTGAGGTCATCTCTGTGTTCAGCTTTAGTTCATTTACAGTTTCTGGCAGTCTGACTTAACTTTTTGTGCTTTTGGTTTTGTAAGGAGAGGAGCATGCTCTGCCTTTGAATCTTATGGTGTGTAGGCTCCCTAATTTTTTTAAGTGAGACCAGGTGAGGATTCCCATCTGGAAAATGTGTAGGTGTGTTTATGGGGATGTTTCTCTGGGTGTTTTGTGTTGGACAAGGCTTCCTCTTGTAAATCTGCGGGTGTGTGCAGTGGTTGATTACTTTTGAACATAAAACGCGATCTCGCTCAGTTACCAGGTTCTTAAATCTTGAATTTTGTGGGATGTCTGTAAAGACATAGCCCGGCGGGCTCTGACACCAAGGCTCATCCTGTGAGGAAAAAACCCCAAACCAACGGTTTGTTTAGCCCGGCTCGGCACCCGGCCGTGGGGCGGGCAGCCCCGTGGCCGGTCCCGCAGGGCGGCGGCGGAGGAGGCGGGGGTTTAATTTAATTTAATTTAATTTAATTTTTCTGTGTTTAGGCGGCTCGGGCTGGCCGGTTGCGGGGCCGGGCCCGCCCGAAGTTGCCGGGCTGCACACCTCGGCGGGCCCACGTGACCGGGCGCGGCCAATGGGCGCCGCCGTGATGTCAGCGGCCGGGCGCTGCGGGGATGCGGAGCGGCGCGGGGGGCTCGGGGCAGTCCGGCGCGGCCGGGCGGCGGAGCGGCGCCATGGACGAGCCGGGCCTCCTGCGGCGGCGGGGGCTGCAGGTAGGAGCGGCGGCGGCGGCCCGGGCCGCAACTTGCCCGCACCTGCCGCGGCGGAGCGGGGCGGGGCGGGGCTGGGGTGGGTGGGGGGGCTCAGCGCACACCTGTGGGCGCGCAGCGGAGCGGGGCTGCGAGCCGTTATGGCCGTTGGCGGCCGTTGGGGCTGCGTGAGGGGGGGGGGCTGGGGACGGGGGCAGCGGGGGAGGCGGTGACGGGACGGGACGGAGGACAGGGGGGAGAAGGAGAAGGAGCGGGGGGGGGGTTAGATTTATTTATTTATTTTTCACTGATTTCGGATTGCCGGCCCTTCTGTGTCAGACTTGGTTAAAAAAAAAAATAAAAAAATAAAAAAATACCGGCACATAACGGTTCGCCGCCCGCCGTCGCCCTCCGTGAGTGACTTTTTATCTATCTATTTATTTATTTATTTTTTCCGCCGGCGTCGAGTCGAAAAAGTGGAGAAGAGAAAAGGAGGCGGTCTGCCCGGAGCCGAGCGGGCCGGGCCGGGTCCGGTCGGGTCGTGCCGTGCCGGCATCCCGCGTCCCCGAGCCGCCGCCCGGCCGCTCGCCCTGCCGCACCGCCCCAAAGTACATCGCCCTCGCCCATTGTTTCGCGAGCCCCTTCGCTCGAGTCACTCCGGGCGATGAATGTACTTCCTCTCTTTTGTTTTCCTTCACATCCGCAGCGTTTCAATGGGAGGAGGGGGAGAAGGGAAGCCTCCCCGTGTTTGGGATCGCTGTTCCCAAGCAGTGTGAAGCGGCGCAGAGCGCTCGGAGCGCACTGAGCTCGCAAAGTTGCGCGCTCCTCGGAAATACGCCCTTTCCGCTCAGTGCTCTCAACTGCATGCTGATCGGATCTGTCAGAGGGGTGCTGAAGTGAAATCCGTAGACCGCCGTGTTAGGTAGCATAGGCACATCTGCTGGGACTTGGGGGCTTCTTAGTGCTACGAGAATCTGTCAGCTTTTCTTTAACTTCTCATGCGACAGCGTTTGTCTGTGGAGAGTGAATAACTTTTTTCATAAAAAAAAAAAACAAAAAACAGTTTTTGAGACTTTACTCCTTCAGATCCTAAATCCTTTCTCTTAGTTGATGGTGCAGTGGAGAGGGGACTCTCAGCTGCCGTTTGGGACTCTCTATGACAGCTTTTAAAAGGATTTAAAAGTTTTGAGAGGCAGATCTTACAGTGATACCGGATTTCCTTCTCCTAAACCTTGTTTAATCCATTGAGTAGTGTAAACCGGATTTCTGCCTTTTGACAAAAATTGAACAGCAGTCTGTACTGCTTCAGGGGTAACATAAAAACCTTGATGTGAAAGCCTATTGTTGAGTTCTGCAAACACTGCTATTGAGTTGATTTTTTTGTTTTTTTTTGTTTTTTTTTTCCTCATCTGTAACTTTAATCGAGTAATTTTGAATAAATACCATGAATATTTAACAGAATACTTTGCTTACTCCTGCACATGCTTAGCTAGCTCTTCATTTAACAGTATTTAAAGCTATATCATGAATAATCTGAGTGCGAGAAAGACCCCATTCACACATGCACTGCATGCAGTAATAATTTTTAAAGATGTGTACCTCATGGTTGTCATTTGAGTCTGGTTCTAGGGTAGAAAAAAATAACCAGCTGTCAAAAGTGTCCAACTTGACGTGCTGTCATCTAGAAAAAGATGGCAAGGGAGAGATTCTATTTACACTCAAATTTCATCTACTAGTCCTTTCACTGAATCTGTTTTCCTATTGTCCTCTCACTCCTCTTCTGTTCCTCTTTTTTTCACCTTTATCTGTTCGTTCAGTTAGCCTAGAGACTAGTATGATGAATTTCCAAGCGGGAAAGCAGATCATATGACATGACACAGAATGTAGTCCCAGTTTAATTCTTCTTAGTAAATACTGATTAGATGAAGTCCTTGAGTTGGATTCTTGACTGACATTTGTCCTTCTTTATAGTACAAGCCAAAGTAATGAATTTGTTACTTTATAGTATTGGTAGCGTGTGTTCTTACTGTTTAAAAGAAAAAAAAAGTTGAATCTTCTGCCAGTATATTGTTCTGTGGAAGTATCCCGTGTCTTTTGCCACTTCTTTTTAATATGTTGCTGATATTTTCCTTTAAAGCTGTCAAGAATATTCAGAACAGGATTAAAAAAAAGGCTTCTGGATTAAGACTATTCAGAAGTAGTTGTGGTCAGCTAACTTTACTTCATATGACTCTGTCACTTCTAAAGGTTAGAAACAGAACTGCTAAAGCAGATAAATCTGCTTAAAAGCTGTGTGCTTGCTTAGTTGAAGGTACGTGTAAATTCCGAGCTTTGCAAAGTGTGAGTTTTTTTAATATAATCTAGCCATATAGTGAGAAACAGTACATACTTAAAAGCTGAATTTGTACAATTGCTGTTTTTTCTGTTTGTGCACAGTTTGCTTCAAAGCTTGGTTTACAGGACACACAAACCATTTCCTTTTAGATGGGAACCTGATGTAGTTGTGTTTGATGCCATGTACCATCATGCTGTGTTTAAAAAAAGCCAGGAAGCAGCTTGAATTGAGTCTGAAAATGTAAGCTGTAAGTAAATATGTAGACCTGGGTAAATCTTGTTTTGTGTTGATATGTGTAAGGTTTTTGTGGTGTTTAGGCTTCTAATAGAGAAACTGAGCCCTTCATTTGTTACATCCTGAGTACGTATATCTATTTCATTTTACTAGAACATCTTTCTTTTATGTCTAGTTACTTGTTCTGGTTATGTTCATAGACAAACAAAATCTTCTGAATGCAGAGATCTGGAGTATGTATTCCTTTACAGTGAGCAGGTTCTAGGTAATGGCTTCTTAAGCTTTAACTACAGGAAAAACAAAAACCTTTATTTGAAAGAAAAGCCAGGAGAAAATTGATCTTCAACTTCTGAAACGTTAAATATAATTTTGTATGGATTGAAATAAGCATCTCTTTAAAAAAAAAAAACAAAAAAACAAAAAAACGCAGCTATATACTTGCATATTCTGCATCACAGATCTTGATTATGTCCTGCTAAAAGCTTATTTCTGCTTTCTTCCGTGAGTTTGTCTGGTAGGTGTTGATCTGAAGCAGTATGTTTCAGATTGCCTTAAACAACAGCTCCAAGCCCCTGTGATGGTGGCTACAGGTAACATGCAGCTCCTTTCTTCGGTGAGAGGGATGTGGGAGTGTGGGAGAAATCTTACTGCCAGGTGCAGCTTCAGTCACATTTCTAGAGCTGATGAAGGTTTCTCTTTGTTGAACAGATGAGTTGGAAGTTTCAGGCCTTCCCTTTTCCTTTTGCTAATTTCAGTTTTGCCTTTAAGTGGCTGGTCAGCAGTGTCTTGTAAATCTTGAGGTAGGGTAGTAACATGAGATTTTTTTTATTAGACTTTTAGAGAAATTGACCAACTGCAAACATATCAGCTATATGTGAAACCGCTCAAATGTCAAAGAAAACACTGCATTTATTTGTTTTATTGTCTACAGCTATATTTTTTCTGTAAATGCTGGAAAATTTTTGCAGGCTTCTTTCAATTTGGGACGGTTGTATTGCATAAGGTTTGCATAGTTAATATTGTATATGACATGGAAAAATTCCAATTGTAAATCTTCTAATACTCTACTTCATGCATTGATTTTTTGGGTGGGTGAGTTGAAATGAATTTCATCCTTACATTCAGAGTTGTTGCGGTAGAGATGGAAACAGGCAGTGTAAATGAAAACGTGGTATAAATGCAGAGTTGCTATTTTTGTGGAACTGGTGAGTCAATTTATGCGAATTCCACGTTCTTTCTGGAACACGGCAAGGAGCACAGTGACTGTGGCCTTGACTATTCCTTTCCTCCACCTCCAAAACAGGAAAATAGTTGTCTTTTATAGACACTTTGAAATATTGTGCATAGTGCCTAGACCTTTGCAAAAAGTAAAACCTTAAAGTTTTTCTCCAGGTTCTTGCTTATTGGCTCCCCTAAAAATACGTTCTGAGAAATCTAACAGAAGGGTAATGATTTCTTAGGAAAAACGACCTTCTCTGTGGCTCCTAAACAGATGTGATTTTCTGGATTTAGGAGGCTTCATGAAAATAATTCTGACTGAAATATTGAAAGATGACGTGAAGAAGGGTCAGCTGGCAAGCTGTCCTCTGGAAGAGAAGGAAGGAGGTATCATTTAGACTGTAACTGCCTCTTGAATGCTGTTCATGATAGGAATGTGTTCTTGGGGTAGTCTGTTGAGGAAAAAATGGTGATAAAAGCTGAAGACTTTCTGCTCTTTCTCTTGAGTCTGCAACAGAAAATTATTATAGATGAGGTTCTGGAAAGATTCTTCATATTTTTCACTGATTTTGATGCAGTGTGTGTGTTCTTCATCCTGCTAGATGTGAGGAGTTGTGTAGTTGAGAATCAGGTCTGATTCACCAGCTCTGCCTCTTGGTGAGCAAGTGCAAGAGTGGTGAAAGATCGAAAAAAAAACCACCACCAACAACAAAACAAAAACAAAGACCCCCCACAACTTTTCAATTTGCATTTTCACATAGATTCAGATTAGTTCAGGGGAAGGCAGGATGGATGTCTTCTGGTGTTGTGTGGGAATAGCTTCGTGACTGCACTCTGCATTCATCCTTCACTTTTTGTTTCTATCCAGTCCTGTCTAACACTGCTTACTGAGGGGTTGCTGCTCTGCAAAGTAATGCTCAAAACAACCTAAATTGTGACACTTCTTCGTTTTATGTGGTGTTTGCATGAGCATCGCTGTAATCACAGATGTATAATGTATTTTTTTGGTATATTGGTAAATTATTTTTTTTTCCCCTGATGGAGCCATCTTTATTTTTAAGTTATTGCAGGTATAGCTTTATAGAAAGCAGGGTATCTTAGGTCTATTTTGGTGATGTGTACAGGTTGGAGTAGACATTTTATTTGCTTAAATAGTGGTAGGCGGTGATAGTTGCTGTTAGAAAGCAAAGACCAACCTTCTGAGAGAGAGGACTCTGGTGTAGAGAATGCTTTTCCTTTCTTCATTAGCTGTCACTTTTGTGGGTCCAAAAGAGTGTACAATCTCTCGATCAGTTAATTTACCTCTATTTTCCAGGCATTCATGCGTTGTTACACGTTTGTCAGGTCTTCTAAAAGGCCTTGTGTCAGACATTTTGCTATTCTTTGAGCTGTGAAAGCTTCTCTGAAGGGGTTAACCTTTTCTACCGTCTTTCCTTCTCTTAGTATTGTGGTCACTTTATTTCAGGGTTTAAAATAAATAAAGCTGCTTGCATTTGGAGCTAAAATAATTGGCATGGGGCCAGCTTGGTGTCTGTAGCCTGTATCACGCTTCTCTCTAATGCCTTTTGATAATTGCAATAACGTTTCTTGATAATGTCTGCAGTATGCCACAAAGCTGACTGACTGTTTTGTGTTAGGTTTGGAATGCAAAGCATAAACTTAATGTTCCTTCATGTAAAATACTTCAGTGAGCTATGAAGTGGAGTCCGTAATGATTTGAACTGAGCTTGGTCGTGTTCTACGAGTCATAGAGGAAACCAGTCTGGGAGTTCTCTATGCACTGGTTAGCCCCTGCTTCTGAGTCACTTAGCTTACCCCCAAAATCTGTAGTGTTGTTTTTTTTTGTTGTTTTTTTTCCCAGCAACTTTAGTAATAACAGGGATAATATCTGCATGAAGGATAGGAACTTCATATTAAAACATTTTTTTCCCAATTCTGTGGTTAGTTCTTAGTTTGACAGACAATTTTAACAAACTCTTTTTTTCTCACTGTCACAGCTAATGAAACCAGTAATTTTCCATGTTGTCTTTAAGCATCTTACAAAGAATTTCAGAATTTTAGTGTAGTTTCCCATTAAAATTTTGTCTGTGATGCCACTTTGTGTTATGTTTGATATGATGATTTCTCATATTTGTTTCTACCTGTTGATGCACTATGTTTAAGTTTTAAGCTTTCCATTTGAGTTGTGGATTTTTATCAAAACTGCTCACAGACTTTGACGTGCTGTTAATTCCTTTCCCCAATAGATTGAAGCAACTTTTTGCTTAGAGCAGTGCCAGTTGCCCATCTGAATGTTAAAATTGCATAAAAACACACAAACGGTTGTGAAGATCACAAAGCAAAACACTCAAAACTGCAATTTGATAGTTGCTTTTAATTTTCTTTTCTTGGCTTCACTTTGTCTGCTTTAAAATAGCGTTGACTTCTTCCACCACCTTATCTTTACCTCCTGTAAGACTAGTAAATCAGAATAACAGCTTTTCCTATCAACAGCTCTTGACCTTTTTAATGTTGTTCGATTCTTAGTTCTCAGCTTCTGCTCTTGTGCTCCTGTTGCTCCTTTGTTCCACCACCTCTCCATTTAAGTCTCCCTTGACTTTAGTTTTCAAATTTAGCACTCCATGGTGGCATGCAGCAACTGTGATTAGTGCTAGAAAGGATAACAGCACTCAGTGTCTGCTCCTTTGAGAACAGGTGTGCTCTTCAGAGGCGTTAGGTACCGAGCTCCTACAGAACTAGTGTCTACAGAGCAAATTACATTTAGAGTAGGTTGTTCTTTTTGAAATTCCTTAGTTTTGTATATATAGCTGGCTTAGTTTTCATAGGGATATTAAATAATGCTTAGATGGCGTGTGGGTATCCTCCCCCACCAAACTTCAAGACTCTGTCAAAGCAAGGGAACAGGTGTGTTGAAAATTCTGAAAGAATTTTTAGTCATTCCTGTCAGAAAGAGATCCAGTTTAGTAGCAGTGTACCAAAAATTAATCCTTGTACATATGCTATAGAGGAAAAATATCAACAATCAAGTTCCGTAAAATGCTAAAGTAATCAAAAGCATAATCTTACAAAAAGTAGTAAGTGGCCTTAGTTAAAAGATGGGGTAACCATTCCTGTTACCAAACAATGTATGTTTTCCTGGTTTTCATTTTCAGCTCTATGGAAACTAGTGAATACGCAAAATACCTAGTTTATACAATGCACTACAGTCTAATAACATGTTGTTCTTGAGTTAAACGTCACACTACAATTCTTTTGATAGTCTTTTAGCCCTTGAAAACTAGAACTTAAGTGTAGATATTTTTTGTGTAGTTAAATAGTCTTGGTGTTATATACACGTAAAGGATGCTATATCAGAAATGTGTGTGTGTATATAAAAAACAGAAACATATCTGAAGATGCATTTCAACTATTGAATTTTCTCCTGCTGTCCCACAGTGCAACTTTTTCTTCTGAGGTGAAAAATAAGGGAGACGTGGTTAAAAAAAAAAGGTGTATACAGTATGTGTTTGCATTTGCTGCTGTTTTGAGATTTTTTTTTATTTGATAGTTTTTTTAATGTGTTTTCTCCTTTTGCTTTAAATTATGCCAAAAGGAGGAGGATACCATTTGAGTTGTTCTAAAAAAGCTAGTTGTTCACGAGTTCTGCAGGTACGTTAGGGAATCTAGCAGTCAGAACTTACGTGCAGAAGAACCTGAAAATAATCCCTATTCTCTTATGTTTTCTAAATAAAACACTCACAGGCACAGCTGGAAAATTTGGGTTATGAGTGGAAAATTGATTTTCGGAATCCATTGCCCCTTGTGATCACAGTTTCCTAGTTTTAAATTACTTCAATTTTTTCTCAAGATTTTAGTAAATGTAGAGAACTGCAAGAAAGGGAGGAGTAATATATATAAATGTGTGTGTGTGTGTGTATATATATATGGCCCCAGGTAAAACCTATATTTTATGGTACTGTGATTCTTCATTAGTTCTTCATTAGTTCTTCATTAGTTCATGTGCTGTTTCCTTTTTTTGCTTCTTCAAGCCACGGTTGTGCATGTTTGTGTCTGAACATAAAAAGATGATACCAGTTCAATGTAGATGCAGGGGTAATCAAGTGTCTTGTGTTGTTAGACTGTATGTCTTGACTGTTGAAGATGATGAATAGCTTCTGACACTTGGGCATGAAGTTGACTAGCATTTTCTTATTTCATCACTTTTTCCTTGAATAGTTCTGTGTTTGTCTGGAAAGTGCAGTTCAGGATTCCCAGGTAAAAGTGGTCAAACCTATGTTTTTCGTGGGGTTGGCAGCAGAGGAGATTGGAAATAAAGCCTGTACATTGTATCACTAGGTAGGGGATGTTACTGCCTTTGTATGCTTTGCTTTGTACCAATGGTAAGAAATGTAACTAACAAGGTTATTTACAGGATGGCCGCAAGAACCTCATTGTGCTTGCTGCTGCTCCTCTGAAGTTAGTAATCTCAGCCTTAGAGAGTGCGCCTGCTAAGCTGGTGAAAACTCCTGATTGTGTGTTGACTCATATGTGTTGCATTTCTGAACTTACTTTCTCGAATAGCTCTTGTTTAACTTTCTTGTCTGTTCTCTTAGGACCCTGCATAGATCTTCATCTTTCACCACAGGTTTCTTTCTGGAGTCTTTGTATTTTGGTTTGTTTATGCTACTTGCCTTTTGCACTGCCAGTAATGCCAACTTCGTTGTTCTGTTGTCTTTTGGCTTTTGTTTATACACTTTCTCTGTAGGTTCTTACTGAAACTACAGATGAAGGCTTGTGTATTTTTCAGTATCTATGACAAGATTGTGGAAGAAGTTATCTCGGTGTCTCTTTTTTATGAAGTATTTTGGGATTTTTAAATAAAATTGTGACAAAACAACTACCTACATTGTGCATGCATTTTATTTTCTCTCCTTCTGTTTCCATGTTATTATTCGTGTGTTTAGGATCGATGTAATTGTAATGGTTTTTGTAGCACCTTATGCCCCTTGCTTTATTTCAGCTGTAAGAGTGGAACGTTCCAGTTAATTTTTTAGCACTACTGCAAACCACAGTAGTGTGTATTTTTTGATTGTCTGTTTCCCCCTAAAGACACCCTCAATTATTTCAGTATTGTTTCTCTCTGATGTAGAGTCTATCTGACAGATCAATACTAAGCTCTTCTGGTGCAAAACCCAGTGAAGCTGGTTAGGCTTATAGGTATGTGAAGCGCATACTCTTGTCTTTAGGCTCTAACAAGATGCAGGGAGAAATTTCAAGTGCTTCTACATTGATGTGTTTCTGCCAAAGGGCTATTCTAGAAAAAGATACTGTTCAAAATGCCTATTTTTTTCATGTGTTCTCTCTAGCGTCACTGAGGAAATGCAGTAATCAATGAGAATCCTGTCAGATATTCATTCTTTCCTTTTTCTCCTTCAAAATACCCCAATGTTCTTTGTTCAAAGAAATACTGTAATGATTATTTGTGTTCAACAGGATGTAGTCCAGGAGATGAGGGTAGTGCCATAACTAGCAGTGCTAATGGGAGAGCATCCGGCAGACTAATGGGTTAGGCTGCCAAGCAGTTTGAACAAAACTGTTAGCTGTGCGTTTGTTACACAAATTAACTTCTTAATTGTTACACAATTAAACTTCTGTGGTCATGCTGCAAGAATTGAGGTACAAGAAGTTACCTCAGGTGAGTTACTTTATTTGCCAGTAGTTTCTGTTGCTGGATGGATTAATTGATGCAGGATACAGTCCTAGCCTCTGATTTCAGTTCTCCTTGGGAGATAGCTTTCAAAGGTGTGGTGTGGTTGTTTTTTTTTTTTTTTTTGATTTGATTTCTGGCCTTGGCTGTAAGGATTGCCCAGAATACCAGTGTGAGGTTTTTGTCAAATAACTGATGGCGGCACATTACTTCTGTTTTTCTAAATTCTGTCTTTTGATAGAATCTTTCTTATTTATTATGTGCTTGCTGTGGTGTGAGATGGCTCTCTTGAGTTTTCCTGATGAGCATGTAGGGCTCGGCACAGAGCCGAAGTATTACACTGAAGGTCTAAATTGAAGACATTAGAGATCAGCAAGAAATGAACATCTTATTAGTTAAAAAATAATAATAATAATAAAAAAAACATTTCACACTTGCCTGAATCAAAAACTAAAACGGAAGAACTGTGATAGAATTTGTAATGTGGTCTTGCCTCCACAGTTGGCACACTGTATTGCCTATTGTCTGAAGACCTCAGTCTATTTTCAAATCACTTATTTCTGTAATTCACAGTACTTTGGTGAAGTCATAGAGACTAGGATGAGAGGAGATACTGTGTTTTGTTACCTCTCATGACAGTGAAAGGCTTGCATACATTCTTGTTTTACACCGTATCATCGGAATGTGAAGTTCAAAGCTTCTGAACCTCTGCTAGAGTAGTTTGGCTCTGCCTAAATTAATCCTTTCAGTTTTGTCATCAGTCTGTCACATTACTGCATGTCACTTTGAGTAATTTGATTTTCAACACTTTATATCTTTTAAGTATTGGTGTGTTATCAGCATCATTTCATTTAAAATTATTAGTTGCTATCCTTCTTCTTTTTAAAAATTAAATAAATACTGTTTTCTTCCTTCTTGTTTCATATAAGTTTTTGAAACAGTCAGCTCTAAAATTGTATGCAGTTTCCATTCTTCCTTGCATATTCTAGCTACCTCTTTCTGCATATGTAGGACTAAATTATTTTAATGCCTGAAGCTATGGGGAAAAACGCTCTGAATGCCTGTAAAGGCAATACTCCTTTTCCCTTTTTCGTAATAGTGAAAAATTGATTAACCGATCTGCAGCCACAATACTGAAAACTCAGAACGAATTAACCTCTTGCATCTCCCAAGATCTTTGTTTTACTCCTTCCTGGTGTCTTGTTATCATTGAAATAGGGATAGAATTTCCTTTTCTTTGGCAGTTTGAAGCAAAGGGAATTAAGTGATTTGTTCAAGACTGTAAGGCTACTGGTGACCTTGAATTTCGTGATTGTCTCAACACCAAGATCTCATGACCTTAGAACAGGACATTTTGTTTCATACCAGCTATCACATAATACAGAGGTGTCAAAGTTGTATCTTCCAAATACAGTTCAAGAATTTGAAATAGCAAGGAGAAAGGTGGTATGTATGTAAAGGGCATGAAAAGGCTATGTAATACCTGGAGAGACCCTACCTAATTACCAATCCTTTTTTGTCAAAAATGTATCTGACAGAAGTAGTCTCGGCAGCGTTCAAAGATCTGTTCAATAGGTAACCAATATAAGGAAAACTGTGTATGAAGAAATTTTACTGCTTGTGCAATATGTTGACTTTCTGCATTGACATAAAACTATCAGAACTATAACTAGATAATATTACAGGTTGAATGTAATGATACTTGCAATGATGCTTAAGTTTTTAGTGATGTTAGTAAAAGTTTAGACTGTGTTGTGTATCCATCCTGCAATATTTACTGCTTCCTTTGCTACATCCTAAAATTTTCAAGCCATCAGAGGCTGAATTGACTTTTGATTATGGTGCCTTGGCTTCTTAGAGGTAATAGGGAAAAAATCAAACTAAACATATCATATCCTAAAACAAGATTTTTGCTTTTAGATTACCTATTTGCTGTGTTCCTTTGCTCTTATATTTTCTCTGTACTCACTATTTTGTTTTATGCATCTCTACTAAAAAGTAGAATAATGGGAGAATGAAAATTTCCTTTGGTGAAAGACTTTGTCTTTTAAAATTTGAGTTTGTATTATGTTGGACCTTAAAAAAAAAATTATGAATATGTGGAACATTTCAAAATATGCAATGTTGCAGCTTGACATTTTCCCTTTTTTTCATCCAGTCATTAAAACTGTTGTTTTTTAAAGTATTACTATCACAGAAGCATAGAATGGTTTGGGTTGGAAGGGACCTTAAAGATCACCCCATTCCAACCCCCTGCCATGGGCAGGGACACCTCCCACCAGACCAGGTTGCCCAAAGCCCCATCCAGCCTGGCCTTGAGCACTTCCAGGGACGGGGCATCCACAGCTTCTCTGGGCAGCCTGTGCCAGTGCCTCACCACCCTCTGGGTGAAGAATTTCTTCTTTATATGTAACTAAATATGTCCTCTTTTAGTTTAAAGGCATTACTCCTTGTCACACTCCACTCCCTGACCAGGAGTCCCTCCCCAGCTTTCCTGCAGGCCCCCTTTAGGCACAGGAAGGCTGCTGTAAGGTCTCCCCAGAGCCTTCTCTTCTCCAAGCTGAACAGCCTCAACTCCCTCAGCCTGTCTTCATGGGAGAGGTGCTCTAGCACTCATCTTGTGTGTTAGCACAGTCCCATGTTTCACTTACAAAATGCTGAATGGCAAGTTTCATGATTTTTTGGAACAATTTCAAGATAAAATCTGTTAGAATTAACTAACTTTAGAACCCATTTTATTTTGTTATCTGTTAGGATAGTACCAAAATTCTATAAGGATAACTATTTCAGAACTTTTCTGGATCGTTATTTTTATCATTAATTACTAATTAAACGGAGAAGGAGGGATGGTCTTGGTGGGTGCTCACTCATCTTAGGAAAATAAAATCAGCATTGCCTTATTATACCAAAAGGAAAGGATTTCTCTTAAACTTGATTTTTAAGGGAAAAGTAGAAAATTCTGTGTTACTGCAGAGTGTGCAGCCTAACTTTCTTTGTGAAATGATGTTAAGATTTCACATCTGTCTTTGATTTCTCTGTAAAGTTCCTTTACAAAGAACGCTGAAGCCACTTGCAGCACTGGTGTGGGCTTGAGTTGTGTCGTCATCATTTTGAAACTGGAAGTGAAACCTCTGGTGCTGGACCCAGAGATGCCAGTCCTAGGGTGCTGTATTTGGAGCTGTTGTCAGCAGCAAGCCTGGAGCCCTGTGTGCCGTGCCAAAGGGTTGGTTTGTCGGATGTGCTCCTCAGTAGACTGTGTGCTTGGGTGGCGTGTCGCTCATGTCAGATGGGGCTTGCCTTTCTCTCCTAGCTGGTTTGCCTTCCCTTGGTGGCTTTTGTGGCTGTACACACACATCCCATTCTTTCAGTTCTTCAGCTGCTTTCTACGTTTACCATCTTTGTTAATACACTTCTGAGTGTCGCTTTTTGAAGCTTCCTGTCATGTAAACTGTGGGAAAAAAAATCAAAATGTGTTTAAAGATACTGTCTTTTTTTATAGTGGCTAGAATTTCCCTTCAATGTTTATTATTAATTAAACACACATTAACAGTAGAGACGTCTTGCTGATTTAATGAAATTGCTGGTTAATTTAGCAGAAATTAATATGGTAATTGTGTAGCAAAAGCTCTTACATGCTTGAAACAAACTTTAATTTTACAATTATGCATTTGATTAAAAGTGCTATGTATCTGACACAAGCTGTCCTGTTATATTTTTGTAACACTGTAGTTCTTACTGATACATTTCAGCATGATTTTTCTGAAAATGAAAGATATATTGTACTTAATTAAATTTATGTAAAGCCTCATTAAGCACTGATATTAGCTACAGCCTTAGATCCATTTGTAAAAGCAGTGTAATTCTGAGTTCAGTTGATTACTGATCATCTGATCTTGCAGCTGCTCTACTTGGCTTCCTTGTAGAAGGTGACTTAACATTTCACTTGGTTGTCTTGCATTGTTACTTAAAGGTATCAAGCCATAGGGTGCAAATCCTGCTTTCTGTGTATCATGAAATTACTAGTAAGCAGCTGAATGTACTGATCAAGAGCTGTGTTTTATGTGTTTCACCGTTGTGTGGTGGGTTGTTTGTTTTTTTTTTTTTTTTTGGTTGGTTGGTTTGTTGGTGGTGTTTGCTTTGGAGAAGTGTGGATTGTGGAGAAGGACAGTGAAAGGACCGAGGTTGAAACTTCCAGAGTAATCTACTAGCTGTGGACATGGTGTGCTATGGCTACTTGCATACGTGAAAATCTGCAAGAATAAGCTGCTTGTTTCACATCTCTGCCTTACTGCGCAGTTCTGTGCATCTATAAAGTTTTTTGTATCTTAATATTTTTGCTTTGTCCATATATAGAAATAAAAATTTTTAATCACCTTGAACTGATCTGACCTTTACAGTTATCAGAGTCAGCAGTTCTACTTTGATATGGGGAAGAAAAACACTGGTTGCAGTGAACTAATTTAGCCAGTGTTTCCTAATCTCCTTGTGGGGAGTGTCTTTAACATGTTTTTGTGATGTAGGGAAGGGACTTGAGACTTGACCTGTGCTTTGAAATTAAGACTTCAGATGCAGGCATACAGCAGTGTATTATGCTGACTGCAGCTTAGCGCTATGGCCTCTGACTGACTCAGTACCCTGAGCACATCTGTTTAGGTAACTGAGTGGAACAACTGCATCTAGTATGAGAGGCTACAGGGCAAGAGGTAGATCGTGGTGCATAAAAGATATTGAAGGGTATGGTCTTAACAGTTGACAGTGGGCCTTGGCTGGGAGCCTTCGCTGTGCTATGGATTTTGCTAGATGTAACTGCAGAGGTGCTCAGGCTGGAGTGTAGGACACTGAAGGGTGTAGAATCTGGGGTGTCAGAGACTTAATTCTAGGGTGCAGATGTGTCTTGGGGACACAGCACAGGGCTCGTCTTGGATAAAGCACACTTGAAGATCATGGTTCAGAGGAGGTGCTCTTGAAGAATGGGGTTGAATATGAAAATAACATAAAAACATTGAAATAGACCTGCCAACATTGTCCAGCCTGGTGTGGATGGAGTTGTTACTGTGAATTTTGTCTTGCGCTAGCTACCTGCAAATCTATCAGGTACCGGTTGTGGTGTTGGTTGGTATATTCATCTCCCTATATGGAATGCTGCCACTGTTGCTTCCCAGCTTGGTCTGGCAGCTTATAAAAATGGAGTGAAAATCTGGACAGTTGCCACTTCTGTCTGAAGGTAGAAATCTCTTCAGGTAAGAGCATGTGCCTGTGTCACAGAATTCAGATGCTCTTGATATCTCTGATTACTCTGCTGTCAATGCTAACTGCTCTCACATGGAAACTGCTTTTGGTAGTGGCATTAAGTCCTGTTGGTAGCTGAATTAGCTCACCAGCCTATGCAGCCAAAATCACATTTTCTCCTTCTATTGCTTTCTGGTTTCTGTGCCTTCAAAATTAAACTATATAGTGTAATCAATACCTGGTGCCATCCCTTATCTCTGTTGTTTTTTCCTCAGAGACTTCTGTTTTCTGCAAGGTTATTTCTCGGACTGCAAACCTAGAACATGAAATAAGTCTCTGACCCTTTCTGCTTCCTGACCAGTTTTCTGCATGCCATCTACCTAAAATGCCTTCCCTTGGATAGGGATTACTTAGGATGCTGCCATTTCTCCTCCATTTGCCCTTGGTGACATGAATCATGCCGGCCTTTGTGAAGAGCTAGTTTTCTGACTGTTGCTGAAGTTAGTTGCTTCATGTTAACTGATCAATTGCAGCTGACCTGTTCCTCTGGAAAGGACATTCACCCTGCAAGGATGTTGTGGATCCACAGTATGTGCTTTGCTGGTAGTGACTGTACAATTTCTCTGAATGCATTGCATTTTCAGTGTGTAGGGTTTTTTTTTTTTTTTTTTTCCTTTTAAAATGAAAGGTAGTTCTACCTCTGAGACACTGACCCTAGCTTTTTCTTTTTCTGTGGTTTGTCTGCCCTTATTAGACAGCCCTGTCTGGAGCAGTACATACAGCTGATGTGTGCATAAAGAATTTTTTATCAGCTGGAGTGTAATACTAGGGGGGTGTAAGCTTACGATGTAATGAGGAATGCACTGAAATCTTCCATAGTGAAAGAACTGCATTGTTTGCTCTCTACTCTCACCTTTATTCTTACCTTTAATTCCAGTTTTGTTTCTTGCATGCACTGTCCTGGCAACTTCTGTTAACAGTTGCTGATCTCCATTGTACCTTCAAGTTATCTCTGTCCATGTGTTAAGTCCCAGTGGCAAACATTCATCCCTACTTGGATTTGCTGACAATTTTGTCATAAAGAACTTTAGCAGCAGTATGGCATAAGAACTCACCAGTTCAGCTGTTGTCATCAGTGATCAATTTCACAATAGCCCAATTCTATCAGCTTATCAAACTGGCTGACCCTGGGAGCAGGTATGACCCTTCTGACTCTGTATGAGCTGTGTTTAACCTGTATCGCTTCAGTGTCCTGTTTTACAGGATAGAACTACAAATAATTGTACAGATTTGGTACGGGGAGCAGTAAGCTCTGTCTTCAGGGTAGGAATGAGCTAACGGGACAGCTGTGGAGAGGAACTCCTGAATCTGGTTACTGCTGAAGTCTTCTTGGTGGGGACCCATGGCATGACTTGCACCATAACTCATTCCTTGTCCAAGCAAGTAGTGGAGCTTCTGGTACCAAATGAGTAGCAGAAAAGCGGGTGGGATGTATTTATGATTTAAAAATAAAAAAGGAGGAATCCCATGTTCTTTTGCACAGGGGATAATGAATCTGGTATTTGTCTCGAGTTTCATTACCTGGTAGTATCAAAACTACTCTGCAGTCTAGCAGTGTGTCACGTATCTCTTGATGTTAACGTCGTAACAAGACAGTATTGCATCAAGTCTACCTATCTGATTATTTTTTGCTAAAAAAAATGAGCTGTTAGAATATATTCTGATTTAGAATCTTGTATGGTTTTAGCTTTCCTGGTACCATTAGAGGCACAGCCCCCATATGCATTTTAATAGTCTGAAGATTCATTCCTTTGTCATAGGAATAATCACGTTGATTTAGTTCTACTTTTATGCTTATGAAATGATATCTGTGTTATAATGGGATTTTTCCTAGTGTAAACTGTCTTTTGTCAAAGCTCTGGACTGTTCCTGAAGTACATTCTGAAGGAGAGGCAGGAAGGAAAAATAAAATGCCGGTAACAGAGAAGAATTCCCAGCTTCCCAGTTTGGTACAGGATCTCATGTTACATGGGTTAATGTAATATAATGTAATAAGAGGGAAGGTAGGGCCTCTGAAGATTACCACTCTTGCTAGCTAGTGTTAAAGAATTAAGTTGACCTTATGGTGATTCCAAGCCATAATAGGAAGGAAGGAGACCCTTTTCAAGCATCCATTTTTTCAACTACATTAGTTTATATATTAAATGGTGAAGGGAAGGGCATGGTTGTGCTTTTTTTTTTTCCCGCTTCAGGGGGCATTGATGTACTACAACGATCTTGTC
This sequence comes from Cygnus olor, assembly GCF_009769625.2. Taxonomy (NCBI): domain Eukaryota; kingdom Metazoa; phylum Chordata; class Aves; order Anseriformes; family Anatidae; genus Cygnus; species Cygnus olor. The sequence goes on from NC_049198.1 coordinate 22,891,882, forward strand.
TGTGATAATGCCCCACTAAATTACTTGGGCAACTGAATAAAATCAGCAGGAAATACTACGGCTAGGTTACCTTATCACTTCTCCTTTTGGGAGATGCTCTTTAAACCTTTAATAAGTTTTTTTTTTTTTTTAAATTTTACCTAAAAACTTAAGTCATTTTGTCTGCTGTGTTCACGAATACTTTGCTCTTTTGATTGTATTCTAAGGAGTTTCTCCTACTTTCTTATCGGATGTCAGGGAAAGGTTAAAATATAACTTATATTTGCTGTGAATCAACTTTTTGGGTACTGCATGCACACTATACTTGTGCTCATTATTTTACATAAAATGGTTTCATATTCCAAAAACATTAAACAGAAAACTGTTTCAAGTTTTAATTTTTCTCTGGATGGGACTAACAATGTTGAGAGCAAAATTATTTGTTGCTTTCTTCTTTTTATGGCAGTTTCTACCTTTAAGTACTTTTTTTCCCCCTGGATTTAGAATACCGTGTAATGGAAGGACAAATAATGCTTTAAAAGTGGTGAGAAAACTTTCCCATTGTATTGCTGACCCTATTTACATTGAGGCAGGGGACAGAGAATATTCATTATAAACGTATCTGTGAAAATGGTACTGCTTTCCTCTGAAATACTACTACATTTGTTTGTCACTGTTCAAAAGAAGACTGTTAGTAAGGTGCTAGGGTAGAGCAGATTTTTATCTTTTGCAGGCTTTTTCCTTTTTGGAATTTCTTACTAAGCCCTAGTGTGAATATTGTAGCAACTGAAATACTTACGTGCTTGGAACCTATAGTGCTGTCAGTGCTCTAGAGCAGAAGTTCCTTGTCTCCAGACTCATCTCTCTAGTCTTTCACCACTGGCAAACCCTTCTGCAACTGTAACCAAATGTTTAACTCTTTCTGTAATGCTGACTATTAATTTGGGTTAGTATGCACTGCTCGCTATCTTTTATTGGCTTAATATGACATAACCTTCCTGTGGTGTGTATAATCTTTGGCTGTTTTCACCAGATCTTTTTGAGTTAGAGCTGGGTTTGCATGGTGTCTTACTGAGAGTAGAAGGCTTTTTGTTAAGGAGGGATAAAATTTATTTTGGGAAAAGCAGAGTCTTGAGATCAGCAGAAATACTTGCCAAGTTGAACTGTATTTTCAGTTAACCCAGTGGATATCTTTTCAGAAGTACAAGCAAGTCCATCTTGCATTTGTAAAAATGTTCTGATTTTTTTTTTAGGGAAGACTCTTAGAAGGAATTGTACACTGGCTTTGAAAGTGAGAAAGAAAGAGAAACAGTCATGAATTTTCATCCTGATTTGGAGCAGGCACTTGACCCTTATCTTTTCCCCATCAGATGCATACTTTAAACAGCAGATTGCAGTGTTCGTGTTCGCAACTACAATGAGTAGCTGTACAAATAGGAATGTCTATAGAGAGATTGAGACAGTATTTAAAATACCTTGGTGAAGAAACAAAATGTAAATTTTTTGTCTCTTGAGTATTAAGCAGGTAGAGGATTTTGAGCTAGTATCTCTCATATCCTGGAAAAATCATCAGCCATTGTGCTCTGTGGGGTATGGACATCACTGGGTAAATACCTTTTGACTTTTTTTCCCAATTTCAATAAGAGTGCTCATGTTCTGTAGTAATTGTAGCTTCACTTTTCCCAGTATGCACTTAAAAAGTGGTGAAGAGAGCACAGAACCAAAAAAATCCCACCTCCTCTGGTTAATTCATGTGCTTTGCTCAGAGACATCATTCTAAAACTAGTTTAAAAATACTATAGGCAAATATTTTATAGGCAAATATGGGCAAACCCAAGATTTAATTTGTTTTTGACTAGTTGGCACAATTTCTCAGACAACCTTAGTGTATTGAGACTTCTTCCTGCACTACCGTGTATTTTTAATGTGTATGTTAGTAGAAAATGCTCTCACTGAACTCCAGCAAAAGCAGTGGTGTGTAGAAGTGTTTATCTTGTTATCACCTGTTAAATTGTAAGTAGTTGTTAAAGTATAAGTTGTTAAGATTTTTATGTTACTGGAAAAAAACACTTCTAGTTCTTTCATCAGTGTTAATTGTTCTGACATTTTTATATTGGTGATAGAGTTCTCCCTTCCTCCCAAGACTTAAAGACACTGCTTACACCATCATTGTTTCTTGTCTTAATCATACTTCTGCACTACTGTATAAAAGTGTTGCTGGCAAATATAACACATGTAAATGATGATCAGTTCTGTACTTTGATAAAGTCTTTTGTGATCAGAAATATAAACAAGTATGTTCAAGATTTCTGTTATTCTACATTCTATACAAATAAACATTCATAATCAGTTTAATTTTTGTTCAACACATGTTGATACATTTAATGGGGTTTGTAGTTTGGAAGAAGTGATGAATTAGCTCAGTGACAGAATAATCTACTTCATGTGCTGACTTTAATTTCTATGCATCTACGTAAATACATGTAATCACTTTTAAAATACCTTTCTACAAAAGCTGTTAATGAAGATTTTAAATTTTAAGGACTCCATAGTTCAATCTGTGCATCCAAATTTAGCTTTAAAGAGAATGAGCTCTTAAGTGGAAGCAAGGAAGTAGCGTTCACTAATTGCAGTGAAAAGCCAGAGCTGGGAAGTGCTTGGTTATGTATGTTGAAGTCAACAGAGTTGTGTGCCTAGTTTTCTATGTGCTTAATTAGCTTGCAGAACTGTGGTTGTTCTATATGAAACTTCTTCTGGATGCACTTATTCACTAGAGAAGTTAATGATTTTTTTTTTTATGACTTGGCCCTTCCTCAAGGGACTGTATCAGAGCATTTGACTGGTTGAGTATAATTTTGTACTGTTGATTCCAGGAAGCTATTTAAGTGTAAGTAAGCAGGTAGGATGAAATATTAGTGATTAATTCTCACAGCTCTGTTGGTACAAGACGGGTAAAGCTGTTCACAGTAAGAATTATTAAGGAGCACTTCATGGTTATTGCCAAAGACACAGTAATAGTTCCAGTCAGACACTAAGCATGCAATTCAGTCAGATCTAGATACTGCTCCGTCAGTATCTCTTATCTTCTTTTCTTGACTTAAATTTCCATGCTGCTGTTCAGCGAAACCAGTAGTACTCATGCACTTCTATTAGTACATCATTAGGAACTCCAGCTAATGGTTTCCTGAGTGAATAGGAATGAGTTTCTAGAGACTGAACTCAGAAAAAGAAAAATATATCTTGACTGGCAGCCCTCTTTGGCCAGCACTCTGACAGAGGCAAAGGGACTCTGTTTCACTACTGTGTTCTTGCTCCTTTGCTTAGTTGCTTGCAGTGTTCTTTCTCCTTTTTTGCCTCCTAGATATAGCTGTTAATTCATGTGAAAAAGTATGTCTTCTGGAGGTAGTTTGTTCTATTCATAGTTGATTGCATCCTATGGATTTTTCCAGGAACCTGCTTCTTTTTGCAAAGCCTCTAAGTGGTGGTGATGGGCCTTTTTTCCTGTTGTCGGAAAGAAAAGAGACCACCAGTCCAATTTCAGCAATGGTGATGATCATAAAGCAGCAGATTATTGAAGTTGCTAGGCATTTTATACTTTTTTTGCCTATTAAGATACTTCATAATATTTCATATTTTATATAAATATTTTATAATGTTGGAAGTTTGGTAACGTCAGATAATGATTTTTATTTAGGCTGAAATTTGAAACACAGTAGTGTGTGTTTATTTTTGATAAAAGTAATATTTGTGAAGTTAAAAAGCAAGTTAAATTTTGTGGTTGCCTTAAAGTTTCTAGAAATGACAGAGTAGATATTTAGTCTTCAGTCCGTTTGTGACAAATTACTTGCTGAAAATTCAGTTACCATATTCGGTAGAATTTGTATAGAAAATTAACTTGGAAATTTACTTAACTTTGAAAGCAAACAGAGTAAGTGCTGTTGTTTTAGATGATTAAAACATTGCAAAACTGTTTAGCTGGCAGTAAGTGTTTAGTCTGTCAAGATGTAGGGATACATATAATCATTTTCCAGAAAAGCTGTTCATTCTAATACGTTAATGTAGAATATTTCTTAGTTGTGTTAGAGGAACACCTCTTTGATACAGCTTCATGATGTCTGAAAAATATCAAGATGATAATTTCAGTAAAGGGGAAAGCATGAATGTGAAAAAGATACAAAGCCTCCCTAATAATCTAATGTACTGAAAGTCTGATGGACCAGAAGACCAGCAAAATAAATAAAATCTATGGTGCTTTTTCCTTTTATTGTAGGAAAAGGAGATGCAAATACTTAACTTTTTGCTTGTAAAATTTCAGTTTGTACAACTTAGTTGTTCAAAATGCAGATTTTTGCTCAAACGTTATATTTGTTTCTAGTTTCAATTTTTGTATGTATTTAAGCAGTTTGAGTATGTATTGGGATCATATATTATATTTTTCTGAAGGGCAAGCAGCTCCATGTAGGAAAAGGTTAGGGACAAACCGGTTCCCTATTCTAGAGGCTGTTTGATATGAATTTTGATCACTGAAGGGTGGAAACCAAATGAAGTAACAAGACCAAACAGTGCACCATTTGGTTCTCTGTTTAAAGTCTAAGAGGCAGTCTTACTTTTGCAACTCCAGCAAATCCAGGTAATTTTCAGCCTGGCTGCAGCAAGGTATTATCCTAAATAATTTTGCACGTGCAAAGACTGTTGTGCTTCTGTATTTTTGTGTGGAATGCTCTTCTAGATTCCTTTCAAAGAGGAAATGATTTTCCTTTCCATGGGTGAATCTCTTACTTATTAAGTTTTCTCAGGAAAAGGTACTAATCTCTGCTAGGTACAGATCTCTAAAACATAATGTAGTTGTTGATTGTTGAAGCTCTGGGTGGAGAATGCATGTCTTGGAAGTTGTATTTCACTAGAAGAGGTGTTGGCCTTTGGGTCAGACTGTAGATCCAGCTGGGCAAGATGATTGATGGGTTGGATTCTTTTGTGTGCAACTTCTTACATGGATATAGAAAATGTAAGATAATGTAAATACATGAGAAGAGCAAAATGAATCTTTTTTAATCCTAATGTGCGTATCTAGAAATGAAGTAGGCTTGTGTATATGCTTATTTAAAGTACACAGCATATGTAATACAGCATATTAAATGCATATGAACAATACATACATAAAAGCCTTATGAGGCTACTTCTATCAAAAGGTTCATTTTCTTTGATATTTGTATGATGAAATTATTGAAATTTGGTTTTATAAAGCTTTTACAGAGTTAGTGAAAATGCAGTTCAGTTAAATACTCTTCCTCTCCCTTCTCCGACATCCTCCATTCCAACCCCTCCACGATCCATTTCCCTCTCTTTTCTCTGTTCTTCTCCCTCTCCTTTCTCCATTCGCTGTCAGGAAGGGGCGCCTCAGAAGAATCATTTCAGCTCAACACGTCACCGTCAGAGACTAGTGGAACCAGCGGCTTCAAAAGTGAGTGCTTTCATTGAAGGACCATTTTTAAGAAGTGGAATATTATGTCAGCAGAATATTTGTTACTAAAAGAGAAGACCTTATGTGTGCTTGATAGGAGATACAATTATTACTTGTCTGCAAGTGATATGATCATTCTGTCTCTAAAGGTGACTTTCATCACTGTTGAGATTCCTATTGGTGTGAAACTCTTGTACTTTAAAATGTTGGGATAAATTTTTAGATGTATCTGCAAACTGAACCAGAAACTGTATGAACTGTTCTGGTTTGGTTTTATTATTTTCCATGATGTCTGTTTTCTTCAACTTGTCAGTTCTTTTTTCTGTCTTAAACAAAAGGGTTACATTGATGAAAATATTGGCAGGGTATGAAAAATAATCAAGTATTCTATTATCAAGCTCTGATAGGAACTTTCAGAGGAAAAAAAAAGACTTTGGCATCAAAAGCTGATATTAGCATATATAATAGCAGTACCGGTTAGGTTCATAAGACTGGTCCACCTTTTTAGAGGTGTTTTTTGTTAACAGTATGCAAAAAAGTTTGAGATACTCAGTGAATGTGATGTTATTGCATAGCTTTTAATATCTAGACTAATAAACTGTGTTATAGTGTATATTTCAGAACATCTGTAGCTGTTCAGCTGTATCTGTTTTTTGCTACTTTTTGTTAGATTCAAGCAAAAATGAAGCTGTGTATCCATTAGTACCATTCTCCAAAAATCCTGTTCTCTACTTTGCTTTTGATTTAGATATGTGCAAAAATTGATGGTAATATTTTTGTACAACCTTTGATAGAGATTGAAATAGATCAGGGGTGGTAGTCCTGGTCTTGAAAGAATTGAGACGTGGTTTTAAGAAAAAAATGAATTGCGTCATACATGGACACAAGTTGTCTTATCTTGCTTTCTAAATTGTGACTCAAATCACTGTTGTCAGACTGAGTCTTTCTGTTGTTAAGTGTGTTGACTCACTAAGTTTTAGTTGTGTTGACTTCTACTGATGGCAATTTTAAGTATTTATTCATTTTGGACTGTAACAACATTGTCACTACTAAGTACAACATTGTCAGAACCTTTTGAGGGGCTAGGAAAAGGCAGTTCTGGGCTTACAGATGCAAAAGTGAGTGAAGTATTTATTTCTTTAAATAGTTTACTTAAGAGCAGGTATTAATTTTTACTAACTCTCTACTGTCTCTTGACAAGACCCTTTCTATGTGCATTAATGTACACTGGAATCACTCCAGGTAATTCCCTGTTTGTGGAAAGCCAAAGGAAAAATGCATACCAGAGTGCCGTCCTGCGGACATAAGCTGTGCTAGCTTTGTGTCTTTGCTGCTGGGAGGATATCCTGATGCACTGGGAGCAAGTCCATTGGCAGCTCACTGCTTCTGGATTCCAGCCCAACATCCAAGGGGGGAACTCGTAGCACAAGGCACGTCGGCCTCCACCTCTCCACCTACAGACATTGTCAGCAGCCTCTGAATGACTGTCTGCTTGGAAGACGCTTTAGCACACAGGAGGAACGTAGATTGCCTCCAAGCCCTACAAAACAGTTAACTCCCTAACTCTGTACACCTCTGCAGACCTGCTGCGGTGCCCTTGAGGCAGCCCCTTTTCATGCTTGGGCCCACAAGGCATTGATGATTCTTGGGGATGTGGGGTCCAGGCAAGCTTTCTCCATCAAGACTAGGAGGACAGGACTGAGAGTCAACTCCGCAAGTAATTCCAGAAGTAAGAAGCTGTAGAAAGGCAGCAAGACTGTCAGCTTTCCCAGTGGTTCTTTGTTGTTGTTTTTTTAATCACACTACTCAGTCTCAGTTTATTGCCTCAGGAAGGGCTGCCAGTTGCTCCTTGTAGTTAGGGGTAGGTGTGCAGAAGCCAGCAGTCTGCTGGTCTTGTTGCACTCTTAAAGCAACCTTGCCTGCTGCTTTTAGGTTGAAGAGAGGAAGTGAATTGCCATCAACAAAGCTGACATGTCTTTCTTTAAGCTTGTTGGTTTGGCTCTTGCCAAACAAACTCATTACTTTGAAATGGCATGTTGTCTCTTGGCTCTGTAAAGACTGGTGGGATCCCTTTTATTCCTTTTGCCTTCCTGTGCAGCAGCTGTTTGCCCAGGTGGCAGGATGTTATGGAAGCCCAGGCTGCACAGTTTGCAGAAACTGTTGTCTGTATCAGGGCCACTGCCTGGGGGTGGGGGAAGACAATCAAAGACCTGCAAAAGAATACTGTTTTTATGCCTAGGAAAATATGCTGGTGGGCTTGTAAGGATGTTTTGGTTTGCATGTCTGATCCCTGTGTTTCTTGCATCTGGCTCCTAACCTCCTGGGCATAGGAAGAGAAATGTATTTGGAGACTTGGAAACAAGGCAGTGTTGCTCATGGAAGCAGCAGCTGCTTGTGTTTGTGGGACAGATTGTTTTATATGTAATGCTTTTTATGGTGAAAAATAGCTGCTAGTATATAATTGGTGACAAGGGTGCCTTTGAATGTTTGAGGGCTCTTGACAAATGCACAGACCTTACTGTTCTGCTCAGGCTTGTGCTGCTCAGGCCTCGTTGTATGTGCATAGAAGACGTACGAGCTGGGTTTACTGCTGGTGGTGGTGTCAGGCTGGTTAAAGGAGACTTGGGAAGCCCAGCCACATCTTACCTTCTCTGTGCATAGTGACTAGTCAATCCATTGCAGAGGTAGTATGTCGCTCAGCGATTTGGAGGATATTGGTGTACAACTTGACCATAAGATCCTCCACCTGTGTTCAGCTGACTACAGGTGATTGACATAGATCTCAGCCTGCATCCTGCAGATCATAAACTGGACCTGTATGAGGTGCGTTTGTGGGTTAGTGATTGGGGAGACCCAAAGTAGCAAGGGACACGTGTTGACTGCTGATGGGTGACTGCTGACAAATGTTCCTGAAGGGAGAGGATCTTGGCCTGTCCTGTCCTGATAAAAGACAGTAATAAAGATAAGATGCTGTGAAGCTGGCTAGCATGGCCAGCTGCAGTATTCATATGTTGTTTATGTCTGCCAGCTACTTTCTGTGACGTGTTAGAATGCCAATAACCCTCTGGTTAATTAAACTGAAGAAGCCCTTGGGAGGTGTATCCTGCTTCATTCCTCAGTCTACCCTTTGCATCTGGGGAAGCCTTGGGCAAGGACCCTCACAGCACCCTGGTAGTGCTGCAGGCATGGATCATGTGCATATGTGACCTCCACTGTTGCACAGTGGATCTTGTCTACCAACAGGTCTGTCATAAGCTTTTGTCTAGCATTGTGGTTCTTTATGGATTTGGTGCAAGCTGGGGAACGCTGGGCTTCAGACAGTAACAAGCTGCTTCTCCATAGGTTTCTCATGTCTTCAGTCTGCTTTGCCAGAAATTTTCTGCCAGGCTGGGAATAGCTGATGCTAATACCTGCATCTGTGAGGGGAAATCATAAAAATGTCTTGAGAGAGACTATTCTGGGTTTTCCCCAGGTATTGGAGCAGCACTTGCTCCGATTAATATCAGTATTGATTTACCTCACGTTATGCTTTGGGGTAAGAGTGACTGTTTGGCAGCAGAACGAGAAGCCACAAACAGTAGCAGAAACATTTATTATGCTTGCCTAACTAGTGCTAAACAGCTGCTGAAGGTATGAATAGGACGTTTATATATTTGTTGCTGTAATCACAAATCATGCAGAAAGTACTTAAAATCAAAGTGCTCAGCCTGTAAGTTGCTATGAACCCTCTGCTCCCCTCAGTTTGTCACTTTACAGGTGCATCTGAAAAGCTGCATCCAGATTTGAGCCCCCTATACAAGAGAGATACTGGAGTTCACGATGTACACGAAGAGGCTGAGGAGCTGACTTTGTTTAGGATTGAGAAAGCTGAGATGGATTTAGTTGCTGTCTTTCAGTGTCTAATAGATGGTTATAGAGAAGATTTTGTAACTCGTGGAGGTGCATTGTGAAAAGATGAGAGGAAACACAGGTTGCGAGAAGGGGAAAATATGAATAGGCAGAAGAACTTTTTCTCAGTTAAGGTGTTTAAGCACTGCATGAAGTTGGACAAGAGGGGCTGCAGGAACTTCATTCTTGGACATCTTCAAATCTTGACTGGAAAAGGCCCTGAGCAACATGATCTCATTGTGAAGTTACCTCTGCTTCTCATGGAGAGTCGGACCGGGTGACCTCCCAGGGTCCTTTGCAGCCCGAGTTACTCCCGGATGGATGGGTGAGGTACTGGCTGCATGCTGGTGTCTGCCCGATCTGAAGTAGCCTTTTTGTTGTCATAGCATCTTCTAGCTGACAGGCAGTGTCGATGCTTAAATAAATAAATAAATAATGGTGGTTTCTAACTAGTCCACTTAAACACACAGAGCGGAGTTTACTTTTGGCATACATAGGAGATAGTATAGGTGTAGTCTGTACCCATCTTTTACTGGTTATATTTCATAATTTGGTGGTGCCTTGAAACAGAAGCTTAAAAGGTTACAGGGTAGTTTGTTGGAGCTTTTTTGTGAATCACAAACTGAGCACAGGTAGACAATGTTAAAGAAAGTGCTACAGGAATTATGTGAATAATTAAAGGCAAAAGAAAGCACTCATTTATAAAACTGGGAAAGGTAATGGTAAAAAGTCAATTTGATATGGGAGCATGGAGGTTGAGAAAGAGGCATAGGGAAAACGTTCAGACTATTCCCAAACTCCTGTGGTGTTTCAGTAGAAAAGAATAAAGCTGGTAAGAATGGTAAGAATAAAGCTGTATTCCAGATAGGCTGGCACTATAATTTAGGCACATCTGTAACCATTATGAAGTTTGCTTTGAATGTTGTTAGCTTGCAAAAAAAACAACAACACTGATAGAACAATCAATTGAATGAAAAACTCCAAGCTGATTTTATAGAGAGGACACTTCAGCAGAGTTTAAGTTTATTTATGTTTTAAGTCATTCGGATGTGAGTACTTTAGCAATTAGAGTACAGTAAACTTTATTGAACTTAGACTGAAGAACTTCTGCAGCATATACATATAAAGGTTTTAAAAAACATGTTTTCTTGCCCATGAGCCTACTTTAGGAGTAAGGTATTGTTGTAACTTGTGCATCACATGATCTCATTTAAAAAAGAAATTATCCATTATAGGCTGGGGAGTGCAGAGAAACACAGTTCCTTAACACTCCTCTCTGGCAACAGCTGATAGTAGTTTGATTTGATTTGATGGCCAATTGATTGCTAGAAGGTTATATTTACCAAAGGTCATAGAGAGTCTAGCAGATGTATAAATAGAAGCAGAAGATAGTTTGCAGCCAGATAGCATACATGGGTGCTCTCTTTGGCAAGTTAGGGTTGACTTCCTTATAAAATTGGTTTCCTGAACAAGTAAGTCTGTCACTAGTGTATTATTCATTGTATTAGATCAGTTTTACAAACTTCTTCCCCCAAATGGAAACAAAATAATACTCCCCTTTCTCCTTACTAAAACCCTTGTTTTGTAGAAGGTAGTACCAAGTTATAATTAGAAGTTTGCAGCTGTTACTTTAAATGTGTGGCATCCATCCGTGTGCTTGCATGCCTCCTGATTGATTAAAAATAGAAATAGCTGGGGTAGAAATAGTATTAGAAATTCTTTGACTTATGTAAATGCCCGTATGTATAGAAAAAGACAACCAAGGAACTTCTAAAGCTTCAGATGTAGTTAAATTAGTGGGCATACATCCTTATTTAAGTGTTTTGTGGGAAGCCTGCATAGTGTGGACATAAGTAAAAGGGTTGGACTAGAACAGAATTGCAGAACTGAAGAAAAAAGAAAGAGAAAAGTCACTGCTGGGAGATATTTCAAACATACTAAGATAAGATTTATGTCATCAAAAAACCACTTTTCTCCCCAAAAAGATGATTTTATTCTGCATGCACTTATATTCAATAATGAAAAATATTATCCAGGATACACTGGTGCTTTTCTTAAATGTTTTGGTCTTGATAGCATGAATGCAGAAAAGGTGAGAGGTGCTGGACTTAGCCTGTCAGATGTCTCATATAAATCAATGTAGGAAGTAGGAAGAATTTTTTATACCATTCCCTGTTGCAGATTCTGAGATTTTGTTGCCTCCTGCTGGCTTAAAAACAGTGTAGAGAAGAAGCTGTATCTGTCTACTCTTCAATTTTTAATTTCATGTCGAAGAGATGCGTAATTGAAGTTGCCATTTTAATCTTTTTGGGCACTGAGGAAGTCTTTGGGATGGACAGTTTTACCAGTCACATAAGAAATCCCTGTACGTTTGGAGAGTTCTTTCCATTAATTATTAGATATTTCACAACAGAACCTTGCAAACAAACATACTGAATAGAGATATAAATTCAAATAACCTTCACTTACCCTGTTAGACCTTATTAACGGTGTAAACAGGATGATCAGTCAAAGGTAAAAGGGAATTTTAAAAATGTAATGCTTGCACAAACTTAATACAGTTGCTGATGTGATTTACTGCAGTTTGACTTGGAACAATCCATCTGCCATATTGGACAAGGAGTGGGATGAAATTGGCTATAAAATGGCAATAAACCAAAAGATTATCTGGATCCTAATCTCAGCTTTGCTAGAATGTTAGTAGTCCAAAAAAACACTTATAAAATATACCTGACTTTATTGGTAGCAGATACAGAGAGACCAAATAATGATATAAATAGTGGAAGAGGATTTATCAATATTTTATTTTTGTTTTCTGTATTTAAGAAGGATTGTCTTTCTACCATTGTTTTTAGCCGAAAACCTTGCCTAGGCTGTGATCTACTTTATGTCAAGAGTTCACAAATTCTTACACACAATGTTCCAACACCGATCTAGGAACTTGCATTGTCAGTGTTAGGAAGCTGGTGTTCAGTAGACATGAGCTTCCTGCATGCATCAGAGTTTTTCGAGCAGTGATTGATGCAGAAGATATATCTGTTGTTGCAGACGTCTTGAGACTTTCAGATAAAAATAGCAGAGGGCTAATGTTGGTGTTATGATTCCTTTCTGATTAGGAATACTTAAAAAAACATTCAGATCTCCAAAGAAAAATTACCTTCTCCATCTTGTCTTCACTGCTGTGGGTACTCAAAATTGAGATTGCAGCTAATTAAAGGAGCTGGATAACATCAGCAGGGAGAGCAGTGTAGTATGAATAAGGATCATGGGATTTCTCCCATATTGTATTTGGAGAGGTTGAAATCAATTCTTCTTTTCTTGGAGCACTGAGTGGTAATTGGAGATGCCTGGAACAGCTGGTGATGAGGATGTAGTCTCTTGCCCACTGTACAGGAAGAGTAGTTCATGGGCCAGTTCCATTTTACGAGTGGTCTGGATGCAGGAGTGGAATGCACACTCAGCAAGTCTGCCAGTGCAGTTTGGTGAAGGCAAATGCTGGGTTCTGTACCTGGGACGGAGCAGTGCAGGACACAGGCAAGTTTTGGAGATGAGTGGCTGGGGAGCAGCTCAGCAGAAGGGGCTCCGGGGGTGCTGGCTGACGGCAGGCTCGGCGTGAGCCAGCAGTGTGCCCTGGCAGCCAGGAGGGCAAACCACATCCTGGGGTGCACTGAGCACAGCACAGCCGGTCAGACGCGGTGATTCTCCTGCTGTTTAGCGTTGGTGCAGCCTCACCGATGACTGGACACAAGGGAACAGCACAAAGCTGTGCCAGGGGAGGGTCAGACTGGACATGAGGAAAAATTCCGTTACCGTGAGGGTGGTCAAACACTGGGAGAGACTTCACAGAGAGGCGGCTGATGCCCGGTGCCTGTCGGTGCTCAGAGGCATCTGGATAACGCCCTCAGTAACGTGCTGTAACTTGTGGTTAGCCCTGAAGGGGTCAGGCAGTTGGACTTGGTGATCTCTGAAGGTCCCCTCCGACTGAACTGTTCTGTTCTAGTGACAATAGCTTTTTGCGATCAAGCAGTAAGTGCAGCAAACAAGCAGAAGATGAGGTAGAACACAGGTGTGTAATGAGAAGGCCCATGAAGAGTTATTTTTGAGTTTAAAATGGAGGAAAAGAGAAAATCTCATGAGAATATTGCTCTCTAAGTTAGATAGGACGTGCACTGTTCTGGGAGTGGCAGAAATTAGTGTGGCTCTTTCAGTGCACTTAAGGCTATGTAGGAGACAAATAAGTTTCAGCTTGTTGATAGGAGCATGAGACTAAAGTGAAAAAAAAAATGTTCATTTTGACCAAGCTGTTTTAACAAATGGTTACACAAATGGTTTTCACAAACAGAGTTAATATTTACCTTGCTGTTCTCCAGCCAGTCTCAATTTTTCCAGTGTGACCTTTGCCCTAGAACTTGAGCCTATCTTCCACATCAGTGGAGTGTATTACTTACTAGTAAGCCATGGGGTCAGCTGAACTGAAAAACTTTGAATTTATAAATACAGATTAAAATGTCAGTGTTAAGCAAAATCTCTGATTTTGAGACCTTTAATTGCATAAGGTATGGGATACCTGAAATGACAAGCAGAGCAAATATAAATTTGCCTTTTTCTGTAAGGTATTTCTGTTGCCTGATGAAGGCTTAAAAAAAAATTATTTTGCCTCTGCTGTAGCTCATATATTTCTTGTGGAAAAGTGAGCAATTTGTGAGCTTTGTTCCTGGCCTGATGAGAATCTTCCCTTTTCCCTTACGTGTGAAGAGCAGCTGCAGACCTCAGTTCTGAGGCTCCTAGAGAAGTACTTTCCCCTTTCAGCATATGGAGTCTGTTCAAGCTGATGATTGTGAATGTGTCAAGGTAGAGCAAGGCTGTTTTGCTAGTAGTGACCAGTCCTGGGAAAAAAGAATAAACATGATTGGTTTTTTTATTTAATTATTTTAGCCCCTTCCATCCTCTGTGAAATGCCTAACATAAACTGTTGCAATCGAAGCTTAAATGTAGGCGAGTCTTTCATGCTGCAGACAGGCTTAATCAGTTTATCTTCTAGTTATTGATTTTGACAGCTGTTTAACAGCAGCTGCTGAACATGCTCACTGTATAATTGGAACTGTAACAGAATTGTCAGCTATCATGATCTGATGCTGGTAAGAGGAGGGGAACTAGATTCCTTTAAGTATAATGGTCTCTAGCAGCTGTATTTTCAGGAATTCCAAAATGGCTGGAAGGGCCCTCTGGAGGCCCTCTGGTCCAACCTCTGCTCAGCAGGGACACCCAGAGCAACGTGGCCCAAGACCACGTTCAGGTGGCTTTCGAAGACCTCCAAAGCTGGAGGTTGCACAGCCTCTCTGGGCAACCAGTGCCAGTGCTCCATCACCTGCACAGCAAAGATGCTGTGATGACGTAGAAGACGTGCTGCCGGATGTTTAGCTGGAACCTCCAGTGTTCTGTTTTGTGCCCATTGCCGTCTGTCCTGGCACTGGGCACCACTGGAAAGAGCCTGGCTCAGTCCTCTTTGCACCCTCCCTTCTGGTATTTATACACATTGACAAGATCTCCCTGAGCCTCCCCTGCTCCAGGCTGAACAGCCGCAGCTCTCAGCCTCTCCCCACAGGAGGGATGTTCCAGTCCCTTGGACAATTTTGTAGCCCTCTGCTGGACTGTTTCCAGTATGTCCAGGTCTGTCTTGTACTGGGAACCCAGAGCCGGACACAGCACTCCAGGTGCTGCGGTGTCACCAGTGCTGAGTAGCGGGACAGGATCACCTCTCCTGACCTGCTGGTGATGCTTTGCCTAATGCAGCCAAGAATGCCATCAGCCTTCTTAGCTGCAGGGGCACCTTGCTGGCTTATGTTCAGCTTGGTGCCCACCAGGACCCCCAGGTCCCTTCCTGCAGAGCTGCTTCCCAGCTGGGTGGCCTCCAGCCTGTCCTGGTGCCGGGGGTTGTTCCTCCCCAGGTGCAGGACTCTGCACTTCTCCTCGTTGATTTTCATGAGATTCTTGTTGTCTGTAAATTTACTGAGGGTGCACTCTACCCTCATCATCCCGATCGTTAATGAAGATGTTAAACAGGGCTGAACCCAGTATTGACCCTGGGGTACTCCTCTCATTACTCACCTCCAGTTAGACTTTGCACCTCTGAGCACTGCTCTCCAGGTCCAGACGTTCAGCCAGTTTGTGATCCACATCACTGTCGAACTGAGGAGAGAAGTGCCGAAGCTAGCCACTGCATGCTGTTGTTGCTTTATTCTTTTGCTTTTTAATGGTAGGTAAAATCCTGTGTAGGTATGTCCATTAAAAAGCCTCTGCTTTTCATGCTTAATTAAAAGAACTTGGAGAAACCCATGGCTTTACTCAGTGCAGATTTAGGGTTTTCCAGCTCTGGTAAACTGTATCATTGTTTATATTTATTCAGCTGAACAGTTCTGCCAGCAGCTGGTGTTTGATGGCTTGTGTGATTTATTTATTTTTTTTTAATTCGTTCTCTTTCCCCCTTTATCAGTGATAGCACTCTTCAGTTACAAAGATGGGAGTATTTGTGTCAGCTTGGTAGCTGGAATCTAGCTAACACTGGTGTTCCAAACACTTTGCAGTCAGTGCATTTTCTCCACTGGTCATGAGGTGATATGGTACTTTGCCAACGGGTGACATAGGCTCTACAACAGCAGGTCAGCAGGGAGCATGGATTTTCTGACGCTGTGTCAGATGGAATGATTTTGTGTACTTTGAAGTGGAAAATTCTCTCAGAAATTTCACGCTTTTTAGGTAAAGAAACATGGTTATTGATTTTCAAAAGATTGGGATAATAAAATTCAGAATGCAACATGTCAACAAATAAAACCAAAAGCAATATTTTTCTCTTATATTTTACTAGGAAGTATTTGAAAGAAGTAAAGACTGGATGACTTTAAAATGAAAACAAAGTTTTACTGCATTAATTTTGGCAGCTGTCAAATGACTCTCTCTGAAGGGGATTTGTGCTTCTCATTAAGTATGTCTGTGTTTTTTTTAGCCTGTTACTAATAACAGTATCTGCTCTGCAAATAAGCCATGTTGCATTATTGTTGTAAAGAAGTGGAACTTCTGTGTTTTGCCACTGCTGCTTTCAGCTGAAAACTTAAAATACAGTGGAGATACTCAGACTATGGTTAATAGCATTAGTTCTTAACTGCATTACTGTTTCTCATTTGGCCAGTAGGTTACTGGTACAGTCTTTGTACTTTTTTAATTGATGCAGTATGTCCCTGAAGCATTGAACATTTATGGATTCGGTTGGCATAACCAAATTGGCATTAGATATGCCAATATACATGTTTTTAAAAATTTGTCTTCTTTCCCCTCATTTTCTGTGTTTATGAGTTTTATTCCCATAAAGGGATGTTTTTTTTGTGATCACTTACCCTGTCAATATTTGTAGCACTTCTTCTTTCATCTGGTCAAATTTATTTTCTTCTGCTTTCCAAAAACATCTTCCAGTGACTGACTGCTATGTTATCTTTTCAGAGAATATCTTTGACTATTAGTCATCAACTTAGATTCTTGCTACTGTCTCTGAAGGAACCATTGTAATACACTGTCTACTTAAAAACAATGCTAGTTAAAGCCTTTTTATTCAGGTGTGGGAGCTGTTCACTGATCTATGTTTATTTTTTTTGAAAAAAATCAGTGGCTGTCATTTGTATGGTATCTCTTACCCAATGTAAGTCTTACTAAGTTCTTTCAGTTGCTAAATGCTATTGCAGATCCCATCATTTGGAAGGAGTTCAGAAAATATATAGTGTTCTTCTTAAGAAGATGCTTACTGTTAATACATGGAATCATTCTGAAACTTTCCACCTTGTTTCATAGGATTCAAGGTTTCCTAATCTTAACAGTTCATAGAAGAATACTAGGTAAAATGAAACATGGCTAACTGCTGTTAACTTAGTTCAGTCTGTTATAAACCTTAACATTGTCGTAGTATCTGGTTCATCTATAGGAAAATACATATAGATTATTTACATTGTTTCCATATTGTACATAAAACAATTGATTTCTTTTTATTATATGTTTTATATATGTAGCCTGTTAGGCGTTCTTTTTAATCCAGTTAATTTGCATTTAAATTAACAATGCCTAGCTTTAAGTAGGCGTCTGGGTATGCCTTTTACACCACATTTAAGTACCCATGGAGCTGATGCACAGATATGTTTCTGCTTTGAAAGAGGCAGTCAGCAGTGCCTGTAACAAAAGCACGGAAGTTAACTGAGGGAATAAAAATGAGTTGTATAGAATGCAGAATATCGAAGTAGGCAAAATGTGGCCTTTTCTGGTTAAATCTGAGCTTAAGGGGCTTCTTAATTTTGTAGTTTATCTCCTGGTAAAGTATACAGTAGTTCCGGCTGATTTGTGACTCCAAGTTCATAATTCGCACTTTTTTTTTAGTGTTTGGTATGAGAGGGGAGAAAGTTAACATGCAGAACATATAAGCTAAAAATGCACCTGAAATATTTAATAGCAGCCTTGTGTTCTTGGCCAAGAAATATTTGGTAGGTGACAAGGGAGAATTGTGAACAGAGTGTTTCCAGAGTCATAGTAACTGCCTTGCAGAACTTGCAAATGCAGAAGCAGCAATTTTTGTTCATGAAAATACTTGTGAAGAGATGGCTTTTGAATTAATTGCTGTGGGTACATACAAAAACAAAAAGACACCTGTTAAACATCTGGCTGCATCTGGATGACTAGAAAAAATGTGAAAAACTCGTCTGGCAGGCAGAACATCAGAGTTTAGTTTAAGGCAATAGTAATACCTGTATCTTTGGCAGCTAGTGCAGAAAGGCGAAGTAAGTGGTAACTGAGACTTATGTTGCCAGTGAAGAAGGTATTGATACAAATCGCTTTTCATAAGAAAACCAAATACTGAATTGCATCTTGGACATGTTGAGTCAGACTAGAACTGCAAAGAAAGAGGTGGCCCAAACATGAACTCGCTTGGTTATCTTGAAGGCAGAACAATTTTATAGTTACACCTGTTATGCAAGAAATCAGGTCTGAGTGAGGTTATCTTAATGTTCAGAGAAAGAGCAGAGAACTGGTTAGTAGTCTTGAGCTGGAAATTTAAAGTCAGAAGAAACTCTTAAAATTCAACTGTAGTGTTAATGGAAAACTTTTGGAGGCAGAGGCTTTACAGTGCTTGGAACCAAGAAACATTGTAAGTTAGCATAAGAGCAAAAGGGCACCTTGGACAGAGAAACAAAATTACAGCAGGAGAGAGGCATTTGATGTGGGACACCAACACTGGGCATTTGAGGTGATTGATCTTTTTCCACACAGTAACCCTTGGTAATGCGTTATGTGAATCTGAAGAACAGAGTGTTGGTAAAGTTGGAAGCAATCAACTAAAAAGCATAACCACCCATTGCCTTGCTTAGAAGATATTTAGACTGGATTAATACAATGACTTGATATATTAATCTTATAAATGAGTCAAGATGAGCTTGTAAAAGGCACAGTGCAAGCCCTTCCCCTGACAGATCAAAACAATCCTATACTTACGTTTCTCGCCCTGCCTTTTTTCCCTTGTTCTCACATACCGATGAAAGATCTGCCACCTTCCAACGTGTCTTCAGCAAAAAGATAATAATTGCTTACTTAAGAAAAGTCTTCATGTTCTTCCCTCACAACATCCCTCTTGTCAGTAGTTTTGATAAGAAGGTGAATTGTGTGCCATGGCTGTTTTTTATTCCCTCCTACTATTATAAATGCTGTGTTAAAATTAGTGTTAACCTGTTATTAATTCAGTGTATTAGTTGTGTATTAAATAATACACATTACCAGAAAGCCTTCAGATGCTTATGGCCAATGATGGATGAGTAGACCAACAGGGTAAAAAACCTTCTATGATTTTTTCCATATTTAAGATTTTTCCTTCTGAAGAATGCACTACTAAAATTTTTCCTGAAAAAATAAGTTTCTTTTTCAGCCTACTTTGCCGACAGCTGAAAACTCTCTTATCTAAGACTTCTGAATATTTGAGAACCTTGCAATTGTTGTTTGAAGATGAAGCAAACTGAGCTGTACCTGTATTGACAACACTAGCTACATCTTTATGAAGCAGCTTATGAATGTGTCAGCTCTTTATTGATTTTCTTAAAAATGAACTCAGTAATAAGTTAATGGCATCTTTACTTCTTCTCATATAAAGGAGGACATATTCAATATTTGAGTTTTCTCTAATTTGCTGTCAATATTTACAAGAAACTAGATGAAGTTAGGTGTTGTTTTTTTTAAGATAACTCTGTCATGTAAACCTTTTTATTTAATTCTGTTATTTGAACAATTTCTCTAGTTAGTGGGCTGAAGACTTTGACCCAGAAAAAAAGCGTAATGTCCTTTATTCAGTCTATGGTCTTTTAATAAGGCTGGTTATCTGCACTCTGGTACACTGACTGAACTTGACCAGACTGAAATGTCTAATAGATGTGTAGAACCAGAGTAAGAATCATAATTACTGAAATGATCAAAAAGCATCTGTTGCTATGAAACTATGTTATTAATGGTAAAATGCACAGAGTATGGAATTTGAACTGATAACGATAGCTGCAATTAAATTTGGTATGGGAGTCTTACTGCATCATCACAGCAATTTGGCACAGACTTGCACAGATCTCTTAAACCTGAGACAAGGCTTATTATGTTTTCAGACCACGTGTTTTGACATAAAGGGCCTCAAGAGCAAGAGTGTGTGGTGCATTTAGTCTCCTTTGTGTGACTGGTGTGGAATGAAATAGCCCTAAAAACAGCAAAACTGGGACTTCCCGGGGAGGATTCCATGCAGGGCAAAGGCAGAACAGCATGGTGTCATCCTCTGGGACAGAGATGGTCCCTGAGAACCATACAGAGTGGTACTGAAGGATCTTTTATTTTATTTTTTTAATACTCCAGTGTCTTTTCTGATAAGTAGGTGACCTGAAGATCTTGACACAGGTATGTTTCTTCCTACAGCAGTCCGTAGGCCTGTGTTGGATGCTGTGCAGTAGGACTACCACAACTGGTCTTCTGCTTATGGCTTACTGAGCCCCTCAGAAAGGAAGCAGCATAATGCTAGAGAACTTCAGGGAGCTACAGGTCATTTCTAGTGTAACTGAGATATGAGCCTTAGAGTTGCAAGGATGAAGAGCTGAGTGATTTTTGGTATCATTCGGTGCTTCCTTGTTTTCAGTGGTTGTTGACTAAAGCAGCTGGGAGAAACTGAGTAAAAATTGCCTATTTAGCTTATAAAAGATACTGGTGTGTTTTATCTATCTAGTAATAAGTGGTTATTCATTATTATCTCACCTATATAATTCTGTATCTTCTATATTTGTTATTATCTTACCTATATAATTCTATATATTCTATATAATTCATCTGTAATTTATAGACTGGCCCTTTTTAGAGCATGTTTAAATTTTTTCCACGTGCTCTGAATAGACTCTGTTGTGGAGTTCTGCTGTACTATCAGAATGAAAGCATAATGCTGGCGAGTCCGGTTTGGATTAAGAAAGTCTGTACAAACACAGCTGATAAAGACTTTTCCACAGCTTCAAAAAGTTAAGACAGGTAAGTTTTAAATGATGCACAATCATGTGGGAGCTGAAAAAATTAAATCTGATCTGAGACAGAAAAGCAGGCTTAAGTGTACTATGATTTTTTTTTCTTGGAGTAACTCATGGGGGGAGGAAGTGACCTGGCATTTTAACATCAGCACTGTGATGTATAGGAAAAATGAGGCTATATCATCAAGGAAAGATGGTGTTGTTTTTTATATTTATTTATATATATACACACACACACTGTCAGAGTATTTTATATATTTTATATATAAATGTATACTGTCAGGGTATTTTAAAATCCATGCATACAAAATCTTTATTTGCGTTGTTTTGTAAATCTTCCTGCATGAATTACACACCCGAGATTTTGTTTCACTTTTTTTACTTAGTACTAAGAGATCTTGGCACTTCTTAACAGTTTTACTTAAGGGTAGTTTCAGTAAATTACTGAAGCTGTATTCAGTGATCAAGAGTAATCCTGGAGGATGGCATGCATGGGAATGGGCTGAGAGATTAATGTGACTTTAAGTGTCCACAGAAGGCATTGTCTGTCATGTGCTGTTATAATGATAAACTATAACCAAACCCCTATAGTTTTTCTTAAAAAAAAAAAAAAAAGCCTAAAAAAAAAACACAGGAAAAAAAAAACAAAAACAAAACAAACCATGAATCATAAGAAACAAAACAAATCTGCAACAAGTGTTGCAACTGTTAAATTAGCTGCAAACCCAAGTATAATTCTCGCTCATTACATTTTGGCATTTTTTCCACGGTCATTGGCCATTACTGAGTGACAAAGCCGAGAATTTACAAGTAAAGTTTTATGTTAGAAATGGAACACAATGGCATTGTAAATATTAAAGAAAAAACCATACAAAGGGAAGTACGTGGGTTCTGAAGTGCAGTTACATTTTGTTCGTGATGAATGTGACATTTTCAATTTAGGGGAATTACACAGCTTCATAATGCAATATTGTATGCAGGTGTAACTGTTCTTTTTGTATATAAGCACATGTTATGCTAAAAGATGTTGTTTTAAATTGCAAATTCTGAACAGTTGCTGGAACTTCCTAGGAAGTGCCAGAATTTGTTACCAAGGCCTTTAATTCTGCTCTCTTATGCCTGTGCGTTATGATCTCTAATTACATTGTTTCACACTATTTTTTCCTGGCTCATTCAGTTAACAGGATGGGCGGCGCTCAGGAATTGAGCGGCTACTTGATATTTTAATCCTTATCATTCAGTTAGCAGCCCCTGCCTTATTTACTGCACACCATTTAAGTCTCCAAAGAATACATAATTATTCATTCCCTTACGGCCTTTTCTAAGGTGCCTGACTGAGCTATTTTTATCCCTTCAATTGTATTTCATGTACATTTTCTGGTCAATGCCTATAACTTCATTTTATATACTAAGTGAAATGAATATGTGTGTATGCATATACAGCATGCACATGCGTACATATATACACACACACACTTTTTAAAGATAATTTTGAGATCATTTCCTTTAATAACTTTTAGAATAGAAATGGAGTATCTGTTATGTGCTTTAAAACAGTCTTTTGTTAGGATATTAAAAATAAACATAAAATAATGCAAATGAGTGACTGAAGACATCCATTCACATAACTCAAATTATCTTCATATGTTACCTCGTCTTTTGAGATGGTCTTCAACTTTAAATGTATGTGCACATCCTGTAGGTCAGACAAGTTCTACCTTTGTTTAAAGGCAGGCTGCACTCCTTGCTAAACAGGATTGCAAAGATGACTTCACTCATGTAGCATTTAGAATATAAGTTCAAGTGAGGAATGGGGGAAAAAGTGAGGGTGACTAGACATTATAACAGGTTGCCCAGATTGGTTTGGAGACTCTGTCTTTGTAGACTTTCAGAACACAACAGGACACAGTCCTGAGCAACCAGCTCTACTTGGCCCTTCCTGGAGCAGGGTTTTGGACTGAAGGATCTCTAGATGTCCCTTCTAGGCTCAATTATTCTGTTATTTATTTGTACTTATACAATACGAGACGATCTACTTGTGGTAAACTCATATCATGCTTATTTCTGGTAGGCAAAACTTCATGGATCTTGTGTTTTTGTTTTTCTTTTTCACAAAAAATGGTAGTAAGATGTTTATCAGCAGTTCTGATTTAGTTAGCAGACTCTCCCATCAGTCCCATAAATAGTAGTTTAACTGTTCTCAGCAACAGTTTTAGAAACATCTGTCTAACAGTGGTTCTGTTGTTATGCTAGTACTTTGTAGAAGATCGCAGTGAATTTTAATGATTAATGATTGATCAAACTGTTGTGGATTTAATCCTTTTTTTAGTAAAAAACAAAACAAAAAAAAAAAACACCTAAAACCACACAGTGGAGAATCATTGGTGTTAGTGGTCACTTATTTAGGTCTTGATCCTGTTGCTAACATCTTTTGCAAACAACGAATGCTGGAAAGAGTTTAGCATTTCTTTGTCACTGATTCTTGGGAGTTTTAATACTGTCACCAATGTATCATGCTCTGAATAAATAAATGTTACAGAAAAATCTTACCATTCAAAATAGGCTAACTGTTGCTATAAAAAGACCTAGACTTTTCCTGTTGCTAATGTTAATACTTCAAATAAGAATAGAAGGCTACAAGTGAAAGACACATGTAAAATCTGTATTTTTTTTTATTACAGTCAAAATATACATCTGTTTATCTGCTGCTGGTAGGATGGGAGGAATAGAGTACTTGCCTAAAAAAAAGGTCACATCCAATTAAAGGAGATTTTGTTCTTAATGTAAATTCTTTTCTTTTGCAGAAGGAGTTGAGCCTTCCAAGAAGAGGAAGTTTGTAAGTACCTGAAGTTTCTTCTGTTGTGCTCACAGTACAGTATGTAGTTTTGACCGTTCTCGAGTAGGCTATTCTTCTTTTCAGGGGAGCTAAAACAAAGGTTAAATATGGCAGTTGATTTGCCTTAAGATGTGTACAGAGAAATTTAGACGGTGAATGAAGACCTATGCTTGTGCAGTAACCTTTTTTTATGCAGATCTGCCTTTCCTAGAGGAGCTATTGTGAGATATTTCTAAATTGCCTATAAGTTCTTATGTTGAAGCTTTCCTTTTGTATTGAAGATTTCTCTACTTAAAATCAAGGAAGAAATCTGTTTTCTTTGTGAATGATGTAAATGAAACTTGACATGCAAGTATAACTATTTCTGTATGAAATTCTGTCATCAGACTTGTGGATAAAGTGGTAGGAACAAAAGAATAGATGAGTGCTATTAAATGTATAGGGTTGTTGAGCTAGCATTTTGATTAGTGGAGGTGAAAATTGTTTATTCTTGTATGTGTTGCTACTGAATTAGAGTAATATGAAACTGGATACCATGGTTTAGTTGTTCTTTGTATGGGCTCTTGTACCTTGGCTTCTCTCCCTGGTGTTTTTGACCTGTTTATATATATATATATATGTATTTATTCATTTTTGTTTATTCCTTGTGTAGTAGTAATTCATTAAGAAAACATTGAGATAAGTATCTACAAAAATATCTTATGAAACAATCTGTTTGGTTACTACTTTCTTTTCAAAAAATAATTTAGGAATATAGGGCTACCACTGTACTCAAGTAAGGTTGTATTAATGTGACAACATGTTACAAATAAAACCCAGAGCCCTTGTACAAAGGCTGGCTATGGTTTTATTTTTATATATTTGTTTTCAACTTGATAGTGCTATGTAGGTTTTGTTGCTGGTTTAGTTAGATATGTGAATAACTGAAACTGTTATTGCTGGGAAGGTACAGGTTGTAAGACATCTGCTGACTTGCGCAAGACTTCCTTGGTTTGCGTTCTGACAGAAGTAAAGTCTTACACCAAATAGTAAGCAAACCCATTATTTAAGAAATGCCACTAAATTATGAAAACTAATTCTATGTCAAGTATTTGATATTGCAGTGGCACAGATAAAAACTGTTTAAGAAAACAATCTCTGGTGCCTTTTGGAAGCTTCATAATTAACCCAAAACTGTTGTGTGAGCAAAAGACTGCCCATATAGAAGTTAATGGGTAAACTCGTGTTGATATCAGCCAGAGCAGAAAGTGGCTTCACAGGCTTTTTTTTTTTTTAAACTATAGCCCTGATCTTGATTACTCTTGCTATGTTCGACGTTGAATATTGTTAAATGCTTTTCTTCAGGTTTGAAAAATGTCTGCAAAGCAATTACCTCAATTGCGTTCATATACATATTTTTTATAGCAGATCATTGAAATGTAGGTGCAGATTCTGTAATGTTGCTGAGATCTTAATAAAGTGTCATAAAGGAATAGCTGCTTATCAGCATAATCATATCTGGCTATTAAGGTGGTTAGGATTCTGCAGATGGTATTTTAAAATACCTTTATTACTGCTTTCTTAGTTAACAGGGCTCACAGTACTGAAATTAGCAAGGGCTATAGTACCAGTAGTTGTGTCTGGGGGGTCTTGTTGGTTGCTCTGTTTGCATATTATGTGCATATTGACGTGAAGACTGAATTTCACAGTGTGAGAGGTCCTATGTTTTTATTGCCATAAATATCGGGAGGTCCTGAATGGCTCTGTTTAGATGTCGTTTTGTCTGCTGGATCTTTGCAGCCAATGGTGTGTCAAGGACACAGCTGTAGGGTAAGGCAGGGACAGCTGGCTCAGGTGGGACCAAGGAGAGAAACATGGAAAACAAGATTTGGGTTGATGAATGATTCAGCTCTTTTTTTTTTTTCTGAAGTCATTTCTTACTCTTATGATACAGTCTGGGTGGGGGGGAAAGGAGGGATGATGCGTAGGGAAAGGTGTCTTGCTTATTGTTCACCAAGTGTATATGTGAAAGAACTAGTTACAGAATACTTTTTCTTTTAGGTATGTTGTATTAATTTTATACTTTATTTGGGCTGGCTACCATATAGATCATACAGAGTTGTTTTCCGTATGTATGCAGATAATTTTTAAATGTTTTTTTTCTACGGCAAATATAAAGGGGACTGCTGTTTCCAGGTCAAGGGAGCAAGTGTGGTATAATGTGTCAATATGGAAGGGCAGGTATTTGTGAGGAAGCATAGGTTGTAAATATATGACTGATACAGAGCACCAGCCTTTCCCTACATATTCTGCTGAACGAACAAGAGCTCTTTGGCGTCTTTAGCTATGTACGCAACTTGATTCCAGAAGTGGTGCTCATGTTTCCTTTATTAAGTTGATCAGATATGCAGTGAAAAAGGGCAATGCTAACACCCTGCCAGCAAAACAGTAAGCAGAGGGGTCTATTTGTGCAGTAGCAATTAGCTCTGGGTTGGTTAGCTGTGGCATTCGTGCCAACAGGATGTGTTTGCTACCTGCTGCCAGTTGGCAGTGCTTTTCCACTCATTGAGCCTCACCTGCTGTTCATCTGCCAGGGTATCCTGGTTGTGCTTCTGGGCACATATGTTCTTGCCGTGTTTGGAGGTACTCCACCTTGCAGCTGACCTGTTGAGCTAACTCTGTGGTTGTTGATCTACAAACCCAACTGGCTTCGCTTACAAACAAAAAAAACCCATGCCCTCTGTTTTCACTGACCTGTTTATCTATGTAACCATCGTGCAGCCCAATATAGACTTCTCTGGGAATCCTGTTACTTGATATGCAAGATTTAGCTGATATAAGGGCAGAGTAGTATGAAACTCTATTGTCTGATTTTGAAATGGAAGACTACAGTCTAAGGGCATGGGGGTGCCAGAAGTCAGGGAAGAATCTAGAGAGGCTGGAGGAGGAGGAGGCATGGAATGCAATGTGTCTTAGGTGAACTCTTAGAGAGGATTGAGGACAGAAAGTGCAGAAAGCTTGCGGTGGAAGAGAGAGCTTAACATCTCTGCTTTTCCCTCATGTTGTCACTATTTCAATCATCTTGCTGTGGGGCAATTCAGCTGTGTGGCCTCATTTTGGAGGTCATGAAATAAGTTGAAATTTGTTGGACTTGTACAACTAAACCCAATCCCGATTTTACATATACAGCAACTCCCAAAGAAAGACTTGGAGACAAAAGATCTTGAAAAGGTCGAAGTTCACTTTGTCTCAGTTTATGCCAATGATGCTAATTGTTGCTGATTCAGAAAGAAGCGATATTCTGTCATATCACGCCCTGGCTGTGCTGGTACAAGTGCTTGTGTTTACACAAGCAGAACTGATCCAGGTTGCAATTAGCTTCATGGAAGTTCTTTGGAGTGTTTGTGCAGCTGCACAAATGCCTTTCTGACAGCAGGGTATGGTGGCATGGAGGTACAGTGAGTGTCAGGGAGCTTTCTGTAGGGCTGTCTCTATCAGTAAACCTGTGTGGTTGTTATTACCTCACTTATCAGAAAATTATGTAAAATGTATTTCTGCACACTGCTGCTGCAGGGATGGACTGTTTATATGCTGCTATGATATTTTTTATTAATTTGTTTTCACCACATATTTCTGAATATCAAGGAAAATACTTGTGCTTAAGGTTAAGCCAGACCCAGAAATAGAAGTATGTGTTGCTAACATCAGTGTATGAAGCATGCAGGTCCTCTGATGAACCACAGAATTTTTGCATCTATAAATCACTATTGTTTATACATTCAAAGAGCAGATAGCAAGAGTATAGAGCCAGAGAAGATTTCTAGTGTTTAACCTGTGTTAAACAGGTGAGTCTCAATCACTGAAATTAAGATGTCAGCATGCCCTTAACCTCTTTTGTTTCTTTTCCTGAGGCAAAGTGAACAGCAAAATGAGAGCTGCAGAGGGACAGGGCAGGAACTCAAAGGTTGTGGCACAATAGTTACCCTTCATTTTAAGTCGGTGTGTTCTGGTTTAAAATGTCCTACTCCTAAAAATGAATTAACAACAAGCTTCAAAAAAAGTCATATTTAAATAGAACTAAGTGGGTAGGTAGAGGAGGTTCATTGTTTCTTTTGAGCTTCAGTGGTTCACTTGCCATAGCAGTAAAATACTTGGCTTTTCCAGACTAAACTGGTTCTTGTTTCTTTTTCTTTTGTTTAATCTGTCAGAGATATTTCAGTTTAATTCAAAGCTAGGTAACTTTAATGTATTTTTTGGCTGCATATGTCCTTCTCTTGAAACTTCTGAAAATAAATTCAGTAATTATAAAATGTGGAGTCTCATTCAGCTGCAGCAATTATATAATCTACTTGCACCTGTGAAAATGTCAAAGTTGGTCACAGAATGTTCATGAAACTCATTTATGCATTACAGTGAAGCAGCTGATATCCTTGGATAACAGCAAAAAAAAAGTGTGACTAGCCAAGAATTCAAGAAAAACAGTAGTTAAAACCACTGCTAGCTAAAGGGCTTAATCAAACAAGTTTCAGGAAGGTTAATAACTTAAGACAGTTTTTATTAATGACAAATATGGACTGTCAGTTAACCTCAGGGAAAAAGGGGGAATAAGTGATTGAGTGGAATAATAAAGATAATGCTAACCTCACTTAAAAATAAAAAATAAAAAAATAAAATCTGTAAGTATATACGTGACCTGTGATAATGAAAAATGTTTGAACTGAATGCCAAAGCACCCAAAGGAAAGCTCAGAAGTTAAATACATTGATTGTACAATCCTAACTCTCTACCAACAGCTGTCTTGGAGTTTTTATCTCCCTAATTGCATAGGCTTCTTTGTGGCTTGAAGGGCACAACTGTCAAAAAACTGTCAAGCAAACAAAAGACCCAAGCACTCCAGAACATGTAAGAGAGATTGCCTCTTCCTTTGTGTTGTGTGTATATGTCTCAGGACATGTGCATTTATGGTTGCAGTTTTTCATTTTTTTTCATCAGATATATTTTTCCAGAAGGGAACTGTTGTGCTGAAAGTGCTCGTGTCAAGGTACCTCATTTACAAAGTGCAGAAATTCAGGTATGATTCATTGTAGCTGAGGATCAAAACTTCACTAAAGGATTTGTAAATATTGGATGATTAGTCTTGGATATTGTTATCTAGATAATTTTAGGCAGATCATTAAAGAATAATAATAAATTTTGAAGAAATGAAATATTTTCCATGTTAATTATAAAAACTAGTCCAAATGCAGTCCTGAGATGTAAAAGATACTAACATTTTGTATTTTAATTAAAATAAAAACTCTGTTTCTCTGTTTATGAATGTTTTGGGACTTGTTTCTTGTTTGTTTGTTTTTTCTGAAAGTGCATAGCCTCTGCAATCTGGTGCTCATTGGGAGAAACTGAGTGTCTTAAATTAAAACAGTTTGCAATATCCCATGAATGTTATTACAGGAGACAAACACAGTTGTGCCTAAATCTGAGCAATGAGTTCTTTGTGCTGCAAAATGGTGTAGAACCAGAAATCTGCATTGCAGCTCTCTTCTGTAGATAGTTTGCTGGTGCTGTTTATATTTATATTGAGATGAAGTAAACAAGTTGGCCAGAGGTGAGTGCTTTGGTAAGCAGCGTTGTTACACTGAAGGTACAGAGATTTAGGTCCATTTGTTCTCTAGAGTGCCTGCCTCTGTAGCTGTGACTTACGTATCTTCTGTAAGCAGGAGTTCCTACTGCAAAGTGTACTGTATGCTGATAGAAGACTCCATCTGATGGCCGCTTAAGGAAACGTGTCTGAACAACACAGTGTGTTGTCCCCAGGGAAGTCCTAGCTGCTTGTCTCAGTGGTTTATTGACCTTTGGCAGGAAGTGGAAGGGACAAATAGAGTAAGCAAGAGGGCTTGTGAGACAGGACTGACAGGAGCTAGCCCTTTTTTGTCTCCGGATAGCTTCGATGGCACTGTTTATACAAGTGTTGCAGCTTATGCTTAGTTATGAATCCATGTATTCATAGAGTCCTACTGCAAATGCATCTAATGGTTGTATCACTCTTTGTATTAGTTGTAGAGTTGTAGAGAGATCTGTTGATCTAAATTATATCCAAAAAAGTCATTTTCTGGCATTCCTTTAGTTACATCCATGTTTGGACTTTTGCAAGCATAGTAGCAAAGAAAATTGATTATTTTTTTTTATATCACAGTCAATAATAACTGTTTGATATCAGCAAATAACAATGATATTAAGCTGAATGTCAAAAGCAGAGGACTTTTTTTTGGAGGGATTGGAAGCTGTGGAGTAGACTTGAGAAGATGTTCTTATACTTTGGCAGTCCTGAAATTAGAACCTTCCCACCCCCACCCATTTCATCTTCACTTCCATTTTATCTACTCATTTTCTTCAGCATCATCTGCATTTAAAGTGAACTGAAATGCTGCTTTGGACTTTCAAATGATTATGTTGCTGTTACTCATCTTGTACCTTTGTAATAAACATCGGTGTTAATCATAAAAAGAGAACTTGTTACTTTTCCTCTTAAAGTAGTTTGGTGATTACTATTACCTTAAATTTGGAAATCAGAGCACATTATTTATTGTTGCCAGGTAATGGATCTCTCAATTCTAATATGTATATCTTTTGCAGAAGTTGATACTCTCAGTATCCCATGTTGGATTCTTAAAGATAATGTGGTAGTGTTAATTGCTGTTAGTACTCTTTCTATATGTTTGTGCTCAGTTAACTTGTATACTGCCAGCAGGTAGAAAACTATACTCAGTATACTGGGTGGTGCTCAGTAAGGACACCTTAATCTTTCTGACAAACTCAGTAGTCATTCAAGAGATCTTTTTCCAGCAAGCCTAATATGTTTTGCTCACGTGACCAAAACAGTCAAGAATTTTATCTCCCTCTCATAGATCTGTGTTGCTGTTGCTATTAGCACCTTTTGTCACAGCAACACACTGGGAAAATATTGTCTTCTAAATGCCTCTAAGTTGCTTTTCATGATGGTGGCTTCCTAAGTGCTGTGTACGCTCTTAACTTTCTAGATTCTTCATATTTCATAGATATTAATATTCATTTACCAATTAAAATGCATTTTTTAAAAGAGCTCAGATTACCAAGAGATCCAGAGATCCAGATCACTTTGTATGTGATGTTTTCGTCCTCAGTATTTACCATTTCTTCAATGTTTGACCTTTGAAACTTTTAGCAGTGACTTTTTAAATGTCATTTCCAAGTCACTGATGAAAACGTTGAATAGCAACAAGCAAACTAAAGTTCTATAAACTCGCAAAAGAATCTCACTTGTACAAAGGAAATTCCCCCACTTGCATATATTTTTTCTGGAGGTCTGTTAATGAACTCTAAATCCACTTAATGTATTAATTAATAATGTATTGATAATTATCCACGTATTGCTAACATGCTGAGTTTTCAATTAAAATTTTGAACAACGAATTCACATACTTCACAAAATCTTGCATCAGGCCAGGATCACTTGGGTATGACATGGAGAACAAGGACCACCAGCAGAGTCGTCCACCACATCTCTTCAGTTTCTTGTGACTGAGGATGAAAAACTGGTTTTTGGACATGTTTTTTGTATGCTTTGAGCCAATAGTTATTGTAGTATGATCCTTTTCCCTCACAATCTTGCTTACTTCAGCCACCATAAATTTTATGCAAGTCTGCTGCCCATTGTTTGCATTTCCTCATTTTATAATTGTGTTGGGCTTACGGGAAGAGTAATGGCATGTGCAACGTGCTGTAGCCTTGTTGCCATTTTCCTGTTGTCAGTGCAGGGTCTTCTGCAGACGAGTCCTTTGTGCTATGGAGAGCACAGGCATGGTTTTTATGTAAACAAAACAGCCCTTGGCATTTTATTGCTATTAGTTTTGTCCTTGGTTATCAGCAGAGGCCATTCTGTTTGATCTTGTTCAGCTATTTCTTTTGGCTTTTTCATGCACACATTTGCATCCCTAGTTCATTTATAGCAATATTGCTATGAATCTTTGCATGTTGTCTCTTGACTCATATTTTATGATGTATGGGATTGTGTCTCTTTCCAATGCAAGGTTTGTATGCCGTTCGAGAACATTCTGAAGTTTTGTGAAACCTTGTTACTGGTAAACACGTGCTCGTGTGTCTGTGTGCCTGCACACAACCTTTGTGAACAGATTAAAAAACAAGTGATGACATTTTAAAAGTGTGTTTTAAGGGTATTTTTAAGTTATTCTGTGTTGCATTAGTAGGCCGTATGTTCATACAATATTGTCCACTGTATTTTTAACCACATAGATAATGTTTGCAAGGCTTGGAACTTCATAAAATGTGTTGAAATTGTAGTTACCTGAGGGACTAATGTCCAGAAAATGAGGCGTTCAGATTTTAAACCTTAATTGTGTAACATAATATTTATCCACCCATTCTGTAAGTGTGTTTGAATCATGTAAATTACCACCTGACCCATTCTTCACCATGTACCATGGTTCTTCACAGAGCTCTGCATATGCTGTGCCTTGTTGGAATTGTGTTTCAGACACTTAGGCAAGGACAGGACTGTGTCAAGAATGAAAAATAAGCTTAAGTATTTCTTCATCAAATTTGTGAATGGGCTAAGCCACGGGGAAAAAGGGGGTTGGGGAAGGGGAGATGAGCCTCCAGGGTAAAAAACAATGTTACAGAATTTCAGGATGGGAAAATTGCATGGAATCTTGGAGGGACCAAAGGTCAAATACCTGGTTGCATCTATGCTTTACCTAATTCCAAGAATGCTTTTGCACTAGAATAGTTTATTTGAAATTTTAAAGAAATGCTATGCACACAAATAGGTATAGTGCATGGTGTTCAACCCAGATGTTTGGGGGACAGATCTCATGGCTAGTGGATTGCTGGTGATATGAAGATAGGTACTGAGGTTCTAAAACAGGTGAATGTCTACAAAGAAATAGCAGTAGGAAAGATCTCACAGAACCACGGAATAGTTTGGGTTGAAAGGGCCTTAAAGACCACCCAGTCCCACCCCCCTGCCATGGGCAGGGACACCTCCCACCAGACCAGGCTGCCCAAAGCCCCATCCAGCCTGGCCTTGAGCACCTCCAGGGATGGGGCATCCACAGCTTCTCTGGGCAGCCTGTGTCAGTGCCTCACCTCCCTCTGAGTGAAGAATTTCTTCCTTATATGTAACTAAATATGTCCTCTTTTAGTTTAAAGGCATTACTCCTTGTCCCACTCCACTCCCTGACCAGGAGTCCCTCCCCAGCTTTCCTGCAGGCCCCCTTTAGGCACAGGAAGGCTGCTGTAAGGTCTCCCCAGAGCCTTCGCTTCTCCAGGCTGAACAACCCCAGCTCTCTCAGCCTGTCCTCACAGGAGAGCTGTTCCACCACTCTGATCATCTTTGTGGCCCTCTTCTTGGCTTGCTCCAACAGTTCCATGTCCTTCTCGTGCTGGAGACCCCAGAGCTGAATGCAGGGCTCCAGGTGAGGTCTCCCAAGAGCAGAGCCGAGTTGGAGAATCATTTCCCTTGCCCTGCTGGTCATGCTGCTTTTGGTGCAGCCCAGGATATGGCTGGCTTTCTGGGCTGCAAGTGCACACTTAGTTCATTATTGAAATCTGAATACTGAATCTGACAAAATGAGGCAAAAAAGAGCAACGGGATGGAGGTCTGACGAAATAGACTAGCTAACCTATTGTTCTTTTTCTTCCCACATGACAATCTTCTACCCTGAGCAGCTTTTTCAGTTTACTGCTTTGTTCGCTGAACTGCTCTGCTTCTGCTGGTTCTGCTCTTGTACCCTGCATTATCTGTTGAACCAGCAGTTTGTGATGCTCACAGTGTTTGTGTACAAAAAAGCAGCAAGGCATGTAGCAAGTGCAGAAAGAAAATGCTAGGGAAGTTGGAAATTTTATAGTAGAAATATGAGCTGCTGAGGCAAGGAAGTAATAACCTATGAGAGCAGGTTGGGTCTCAGGGGTCGCTTAGTTTGTGAACACAATAGTTACATGACTGTATTCTGACTTCAGTAGCAAATGTGGTAGGCAAATGAATAACAACTATTTCAGACTAATAACTGTTTCAAGTATTTTAAAATTAGCATTGGGTCCTCCCATTTGGTCTTTGAGCAAAAGTTGCATCATAAGTAAAATTATTTCTCATCAGTATTTGTTCTAGTAAAACTTTAAATTTGTATGGCATACACACAAAGAACAAATGCCCATGTAACCCCGTTTCATTCTGATGCCTGAGAGAGTATTTACCCAGTGAGAACTGGCAGAAGAACATCATGTGAGTAATCACTGCTAGTCAGTGCAGCTTGAATTTCAAATGGCAAATCTCAGGAATATCAGACATACTGAAAAAGCATCTTGCTCACCATTTGTTTTTTCCCAATGGCATTATTTTGCTAGTTAAGGAAAATTCAAAGTTTGCCAAAAGAATTATTTGTTACAAAAGACTTGTAATGTCCTTACGAATTGCGTGATCCTGTCTGCCTTGTGCAGTATTGATGAATTGATTTTTTTGGCACTGATGCTAGAAACATTTGAATAATCTCTTAATCTCCAGAAAAAGCTTTCTGAGGCTATGCAATTTCTAGCTTGCACACATTTAGCCTCTGTAGGATTGGGGTCATGGTAGGGCTCTGGAAAGATTACATGATTGTTTGATGAATCTGTGCTCTGCTTAAAGAATTCTAATTATATATATATATATATTTTGTTTGTTGTCTGTGTGTGGAGATTGAAGGTGAGGTGTAACCTACAAATAGATGATTGGTTTTATTTTTAGGAAAGACGCATTCAGCTTTCTGCACAATATTCTTGTTCTTCCGGTAGCAATAAAACCACCTTTATTCTAAATAACCATTCTCAGGTAAAAGAGGCAGTTACTGAACAGCAGGATCAGCATCTTCTGGTAGACGTTCTGGCATTATAGATTTTCCCCTTGAAATTGTCAGTATTATTGTACTTCCATTATGTAAAGTGTAGGGTGACCTCCTAGAGACGTCAGGATCATGAAATCCAAGTAAGTCACCTCTGTTTCCTTGTAGAGAAGGAGGGAAGTCTTTTCTCCCCTCCTTGTTCCTGTCGAATGTGAATTCGAATGTTTTGATTACTGCTGGCATTCTCAACCAGCACTGTTGTTTATCATAAAGCATATTCATGTGTTCGTATCTGTTATCTGCTGGTTCTTTGTCGTTCTGCTGTGCTATCACAATGCTATGTACCTTGTTATAAAGCATTTGGGGAACTCCTGTTTATGCAGAATACTTCAATATTTTCTGAGGAACAGATGGAACTTCTCATTTGTTGGATTCCCCCAGACATCCAAGTCAAGATCTTCATCCTACTTGCTGCATAGCTTGGGATCAAATGTTAGAAAGATCCCCTGAAAAAGTAGTTGTGTAGATACTTTTGGGTATTAACCTCTTAGTTTGGTGTAGTGTACTTCTGATGCAAAAGCCCAATGATTTTCTCGTACTGTACAGTTCTGTTAACATGAGATTTCTTTTGGATGGAGCTGAATGGGAAGGTTCCCTTCTCTGCAAGGAGTTAATCTGATGTGCTTCTACCACTAATGGAGAAGTGAGGTACCAGATATATGTGTACAGAGCTTGTGTACTCCACAAATGCTCTTGGACCACTGAGTTCATGTAACATCCTCAAATGCTTCCTTTGGTATGTAAAGAGATGGATGTCATCTGTGCCTTCATAATGTCTGTTGTCTGTAAGCCCACAATCCTTCTTTTCTCTCACCTTCCTCTTTCAGTAAACTTTTATCTCTTGTTTTATTTATACCTGCCTTACCTTTTATATCAGTCTCCCCGTGATGGGCCCCTTGCTGA
The DNA here is from genome assembly GCF_009769625.2 of Cygnus olor. Lineage (NCBI taxonomy): Eukaryota > Metazoa > Chordata > Aves > Anseriformes > Anatidae > Cygnus > Cygnus olor. The sequence goes on from NC_049198.1 coordinate 22,927,423, forward strand.
ACCATTTGGCTCTTCATGATTTCCTGCCTTTCCAATTTTCTTTTTACAACTGTGCTTCCACCAGTCCTTTACTCTCCTAAAATACCAGTCCAAGGCCCTGATGACTGGGTTCTGCTCATTAAACTGTTCTATGAGAAGAGTAAAAGCTGTATCAGTGTCAGGATCAAGAGGCTGTTGCTGGGTATGAGAAGGACTGGCACTCAAATAAAATTCCAGAAGATGAATGCTTCCTTACGGCGGACCAGGGACAACAACTGGATCTCAGAGGAGCAGCAAAGCAGGCATGTTCTTATTGGCAGGGATCTTGAGCAGAGCATGAGATGCTAACAATTCCAATACATATTCCTCTGAAGGCTGCACGCTATAGGCCTGGGCAGGATCAGGTGAGCCAGCTGCAGGAGGAGTTGTAGGAGGTGGAATGTTGGTTTGATCTTGGGGAGGGATGTGTGTCAGTGGTCCACAGACAGACTTTCAGGATTTAAAGCAGCTGGGGTATGGTGTGACAGCAGGAGAGGGGGCACACTGTGATGACTGTCAGGGCCTCTATTGTCCATGGCTGGATGTGGTGCCCACCCTGTAGTTAGGTCACTTGGCTGTTTCTTCTTGTTAGCTAGTAGTTTGGGGAAATACTGCATAACATTTGTGGCCATGGCCATTTTGGCCTTTACCACTACCTCTGTTTCTGCCTAAAATGTCTGGATCCTGCTGATTTTTCTCCACCCTAACATTTGCCTCCCTCTCCCTATTGGGGTTATAGGTCACGTTTACTCTCTCAGGAAGTAAAATTTTCTTGGCTGAATGCAGTTCTGTTTTTCTGGAGGTATTCCTTCCATTTGTGTTTTCAAACTTTGCCTAAAGCTGAGTGCTGCATTGCAGGTGCATTGCTGGGATAGGGCAATGGAGATCTGGGGCAGGGATACCGAGCCAGGCTTGGGCTTGCAGAACTTGAATGTAGTTTTCACATGGTTACAGAGCGCTTTGTATATGGGAGAATGACTAGTCACTTCTGGGGCTAAGAAGAGGGGCAGGGAACATGAGGAGTACTTCGGGAGGGGTCAATGGCTCATTATGAGTCTTGAGGTTACACAAACTGAATAGGGTGCGCCTGGTAGGGGGCAGGTGGGTGACTTCTGTGGACAGGAGCAGGGTGGAGCTCATCTCACGCAGGTTTGGAGAAGGAAAATGTTTCTTTGGCAAGGTACCTTTCTGTTCTGCAAGTTCTAATCATCTACCTCTGCCTCTTTAGTCTTTAACAAGCCTTGGCACCTTGTGTTGTGGCAGCAGTTATCCTGGCATTAACATACTTTTCTGCCATCATGCAGTTTTCTACTCTGCCATCTCTTTAACAAAGCAGGAAGCAAACATATCATCCCTGTCCTTTCTCCCAAATGTTGTAGAGCTTTTTCTTTTCTGTTATTTTATTTTATTTTTTTTCCTTAGCAAGCCAGCCAAGCTTAGACCTGTAAGGTTTTTACTGAGTTATGTTGTGACAGCGCCTGTGAAAAGGTCAGAAAGAGTACCGGGGATAAGTAGATCCATAACATTGCAGTGCTTGCCTGAAAGGGGTAGCAGATCAAGTGTCATGGGGGAAGCAAGTGGGGGTCTAAATGGCTGGCACAGATCTTGGGAGCCTTGCACTTTGTGGCAAACAGCACACAATGAGTACAGTGCACAAGACAGTGTAATTGCTTATAATCATTTCTTCATGTCCCAGTTGGTTCACTCATGAATGTTTAGTGTGGTCATGCTCCTAGGCAGTGAAGGTAAAAACAGCAGTTGAGACAAATATGCTATCCCAAGTGCCCCTAATGTGGGACTAAACATGCAGCTGCCAAAGAAATGAGTTCTTGCTGTTTTGGCCTGACTGCAAAAGCTCACCTCTACCTTTGTAAAGGTTGTGTAGGGTACACAGGCATTGGGAATGCTTTTTTGTTTTGTTGAATGCTTTGTTACGTGGTACTGCTTTGCAGCCAGGCTGCCAGACACACATCCCACTTCACAGCATGTGATGAAAACGTGATTAAACCAGGCACATTTGACATCCATGTGTGGGTGTGGTCTTGGGACTGAAGTGAGAGGAGTGCACATGCTGAAAATCATCCTGCTTCTGAAGGAAGAAAGGTGTCAGTGATGCCTTTGAACCTGAGGTCAGAATTAACTACTTGTAAACCCTACCAAGGCAGTTCTTGAATCTGCTCTACCAACCTGGCAGTGCCTTTAGGTCAGCTGAATGGGGGCTGGTTCTGGGCTGTATGCAGCACTATAGCTGTCCGGGCACGGGCAGTGGGTTGGAATACAGCATACCACCAGTGGATGTCACGCAGTTCTCAAACCTATCGAAAACAGAGGCCTGGCGCATATCGTTGATGTCTCCCAACAGTTCTCCAGTGGCAGAGAATGTGGATAAATGCATTGGAGACCTCAGTCATAAGTTTTGTCTATGGCACTCATGTTCTATGCTGTTCAGCCTCTGGTAGGAGTTATGGGATTATGGTTACCTTATGGTCCTGGTGAGCAACAAGCAAACAATGAGACAGTAGAGAGGACTGGCAGCGTTCTGAGCTGTGTTAGGAAGAGTGTTGCCAGCAGGTCAAAGATGATGATCCTTCCCTGCTAGTCATCACTGATGAGGCCACATCTGGAGTCCTGTGTTTCCTAGTATGAGAAATATACTGACTTAATGGGCTGAGTCCTGCCAAGGGCCAGGAAGATGATTAAGGGACTGGGTAGACTAAGATCTGGGGCTGTTCAGCCTGGAAAAGAGAAAGCTCGGGGTTATGGGGTGAGGGATGGTCTTACAAATGTGTATAAATGCTGGTTGGGAGGCAGTGAAGACAAGGATGCTGAACCCTTCTCAGTGGTGCCAGTCGCCAGGGCAAGAGGCAGTGGGCACAAATTAAAAAATGGGAAATTCCATCTGAGCACAAACAAACTTTTTTCCTGGGGAAGGTGTGTGAAACACTGGAATAAGTTTCACATAGAGGCTGTGGATTCTCCTGGAAGATGCTCAGAACCCAACTGTACATGGTCCTGGGCACCATCCTGTAACCTTCTTTGAGCTGAGGATTTGGACTGGATAGTATGAAGAGGTCCCTTCTAACCTCAGCCATTGTGTGGTTCTGAGTGTAGTGCTTCCTGATACAACAGGTCTTAGCTGCTGCAAGTCTTGTAGTCCAGAAAGTAAAGTGTTGTCAAATAGCATCTACTTAGGGCAGCTTTGAACTGTGTGCATTGTGAGGGCTTTTGGTCCAGGGGGCTGGCTCTGGTCTAAAGTAAAACTTCTGAAATGTATACAGTGTGAATGCAGAGCTCTTAGCATCAACTGCTTTGATCTGCTTGTTCTCTCCTACTACACCATGGTGTTTGAAAATGTGGGCATAGAACTCCAAAAATGTTAGTAATAGAAGTCTGCAGTAAAGCACATGCTTGTGCTTGCTGGTGATGGAAATTTTGTAGGAACTGGTGAGTATTGAAAACCTACACAGAAAATGATGCAAGCAAGATGGATTCCAATTGGTTTGCCAGAGTTCTGTGATAATTCTCACTGTAGCAGTTGTCATTTAGGTGTCTGTGTAGCTAGTGCAAAATTTAGTAGGCTTGGTTAACCAGTGAAAGATCATCTAGAGAGAATATGATTTGCCTTGGTTTTCTGCTTAATTTGAGAATGCAATCTTACTACTTTTTCCTTACAACTTTTTTTGGGGGGTCCTTAGTTGGAATAGGAGGCATTTTATTTACTTTAAAAAAAATATGATAACGTTGATATAAGAATAGAATGACTTGGGTTGGAAGGGACTTTAAAGACCATCTAATTCCAGTCCCCTGCCATGGGCAGGGACACCTCCCACCAGACCAGGTTGCCCAAAGCCCCATCCAGCCTGGCCTTGAGCAATTCCAGGGACACGGGGCATCCACAGCTTCTCTGGGCAGCCTGTGCCAGTGCCTCACCACCTTTTGAACGAAGAATTTCCTCCTAAAATAATAAATAGGAACAAAATCTTTAAATGGTTTGTTTTCCAAACTGGCTCTTACAGCTTGTACTTTCATGAACGAGCCCAAAGTAGAGTCATAACCAGTGCATTATTGATTTTATATAGATAAGATGTCATTTTAGGGAGTTGGCAGTAGTCTGAAACCAAAGATAAAGGAGGTTCATTCAGTCAGTGGGATCCTAAAGCTCATTGGCAAGAGAGGCAACTATCAGAAAGATCTGCATCCAACAAATACTGTGAGTTTGCCATCTAGATTTGATTCACAAAATAACTCAAAATGGAGAGTCTGAGTAGAGAACTGGGATGCAAGAGGTAAACCTAAGCTAAGGTATTGCCTAGCTACTGAATCACTATCTTTATACAGCTGTTGGTTTTGAATCACGTCCAGGTATTGTCTGACTCATTCGTGATGGTGTAACACTGAAGCAATGTAATATTAGTGAAGTTAGGGAATTGTGCAAGAATGAGAGAAGGGGAAATAAGTTGCTACAGAGAAGAATAAAAAGAAAATGGCTGAGGAAAGGCTATGAGGAAAACGCAGGTAAGAAGAAAGAAATTTCAGCAGGTATGTGCTTGAGAGAATCTGGAGCAGATATACTGGTATTTGCTCTAGTAAATTCTCTGGTTGTGACTCCCTTATACTTGTATGAAGCCCTTGCGTGTAGTATCCAGACAGCAAGGAGAAATCAAAGGAGCCGGTGTTAGTACTAGAGAGGCCTCATCCTCAGTTAGAAGCTTTTTTGGATAAATGAGTAGCCTGTGGGAAGTTAGCATCACACGGAGCCTGGTTAGCTAGTAAGGAATGAAGAGGGAATGAGAATGGAGAGCAGCTCCAGCATTTGCTGCTGACTAGGTAAGAAAGCAGAGAGGAAATGTTCTGCTAGAAGGTAGCTGTTCAGAGCAATGAGGATAGTCACAAGCCCCAAGACCTTTTCTTGGTCATTCCTGTCAGTCTTACTGCACTATTGTGTACTTGCCTCCCACCTGAAATTGTTGCAGAGCCATCTCCCTTTACATGTATGTGGCCGCAGTAGTGCAATAAAGCGGTGGAAGCAGAGGGACTCATCTTTGCATCAGTTTTATGAGATGGGGTAATGGGCTTTCCTCCACAGCAGTGCTTGCAGAACTGATGCTCCTCTAGACCAGCAGGGCATTTCTCCAGTCTGAGCTCTTGCTTCATGATGACTGGAGGCAGGCAGGCAAAGCCATGTTCTCTGTGTCTGAACACAATTTATGGTTTCTCTTCACTGTGAAGCCTACTGATCTCTTTGCCAGAGAGAGAGAAGTGGCAGCTTAGCTCACCTGTACTCGCACAGCTCTGTCAGAGGGACTCCTCTAGTTGTTTCCATGTTGAAACCATGACTATTTTTAGTGTTTGTCCTATTTTTCTTTGGGGGTGTAAGTTTGTAAGGTGAGGTAGAGTCTTTTATTAGACCAACGGATACAGTTAACAAACAAACAAGAAAGAGTCTTTTCTAGGCTCTCGTGCAATCGGTGTGCTTGATTTATCGTGCCTCAAAATCTTCAGATTTAGATTCTGAGCCTTTTTGGGGCTTCCCCATCTCAGAAATAACTAACATTCTGGCTCCTGCACAGCTGTAGTGTGTGACTTGCAGTAATAAAGGCAAAAGTCTTTAAAATTGTGGAGCAATGAAACTGTTTTTCTACCTTTAGTAAATATCCAGGTAAGTGTCCAAATTATAAACTGTGGAAGCACTGTGCTTTGAGTTGCAGTTTGTTGTTGTTGTTTTTTGCCTTTGTTGATTACATTTCTTCCTAAATCAGAATGAACTAAATTCACTAATGATACTCATCTTGTGATCTTCTCTGAGCTTCTTCCCTTAATAACTTTTAGCTATTGCTAAACTTGCTTACTGTTATTAGGTAAAAGTACTTTCTACAAGAAAATACCGGCCTTGAGAACAGGATTTCCTTATTGAAGCTGAACTGCAGAGAGTTAATCTTACTTGGCTTAATGTGGTACCTTCAGTCAGATTTATTGAACAGTGTGCAAGAGCATCAAAGAAATCTTTGAATCTGTCTATATGGGCTGGTGCTGCTTAAACGTGCAATGGGATGTTGACCTTTTCAAAGAGATAGCAGTTGGCACTCTGCCTTCGGTACAGTATGTGTAAGCCCTTGGGTTAACAAAGTGCATGTAGAAAAAGCCAATTCTGTAATGATGGACATGAAAGTAGGAAATACTATACATTTTATTCAGAAGTTAGTGCTGTTGAAATCTGTTTAATAACTTAGATCTGTAAGTGTATTTGGAGTGAATAAGAGATCATAAAAATGTACTTCAAAAATCTTTTCCTTCTTCTATTATGTATGACTGATTAATGCAGAAGGCTTTGTAAGACTTAAGACAGTGTTCTGAGGATTTTGTAGCTGTACAAAAGTGTGTATAAAAGTACCCCTTGAAAACAACCCTTTTCGTGTATCTGCTTCTAGTGAATATTTACAAGGTAGAGAATACTTGAATATCAGGCAACTATTTCAAAATCTAATTTGAAAGTATATTTTTGTGTGGATTAAGTGTGGTAGGTATCACAGGTGCTAAACATGAGGATGGTTTTGAAAGGTAAGTATTTTGTTCACTAGATCACTGATTAATTTTTCTGTAAGTAAATGAACATCCTTTTAGTTATAACAGATAATTCACTTATGCTGGCTTTATGTTAAAGATTCTGTGTGGTCTTGGATGCAGGTTGTAGAGTCTTTGTCATCGGAGATATTCAAAACCCAACTGCATGCAGCCCTGTGCAACTTGCTCAAGTCAACTGTCCCTGAAGCAGAGCGTTGGGCTGTATGATCTCCAGAGGTTCATGAACAATTCTGTGGTTCTCTGTAATACCATTGAGATTCTGCTGAAGATCAGTTTTTATAGATTGTTTCCATACTTTTTGGATGCTTCACTTTTCTTTTAGATTATTCTAGGAGACACCCATAAATATTTTCACTTAAATTAAAAATACTGATGATTTCTTGGTTGAAATGAGTCTGTCAGAAGTACAAATAACATATATTTCAGTCCAGATAGCTTTTGAATTACTGTTTTGTAACTCTGAACTTGGCTTTTTAAGACAAGTTTTACCAATAGCCAAGCCAACAGGTTTTTTTTATATTGTCAGTTCTGAGAACCTTTTGATACGTTACACGTAGAACAGAAAAACTAAGCAGAAAATTACAGTAGTCTGCAGATGTAGGCAAACCTGGATAACTGGCTTTAGTAATTTTTTATTAATGGTGTAGATGGTAAGAGTAGAGGGTATTTATTAAGTTTGCAGTGGACAAGCTGGGAAGAATGCAGGTATGCAAAAACAGTATGGCAATTCAAAATCATTTTGACAACCTGGAGAAAATACACTGAGTGAAATAAGAAGTCTCCAGCCTGTTCTATTTTAATAAAATAAAGAGCTTTTTGGATGCGAGATAGGTGGATAAGTGGCAGTTTCCAGGAGAGGGTGGGAGAGGCACAGTGGTTCCACAGTGTCGCTGTTGGAGGGGTGGAAACATGGGAAGAGAGTATGTTGTAGCACATCACACTGGAAAGCTGGTGCTTTGAGATGCAAGGCACACAGCATTTTTCTACCCCACACAGAACCTGTAAGACCTTATGCTTGAAAAGTACATGTAGGTTTGAGTGTTGTGTGTTAACTTGACATACTCTATGGAAAAATATTTGCCAAAATAGAGTTGTGCAAAAGAGAAGGCTGAGGGGAGGTAATAAGAATTCAAGCATATGGAACATTTGCTGTGAGTGGGAAATTGTATTTTGTTTGTTAATAGAGTGTAAAACAAGACATAATGGGCTTAAATTGGAACAAAGGAGATTCAGTTTAGATGCCATTGAAACATTTTCTGTCCCTCTGAATGGTGAAGCAGAAGAGTGGAGTAACTAGGAGTGCTGTGAAATTGCCGTCAGCTTTTAAGAACAGGTGAGACGAACTGTTCCCTGGAGTGATATGGGTAATACAAGTATAATGGACCTCTCTGGGGGAAGGACAAGGTGATCTCTTGATTTACTTCCAGCTCTCTTTACTATATATCATTGCCTTCATGGGAGTAATTGTCAGGGGAAAAAAAGACAACAAACTTCAGCCTTTTTGGTTGTGTTTTCATTTTTTTTTTGCATGTGAAAGACTGCTCCCGTTTCTCCTGCTTTCCTTGTTCAGAGCACTTGCCCAGACCTGTTTGTCCAGTGACTATCAAGAGAGAAGCAGGTGATGTATCTGCAAAAGTTGCCAGGCATACATGTGGTAGCCTTACAAAGCTGCTGGGGATAAGCATCCACAGCCATGTATATATTTGTGTGTGTATGTATATTCCTTAATAAGGAATCAATCAGCCAAAACAGAGTTTTGCAACATTCTAAGTATGTATTAGTTTCAGATTAATAGGTGCAGAGTGTTGGGAGAAGGATGAATTTTAGAACTCTGTAATTTCTTATTTATCCTTTAGCTTTTTTAAGAAGATACTCAGATAACATCATGATCTTATAAAAACTATTCAGTAAAAGATGTTTTCTGTTTTCAGTGTATTCCTGTTGATGGAAGAGTAAATACAGAAAAGTTAAGTGGCATCAGTTAGTACTGAAATATAGCTTAAATACAGACCAGATAAACAAATGGCCATTAAGAGCTCGGACTTGGCTTATCACTGGGTAACAAGGCTCTTGAATAATAATAGTGGTAATAAAATAATAATAAGAAAGTGCTTAAACCCTGCGTAATGCAGAACTCTTCAAGAAGTAGTTCTATTTTTGCCTCTAGTTTTTCTTAATTTTATTTTTTTCATATTGAAAGTGCAGTTCGAGACCATAATTGTTATTTAAGTCTGATTTCTCAGGCTTTTTACAGTTTTGATAATAGCTTGATATCTGTTGAAAAGTATCTTTATTAGCTGAGCTATTTTTATTGCTTTCTAAATTAAGCTTATTTATTTTTCATTTTTGTAGCATGTGAAATGTGGTAGGAGGTTGTCTAAATCTCAAACAGCTACTTTAGGAGTTCTTCAGAAGAAAAAAAATGGCAAAAGATGAGATGTTATATTGTTTGAGTTTTTGATATTATGTGGAGTATTATTTTAGAGTTTCCACAGCCATGCAAAATGATGCTATCTAGAAAAGGGTGATGGGAAGACCGATAGAATGTGAGGAAGGCTGCAAATGTATTACATTAGATGGCACATCATGCTGGTTTTTTCTCATTTGTAATAACCATCCAAATGATATTTAGACAGAGTAGAGAGCTGCTTTCAGTTTTCAGCCAGATGCTTTCAATACTTTAACTGTCTTCTGAGCTCTTTATGTTGGAGGACCACCCATCATTAATCCCACTTAAATTTGTAATTGTCTGCTCCTATGTATGAGCAGGCTATTCCATCTGCAGGGATAATTTCAGAACTAACTGTTGAAACTCAGGGTGGAGGAGCAAAAGAGAGTGAGGTTGCAGAGATATTTTGCCAGACCTTGGCTGGTAAGCATTATTGATTGTTCTTGTCTGCTTGGTTTACACCCTGCAATGTTTTAGGGTCGATATTTGTCATAGTCAATGTGTGTTCAGGAGGGGAGAGTCCTGTTTAACTAACTTAATTTCCTTTTATAACAGGGTTACCCAACTCATTGAGGAAGGGAAGCCAATTGATGTAATCTTTTTGGATTTCAGCAAAGCTTTTGATACTGTCTCTTACAGTATCCTTCTGGACAAAATGTTCAGCATACAGCATATAGACTCTTTAAATCTTTAATTTAAAAACAAATCCTTTCAGAACAGTAAGAATTACAGACTCTAAGTAGGCTCTGGCAGAATATTTTTTAAGGCTACCTGGACTTTTACCTTCTGGTACTTCAGTGACACATGAATAAACAGTATTATTGTAAAGTGCTCACCATTGTCAGATTTATAGACATGGCTGTAAATGTCAATGATGTTATATCCATCATTTTGAGAATTACAGAACTTGGAGATGGAAGGGGTCACCTAGTCTCTTTCTGTGATGAGCTACCAAAGTCATCCCCCTACCCCATGAGAAAACTTATGTAGCAGTGCTATGAGCTGTTTTGTATGGCATGCAGACAACCAAGGAACTTCCAGGTTCTACCAGAGTCTAAACACCGCCCTGCAGTGACAAGCAATTTGTTTGGACATGTCATGCTGAGCTGCTGTGCAAACTGAGCCCATGAGTGCAGGTAATGGTGAGCATCTTCCATCATCCCCACTTATTTCACCCTTCCTCAGGGAAAAAAACATAAAACAACCCCCTCCTTTTCCTCATACAGTCTGGCCAAGATGAAATATTCCTTGACATTGCAAACTGGTTGATTATTTTGAGCCTGAGCATATGAGCAAGATGTACCAGACAGGAATCTAAGAAAAAGGATTTCTTAAGCCATCTGTTATTACTTCTTTAGTTATGCTGTATCTCAAATACTTCTGAATAAGATAGGCGGTAAATAAAACAACCCAGAATAACTGACCAATTACACATCGATAGGAAAATTACTTCTTGACCCTCTCCAGCAGCTAGCTGAAGCATGAGTTTCATTTTGTATGCATTGTGTTGATCAGTCTGTTGACTTCAGACAGAAGTAACAGACTGGTAGATTCATATTTCAGAGTTCTTCTGTGACTATCTTACAAAGCATCCAGACACACTGTGTTGGAAAGAATGCAAAAAATTTCTTCAGTGCTGTTTTGCTTCTTACTGATGCCAAGAAACAGGATTGTACTAGAGTGGTTCTGCATTTTTCTTCGAAGAACCTATTTAGTACCACAATATTACCAATGAAACAGCTGTTAGAATCTTGAATGCCTCTTGAGTTACAGTTTTGCTTTCCACCTGGTATAGAGATTTGCAGTGTCCCAGATTTGAATGTTGAATCTGATGTTGAAATTGCTTGTTCTTATCTGCTCAACTGAGAGAATTTCACAAACCTAAGTTTTGAATATAGCAGGGAAAGAAGGCGAGCATGTAAACAAGCAGAAGTACTAGAATCTGCTGCTGTGGCATCATGGTGGAGTCCTGCTGTTTATTTAGCAGTGGATCCTGAAATCTTACATTTTTTGATTGATGTGAGAGAATGCAAAGTGTCACATTCTGGAGACACTGCTGTTAACTATACTATATATGGGCACGCTACATGTATCTGTATGTACCTATATATGTATACACATACATTGCTAATCCTTGGATGTTTTCTCATCGTTACAAGTTGTGTAGTACAAAACTAAACTGAGGAAAAATTGTTCCTGAGCAACAGTTCTCGGTTAGAAATCTTTAACTGTCGTGCAGTCGCTGAGTGTATGCAGCTGATTTTCATAGATCAGTGCTGGCTAGTAATTGCAGCTTGAAACAAGTGCATTTCACTTAAAGACCACTTTATTGGGACAGTGATTGCAGTTCAGAACTATTAATCACAAGTGATTAGTCTGACAGGACCTCCAGGAGGATTCACAGTGACATTGTTTAGGGCCTGGGTGGTTCATCAAGAGGATGAAAATCTCTTGAAAACTCTTGAAAAACTGGCAAATATGTTTCAGCTTTTCTTTTTAAACATAAGAAAACAGCAACTTGACTTAGAAAATGTTGTCAAAAGCATTTGTTTGTCACTTAATTTGACTTTTTGAGGCAGTTGTCAGACCAGTTGTATGTTTGCCTGTCTCAAACACTTGTGGATACCAGAGCCTGTACAGTGTGAAGGCTGCAGAAAACAAAGAACTAATTCCATCTCTGCCTAAGTTGTACTCATTTTTCTCCTGATGAGGAAGAAAGGACTAGAGACCATTAACTGTGATTGCCAGAATGAGGGCAGCATGATTTTTGTTTTCAAAAACATGTTTTAAAAGTTTTCTAATCTAACCATTGGAAAAATAGTCAAGATAAAAATATAGAAATTCTGAGGTGGTTTATCTCATGTTAAAATTTGAAATCTGTTAAAAAAGTATTAGTAAACTCGGGCATTTTCATTGCTTTATATCTCCAAACCATGGCTTGTAGCTAAATCTCACATCATCCCAATAAGAGAGGTAGGCGTTGTCTTAAACTTGCAGTTTGAGAAACTTGAATAACAGAAAAATGGGGATAAAGTGCAAGACACTTTATGCCAGTTTTATAGTTTTGGTATTCTTTAGTCCTCAATTCACTGGATTATGAGGACTATTTTTAAAGCAAGGCACATGTTCTTGTCATAATTTTGGAACAGAATTCCAATTTAAAGGGAAAAAATGGAAGCTGTACCTCTACTTGAATGTTGCTAAACAGACCATTTGCTGGAAATGCATAAACGTCAGAGCCTGGCATGCTAAGCAGATTATTAGATGATAGAAGTTCAGATGAAATGATCTTTGATTAAAAAACTGTTGTGGAAGGATGTTATCCATTGTTGTTGGTCTTTGAGAGCTGATTACTAACTCCTGAGCACCTTTGGAAAGTACTAGCAAAGTGTGCATGCAGAATCAAAGGAAACACTGACTTGCTTGTTATTTCAGTGTAATTGCTATTAAATGTTAAAAACTAATGAAAAACAGGGGCATCTGTACTATTAATGGTATTATTGTGCGTTACCTTCATTTAAGGGAAAAAGCAAGCACAGCTAACAGCTGGAGACAAAGTGGGCCTTGAAAGTGTAGAATATTAAACTGTGAACTGTGGTATGGAAGAGAAGACTTACAGGTTTGCTTTTTTTTTTTTAAAACCAGATATCAGAGATAATCATTTACGTCCTTCCTCAGATCTTGCTGGTTCAGCAAAGTAACTTGTGCCATGTATTTTTATATTTCACTTTATAAATTTGGATTTCATCTATAGAATAATCCAAAAGGACACTGGGGTTTACATTTGCAAAGGAATGCAAGTCTTAAGCTCCTTCTGTTCTTGACCTTGTGTGTGAGATTAGCCTTTCCAGATGAGAAATTTTATCTATGAAAACTGTGTCGATGTAGGTAAAAATTGTCAGTGTTTTCAAGTTAACCTGGATAAAAAGAACAGCTTTAATTGCAGGGGTGTGTGTTAAAAAGAACATGAACGAAACAGAGAATGATTGATAACATCAATGTAATCAATTTCTTTTTAAGAGAGTTCTTCAGGAAATTAAGGTCCTGCTTGATGTAACTAATTTTTCTCTCATTTTCCTGATTTTGCCACCATCTTCTGCTGCATGAAGTATTACTTATTCTTTCTTTGTGTGATACCTTGCTACCTGATAGTGCTAGAAGAATGTGATGTACAAACTTGAAATAGCTGCTGAGTTTTATTTTGTTTTTGCCCTTACGTACCAAAACCTTCTGTTGTAACTGGTATCCAGAGTGAATGTTTCTGATCTTCATCATGTTGCTAGTAGATCTGTCCTTGTGGTGGAACAAAGATACTTTTTAACAGGAAAAAGTGGAATTTCCTTTCAGTAGCCATAGTACAACAGAACCCTGAAGAGAAATTTTAGCTTGTGGGTGCTGCAGATTTCAACTTGAAATCTCATAAATGAGAAATTAAACCATTTATTTTTAATTACCACAGGTACTGCATTATTTAAGGTAATTTAATCTTCACAGTAAGTAATGTTATGTTAAACTAAATGAATTCATTTTACTGGTAAAATAATAATTGTGACACCAATTTCGGGGATGATGCCAAAGATGAAGAAAAAGCTTATATCACTACTTTTGAGACTGACTTTACTCTAGCCTTTGCAAGTATAATGAATATTATTATCCTAGGAATAAACTACATTACTTTAAATAAATGAATGAGATTATCTTTTGTGGTACTCCTTTTTAACTTTTACTTGCTTTCTCAACTATGTATTGGTCAGAATGACTTATATCTAAAGAGTCTGAAAGTAAGAGCAAAGAATTGTTTTGATTATATTGAAGTCAGCTTTCACTGGCTAGGCACCATCTAATTAAATTGCTATTTTTGCCCACAGATATGTGAAGTGGTGCCCACTTACTCTTGCAAAAGCTGGAAGAATGTAACTGTGGGCAGAATTTGATCTCTTATGTATTCATTGTTTTGTTTTTCAGTAAATTATGATTATACAAACTTCTGTCTGAGTAAAGCAAAATGCATAGAAGAGTTTTCAAAGTCAAGCTACAGCTCAGTCTCATCTTGGAATAATTTACCATTAATGTGATGTGAAGTGCATGCATGAATTAACTCAGCAACGGGTTTGATTTATTGTGATCTCAAAATAGCCCTTACATGCAGTTGCTTTTGTTTAAGCTGCTGTGTTCAGTTACTGGTCCAACTCATTCTCCTGTCATTTGGTTTGTTGGCAGTGTTGTCCTCCCGCAAGTAAAATGTATCTATTGCCTAATGGTAATTTTTCACACTAAAGCAGTGTTTTATGACCAATATTCCTTTGCTTGTTTTCCCTGAAAAACTGAACTTACCTCTTCAGTTCACCCCAGTGTTAAAGTTGGCCTTATGGGAGTAACTTCCAAAAATTTGTACTCTGCTTTTGAAGGAAGCTGTACCTCCTCAGTGTTCCTTTTGTTGTTTTCTATATGGAAATAATTGTGGTACTGTCCTGATTCAGTGGAGCTGGCTCTCCTACCAGGGGTTTTAAGATGTCTCCTGCTCTGTTTTCAGTGAAGAATAACAGTTTTATACAAGAAAAATCAGGTACTTTCATGTTACAGGTTATGTATATATACATACACAGATGTGGGCTTAAGTTGCCTAAAGGGCAGTGTACGCAAAGTTAAGCACTTTGAATGTTATGTAAGACTTACATAAATGTGTGTGTGCACAGTCACAATTTACCAGTCCAAATTTTCTATTCTTGTTTAGTAATCCACCAGAGTACTGCATCAAGTTTGATAATGTGTTTTAAAAATGGGAACTCTGCTGTGCTCTAAGTAGAGTTTAAAGGTCGTGTTTTGAAAGTCCCAAATAGAGGTAGATGCCTAACTGATCTAAGTGCCCTTGAAAATCTGTGAATTTAATCATCACAATCTTTGGTCTAGAAATAACCCCTTAAATCTAGTCCTTTTTTTTTTTTTCCTCTGGGATTATTTGTAGGATGCTTGCTAGGGCCTGAGTTTGGCATATCAGAATCCAGATGTTTTAGAAATTCAAATGCGTAATTCTGTATTTTTTTTTCATTATCCTGTAAATGAAGACTCAGGGTAATATATTACTTAAAGTGCTTTCTAATGGAAATATGAAGAGGAAAGAAGAAGAGTTTAATGGTCATTTTCTCCTCTGGTCTTGAAAGAGTTTCCATAGCTAGATTTCCCTCAGTTTCTGAAAACCATGGTTCTGTTCTTGTGAACTTGCTAATTTCTTCCAAAAAAGAGCCATGGACCCAAAAAGCAGCAGTTTTACTTGGTTCTGCATTTTGCCAATCTGCAGAGTACTTCTATGCCCAGAGCAGGGCCAGAGCTCTCAAAGGGTGGAAGAAAGCAAATCATACGATTACTGTTACTGTGATGTGCAAGAGGTACAAATTAGAGCTGCACAGGAAAGCTATGCGGGTGAGGTAAAATATACTGGCTCTTAGATTACTAAAAATAAGTACTTGCACAGTGCCTTTGCTTTTCTTACAGAGCTTTTATATATATAAATTTATATATAACCATACATATTTATTTCCTTCTAAGTGAGATTAAAAAAAAAAAAGAAAAGACCTGAAATCAATATACTTTTCTGCAATTTCTAGGTTTGGCTCTCACCCTTACTAACAATTTTAGGTAATTTTCCTTTAAAATCCCAGTACAATCATGACAGAACAGAATTTGAACTTTTCCTTTTGTCTTAGCCTCAGCATGACAATAATTTGTTTGTTCCTCAAATCGCTTAGTAATAATTCCCCATGTTAAAGTGGAAGGGCATATTTTTCATTCAGCAATTTGCTGTTTTATTACTGCAGAAACTGCCTGTCTGTTTACTGAGGAAAGGGATAATGTGACTTAAACAAGATGGCTAAATCCTATTCGATAGGATCAGAGGGGGTGGTGAATGTTTGACATTTGCAGATTTGCAGAGAGAAACTGTCTTAAGCATGCAGGGCTTCTTCACGCTGTTGGTTGGTGCAACGAGGGGGACTTCTCCTTCCTCTGAGGTGCAAAGCCTGTGCCAGCGAGGCAGCTGCCTTTGCAGAAATCAGGAATGAATTGCTTGACGTGCAGAACTGACGGCTCCCTTCGCTTGACAAAACCAGTGCAGCGTGTGCTGCCGTTAACCTGAAAGAGGCAGCTGACAGCGCGTCGTGACAGCTCGAGGTGGAAGGACCCAAAGTTGCGGTGCTCCCCCCGCCCCCAAGAGATCGTTAGTCCATTCCTGTATAGTGGTTCATTTTGGCTCTCTGTCATCGCCAGAATGCTGCCAGGGAATGCATGTCATGGTTACAATAGACTCTGGTAACATACCACAGCAATGAAAGCCCAGCGGGAAAGGCTACAAATTCCAGGGCTGACCTTGGAGTAAGTATTGTCTGTCTTTAATATATTAATGGTTTCTGCATGATAACTGGCTTTCGTGCGAACAGGAGCTGTTTAACATATGTTTATGCCGACAGTCTCGGAGCACTGCAGCTTTAGGTTGAAGGAACACATTTTAAACGCACTGCAGTTGGTTTCAGCAAATGTGCGAGCGTGGAGCTGGGCTATTGCAGTATGTTTGGAAAGAAAGCGTTTCTGCATATTTAAAGTTATCTCCGTGCATGGAGCATCCTGATCCTGTGAGCTTGTAGAGGGAGAATCTTTCAGTAGGCCATGGTGTCTGTCTTTCTCTCCAGCTCTCTGTTACTGTTTGTTTATCCCGGTGCTGCCTTTTAGAAAGGCCTCTATCTCTGCTGAATAATAGAGAGCACAGCAAGAGATTAAAGCATTATAAAAATGCCATTTGTGAAAATCCATCAGGAACAGCCTGTATTTTACGTAAGTAACTACATTAATGAACTGCATTTACATACTGGAGGATTCCTGATAGTCTCTGCAGTAAGTATGTTTACCTAATTTAGCAGTATGTTTACTTGATACTTGCTTAAAACTGATTAACTCATTTGTGTGCTTTCAGCTATTTTGAGGGTAGCTACATGAAAATATGTAATTTTTATGTATGATGATAGTAGCTAGTCTTTTATTCATAAATGCCAGCATATATTTACCCAAGATTTGTTAGTAAAAGCCAAATACTTATTTCTGTACATGCATACCTACATTCTACATTGACACATCAAGCATGTATGTATGCATGTTGCGGACACCTCGAGAACTTGCTAATTTTATCTAGGTAAATAGATATGGTTACGTCAGATCCTTTAGTGTTCCCTGGGACTTCCCCATCCTCCTTGCTGGAGGAAAAAAAAACCTGAATGCTGCAAATGCCTGCGGTAAAGTTACTTAGCTCTGAAAGGTATTATCTCTGACATCTGCTATGTTTTAAAAAGAGGGCTATAGGTAAGTGTGCAGTGTAGCAAATAATGTATTCTGATAATCACATGAAGGTGACAGAGCACTTCATTCCAAGGAACAAGTATGGATGTTATATAGGGTTCCCCAGAATTAGGCTTGTGAAATGTCAGAGAGAAATTCTGCATTTCATTTTGGCATCTTTTCCTTAGAGCAGCATGTGTTAGCTGTGAGCAGAAGAAGCTCTAGATATTCTTCTGGGAGAAAAAAAATAATTGCTAATTTCTTAGGAGTTTTGGAGGGCAGGGGGGTCTTATCAGGGAGCTCGTTAAAATGATTTACATGAATAATTGATTATTGTACTCCCTTTGAGGTGGAAATTTAAATATTTTTGAATCAGTCTTCACTGAATTATGTAATCATCCTATGTGAATATCATCACTAATTGCAAAGGATGAAAAATGATTCATGTTACTGGTTCTTTCAACATACATGTATGTTTTTGTAATATGAGGTAATCTTTTACTGTTTCCTCCTTTTTCATGGTACCGTGACAAAATCACATGTGCTTTGTATTGCATTTCTATAATATTTAAGTACTGCTAAGAATAATTATACTTTAATTTCAGCACTGCTCATTGTTTTTGCTAAAACATTGTTCAGATACAAACCATTTGTATATTTAATTTGTTTCATATTTTTATATCACACTTTCATTTGTCATCATACTTAACTACTTTCCAAACTTAATTTGCTTTTAGAGAAAAGAAAACACAGTTTTAGTTTGCTGATTTGTCATAGTTCAGTCAGTGCAGGTATAAGTTGTGCCTCCTAAATTTTTATTCTGATCTATAAAAGCAAATACATAAGGGGAAATAAAAAATCCAGCTTTTTCATAGATTCATAGAATGGGTTGGAAGGGACCTTAAAGATCATCACCCTGTTCCAGCCCCCTGCCATGGGCAGGGACACCTCCCACCAGACCAGGTTGCCCAAAGCCCCATCCAGCCTGGCCTTGAGCACCTCCAGGGATGGGGCGTCCACAGCTTCTCTGGGCAGCCTGTGTCAGTGCCTCACCTCCCTCTGAGTGAAGATTTTCCTCCTAACATCTAATCTAAATCTCCCCTTTAAGCCATGTTTAAGTACTGAAAGTCTGCAATGAGGTCTCCCTAGAGTGTTCTCCAGGCTGAACAGCTCTCTGAGCCTTTCTTCATAGGAGAGGTGCTCCAGCCCAACTGCATCAGTCAGTTCCCTCAGGACTCTGGGATGCATGGCATCAGGCCCCATAGACTTGGGCCTATAGACTTGTACCTGTTCAGTTTCATCAGGTGGCCTTGAACCTGCTCTTTGCTTACAGTGGGAGGCACTTTGCTCCCCCAGCCCCTGCCGTGAGGTTCAGGGACTTGAGAGACGTGGGAAGCCTAAGTGGTACTGGAGGCTGAGACAAAGAAATTGCTGGGTACCTCAGCCTTCTCCATGTCTGTTGTTACCAGTCCTCCCTTCTCATTTATCAGAGGTGGCACACTCTCCTTGGCCTTTTTTTTTCCGAGTAATGTCCCAAGAGAATCTCTTCATGTTATTCTTTGCACCCCTTGCCAAGCTCAGTTCAGTCTGTGCATTGACTTTGCTGATTCCATCCCATCACATTTGGACAGCATCCCTGCACTCTTCCCAGGCCACATGTGCACAGGCAGTGGAAGCAGGGACTTCCTTCTTACATGTCAGTCTGACCACCAGGTCCTTGCTCAGCCACCCCAGTTTTCTGCCATCCCTTCTTGCTTTCTTACACATGGAGACAGAGAGCTCTTGTATTCTAAGAAAGGAGTTGTCAGCTCTGATCAGCTCCTCTGTCCCTCAGGACTGCGTCCCAAAGGATCTCATCCCCTAGTTTGTTAACAAGCTGGAAGTTTGTTCTTCTGAAATTCAGGGTCCTCACTTTGCTCTCTGCCAGGCCCATATTCCTGAGATGACAAACTCAACCAGGGAGTGGTTGCAGCAGCCCAGACCACCTCCAGTCTGAACCTGTTTATTAAACAGGATGACAGGATAACAGGATGAATTCATCCGCACTGGTGAGCACCAGGTCCAGTAACACTTCTCTGGTTGGTCTGTCTAGTACCTGGACCAGGAAGTTATCCCCGATGCACTCCAGGACTCTCCTGGATTGCTCACAGCTTGCTTCCCCAGCAGACATCTGGGTGAGGTCCCCCGTCAGGATGAGTGCCTGTGAGTGCGATGCGCCTTGTAGCTGAAGCCAGAAGGCCTTGCAGACAGGCTCCCCTGGGTGGGCCTGTAGAAGACCCCAACCACAAGGCGTCCTTTATTGGTCCAGTCCTTAACTTTTACTCACAGACTCTCAACCTCCACAAGGCTATTTCGCAGAGGCAGCTTTTTGCAATCTGTTTCTTCACTCAGAGGGCGACGCCCCTCCCACACCTTCCCTGCCTCTCTCTTCTGAAAATCTTGTAGCCCTTGATTCCAGTGTTCAGGCTGTGTGATTTGTCCCACCATACTTCTGTGATAGCAATCAAGTCACAGTTTTCTAACTGCACCGTGGCTTCCAGCTCCTCCAGCTTGATTCCTGTGGTGTGTGTGTGTGTGTTGGTGCATTTTCTCAAAACATTCTTCACACGTGGATCCTCATAATTTTTCTTTCAATAAAGTTTAAATGTTGGGACTAGAATTACGTTTCATCTCTGAGACATTTATGCAGTCTGTCTACTTTATATTCATTACTTGCAGGAAGCTCTTTCAAAGAATATTAAGGACCCAAATTGAAACATTCCAAATTTAGTAAATGTAAGAATTAAGGCTGCCTGTCAGCCTTGTGCATATGCACTGTGATAATTTGTTTTAACATGTTTCTTCATGTAATTTTTAGGTCTTAAAAAAGCAAAGCTGAAGAGCAAGCTCTGTAGAACCCTATTGACACTCCAGTGTCATCACTTGGTGAGAATTTATAGATCCACAGCACAAGCACAGCTGATAATGAATGCCCTGAGAGTCTGCTCCATGGCTGAGACTCTTGTGTTACAGTAATGAAAATGAGGAATAATAATGGAGTAACTACTAGCAGGTGTAGGATTTACACCTCCTGTGTATAGGCTAGCCACTAGAGGGAGGAGACATGTTTTGACACTGCATGTCCCTAGGATTTGTTTGTAGTAAGGGCAGTAGAATTTCAGTGACTTCTTTTTTTTTTAAGGGTAGTAAGGTGGTGACTTTAGAATCTCATTCTGGTGTCTGAAGTTAACATACTCTTCTCATTCAGTGAGAAGAAACCTGTCTTTTTCTTTCCTTTCCATTGCTCTGGCTTTGATTGGTTCCTTGCCCCTGATCTTTACCCTGCAGCTGTCCCCGTGCTCTCTTCCTGTTGCAAACCTCTGCCTTACAAGTCTTTACTGATCGTACGTACTGGAAAGGTCTTGGTTCGCATGGTTGTGGCCATGGTGCATTAGAGGGAGGCTCAGCTGAACAGCAGAAATCTGAATCTCCACAGGCCTACATGGGCTGACTGATCTGAGCCTGGGTTCAGTTTAGGCATTTTCAGTGTAACATATCAAGCCTTTGGCTCTTAAAGTAGCTTATTAGGTCAGACATACTGCTGTGCTAGCACAGCTAGTCTGCAGCTGAAAACAGGCTAGCTCCTGTCCAGCTGATGAGTTGTGCTCTTCTGTGGACCAAGTTTGGGGATGGCACAGCTAGTAAACTTGACCCAAGATAGCAGCCTTGTCGAGAAGTACCAGAAGGCCCATCCTTGACTCATTGTTTTTCCCTACCAAGCTTTGTGTCCTCTACAAAGCATGCAAATGTAAGAATGACTTAAGAAAGGTAGCAAGTAGTTGTCAAACAATTCTTTCCCAGTCTGTTTAAGGAGCAGGAGTACTATGTCTGCTGAAACATAATTCAAAAAGCCGTCAGTCAGGTATCTACATTGAAAGGTTTTGATGGGAATGTTGTAAAATATGACTGTCAAAACAAGGATTGGAGCTAGTTATAGCATACTGGTCTTCTGTGGGTCTGCTGGGGGCAGGTCAGGAGCACTAATGTTGGCTGGCTGCAATGGTTTGTTACGTAGCAGAACAAATCTTTATGAAGGTCATCTTGAAAAAGCTACCCAGCAGCTTCTGCCTTTGCTTGGTTTAAACTGATGGTGGAGCTACATGTAGTTTTGGACAGATGACTTTAGCTAATCACAACAAGAAGCATGTTTGTAATGTATTTAAAATGTAATTTTAATTAAAAATTTAAATTTAAATTTAAAATTTTAAAATTTTAAATGTATTTAAAAGATTAAAAAAAAAGCTGTCTGCAAGTGTTACAGGGACAAGTGCATGTGACTGCATGAGTATGTTTTAGAAGTGCATCTGTGAAATCTGTCAGTGGCCTACTGTTTTTAGTGAGAAACTTTTCAATGGAGATGCACTTAAGGCAACTTCTTGAAGGCACCTTTGAAGCCAAGTGCTCAAGTAGATTTTTGGGACGTTAATCGCTTGTATTCATATTCTTTTATGTAAATAAAGGGGTTGCTGTTTGTGATAGGACACTTCATAGTGAAATCAGTGGAAATTGCTGGTAGGTCACTCGATTTTTAGTAAGTGCCTGAAATTTAGTCTCTTAAATTGGATTTTTTTCTCAGAGTTTTCTGTTGCTGACAAAAGCTCATCATCAGTTTTAGTTCTCCAACACCTCTGACTAGCACATCAGAAGAAACTTCAAAAATTCCTAAAATTAAACAAAGAAAAACCCCACAACCACTCCCAGTTACTTATTCTGTTTCATACAGAACACTTAGAAGTCTGAAACAAGTATTGTATTTTTCCCTTCTTTGGACAGTATTGTTCCTTGAGAGAGTCTCACATAGTCAAGCATAAGCACCAGCAACAGATTTCATGTTTGTTTTTATTTAAATTGATTTCATCGTATGTCAAAAACTGTGTGGCTACTGTCAGTCACTTCATTCAGGAGGACAGTAATGTTTCGGTTCTAACTGAAACTCCTTTTGTAACTCCTACACTGAAACATGCAACTCTTGCTAAACCTTCTGTTTACTAGAGATGACATTATTTTAACTTTCAGTCTCACCCCAAGGAGCCTGAGCCCAACCCCAACAAGCCCTTGCAGCCCATGCAGTCCTCTGTTCGCTTTTCATTTTTGGAGGTAAGCGAGTAAACTTCCGTTGTTGGTGTTTTCTTCTGCATCCAAAACCTGACGATCAAAATGTGTTTCAAGGGGAGAAATGAAGAAAATAAAATGTCTGTGCAATCAGAAAAATGTTTTACTTGACCAGCTGTTTTTCTGAAACTAATTTTTTTTTTATGGAAAAAATAGAAGGTAATCCATATTTTGAGACCTAGTAAGGAGATTTAAGATATTAATGCGTAATATTGAGTTGCTCTGACTTTTGCTTAGGAATGTGTCTGCTATTGAAATTTTATGGTTTGCTTGCTGTGATGCTACTGCAAACTGTTCTATCATGCCAAAAGTTTAAGGTGAATTCAGAAGTGAGGGTGATTGATGAAACACATTGTTGTGTTGTGCATACCTGAGAGGCAGTACTATGATCTGTGATGCCAGATGTCAGAAGAATTGAGTATCCAAGATGTATATCCATTTAGAAGAAAATAGTCATTTACGGTGGATATGTAAGGCTGCTCCTTCTGAAGGACTAGGACAATTTTATACCTTATTTCTAATGTTTTAGATATGCCGTAAGCAGCTACCTGAAATATTCTTCTCATTTCCTTTCTCCTACTCCCCAGTTCACACAAAAGAATCAGTTTTGTATACTTGTCAGGAAGGGAGTTTTTTTTACAACATTAGAAAATGAAATGATCCAAAAAATACTATGTGACACTTTCTATAATGGTAAAATTATCATAATAAATAAGAATTGAAGGGTGTTTCTGATACAGTAAAATTTGCTATACTTTATTTCTATTTCAGAAAATTAAATTGCAAGCTTGGTCTCTCCTTGGCATGAATTAGTGAGACCCTGGTCTTTAGGGAGAGTAGTTGTCAAAATGAGTTTCCAATGCCTCATGGATTGGAAAAAAAAGAAAAAGAAAAAAAATGAAAACCAACAGAAAAAAAAAAAAGACAAATTTTAATAATCAGATTTCAGTTGTTACTGTGAGGATGAAGGAAACTTAAAGAACTACCACCTTGTTAAATTACGTAATAAAGTGGATTTGTGTCTATTTGGTACAACTTCTTTAACATTGCATGGCAGAGGAGACATTGCTTGCATGTGTTATTATTCTTCAGCATACTTGAAAGTTAAAAAACAACTGATTCTCAAAATCCATCTATCATGGCTTAATTTGACAGTGAAAAATGAAGCAATTTTGTGGTTTGCTATGTGTTTCTGAAGATATATCATATTTTTTTTATATACGGTTTTGTAAGGGAAGAGATGAGATGAGAATCCTTCTTTTGTGCATTTTTCAATATGATTAAGTGTCCATAAATTTTGTTCTCAGTGAAAACACTTTGTGGCGTTTAATGAATTATCAGTAAAACGGTGTGTGTTGTGGAGCTTATCGTGGTGGTAGGGAAAAGCTGGTAAAAAGTAGCACTTTTTGGTCTTTAGTTTATGTAGCCCAGTTCTGGGGCGGGATGGTGGGGGAAGTGTTCTTTTTCGGAATGGCAATTTTGTGGAAGCAAAAAGCTCTGTAAAGGTTTTAGTTTGTGTAAACTGCTGAATTGCACCTCTGGCCTCGTGGACATCCTGCCAGGCAGACTGTGCTGTGGACAACAGCGCTCCTGAGCTTTATTGTCTTTGGAATCAGGGCATAAAACTGGACCCTCAAGGCTTTCACTTCCCCATGCTGGGTGGTAGAGGCTCCTGGCAATACCGAGTTTGAGCTTTCCATCCCATGATGGACGGTGTTGGGAGCAGACCTCTCAGATTCATTTTGAGGAAACAGAATGGAATTTACTGATTCTGTGCAGTACAATACCTCCTCCACAGATTTTCCTGAAAAATGTCAGAATTCCTAGTGTTTGTAATTCTCCCCCCCCCAAAAAAAAATGCATCTAAAGCTTTGCCAGAACGTTTGAATTTTCCCTGAAATTGAATTTTAAAAGAATTTTGATTTGTTCTGAATCTTTGTGTTGTATGTAGCTATAACTGTAGAGCGCTTCAGGTGTTCAGAGCAGCAAATGTTTTAGTTATTAGTGGCTGTTCAACGTTAGGCTCACAGAAGAAAAAAAAGTGTGTGTTGGTTTAGGGCATGTAAGTAATTACCATTTCCTGTTTCTTTGGCTCAGAGTTCTCCTGTAGGTGGGAGGAGAATTATTTTAATGTGACCACTTCTGTTCAAAAGTTTTAGCAGCATGGGAGCTTTCCTAGAGTGAATACGTAAGATTTTCCCGTGGTATCGTATCACTCCAGCGTGCTGGCTCATCTCCCTCATGTCCTTTGACTTGCACAGCTGCTCCTTGGGCAGTTGCTTTTGTTGGAATTCTGCTTTATAGCGGTTGTATACAGTAGCAGTGTAAAGGGAACCTTTTGCCAGTATGATGAACATCTTTACAAAATAAACAGTAGCATCTTGTGAATAGAAGTACCTCTGGCAGCAGAGCCCGCTGGTACAGCATGAGGGTAGCACTATCCGTATTCCGCTGGTACATCTTCAGGAGGATGAAGGCAGGAGAGGTTTTACAAACTTGAGGCATATATTTCCCATCATCTTTGTAGCTGCTATTTGTGTCTTCTGAAAATTTGCAACTTCTACAGGGAGGGAAAAGCACTATATTACTATTTTCTCACAAATTAATGCAAGCAGCAGCAGCGGATTTGCAAGGAAAGAAGGAAAGCGGAAATAATGCTCAGCACAGCTACTGAGAGATTCTTCAGGAGCGCAGTGCTCCTGCCTTGGCATGGTCACTGCGTCAGCGCTGAAAGTTGCCTGTTCAGACCTGAGTGACAGCCAAGGTGGTAGCTGTTGTACATACTGGTTAATGTTTAAATCTGGTGTAAGCTTATAGTCTAAATAGAGCAGGCAGTGTACACTGTAGGAAATGAAGTATGAGTGTTCCCTCTGTGATGGTGGGGACTTGTGCAAAGAGGGATGACGTGGCTTTCTCAAGGTAAAGCATGATTTTGTAGAAGAGGTAGAAATTTAATTCAGGCTTTTCTTGTCTCGAGTAGATTCTTTTATGAATCTCAAAAGACAGAGTTTCTGCCCATTTTCCCTCTGTCCTAGCTCCACAGCTGCCATAACAAGGCATGCTCAAGCAAACATTTTTCTTGAAAATTTATTTCCACCTTTGCATCCAGAGACCAGTACAAAGTATGTTGACCTTGAGGTTATGCTGAAAGATGCAGTTGTTGATTTATTACTCTGAAACAAGGTCATGAGAAGGACTGGTGCAGATGAGGTAAGGAATCACTTGACTCCATTTCTTGCCCAAGTTCTTCATTTTTGTTTAAAATGAGGAAAACCTGCTGTTTCATCTCTCAGAATAATCTCATTAGAATTCATGAACACCTACAATAAAGCACGAGTTCCTCAAGGTGAAATAAATTAATAGCTGGCTTCTACCTCCAAAGGTAGAGTCTCTACTGCCAAAATTCTTACGTCCTTGCTGTTCTTTTAACTCCTTCTGTGAACATTTATTTAACCATGCAAAACACACCTACTCCAGATATTTCTAGTGCTCTCTCATGTTAAACCTTGTGTAGCTTCAAAGGGAGACCTGTTTCAGTTGAGAATTAAGATTTATGAGTATTTTTGGAAAGAGAAACAATGTCATTGCATGTGTAAAGCTGTGTATTATTTTTTTCTCATGTAGAACTAAGTTTTGAGGGAGTGATTGATTAAATAAAATGAGGGAGTGATTGATTAAATAAAAACAGCCTCGTCAGATCTCATCACTTGTGTACTTAAACATGATACACCATCATCAGCTTTTGAAATTCTTTCAAAGCTTTTAAATTCTCTGAGCCCTGTAGACACAAAGCAGAGGAGAGGGTCTTATGTCTCTATTTTTGCTTGTGACAGTCAGTTATATCTGTATAAACCTATTAGCATCTTGATGAGGTGGTGTTGGTGTACATGAGGGTACAGTTTGAAAACTGCAGGTGCTGCGCAGTTGTCATTTGTGAGCAGAGGTCTTCTGGAGAATCTTTACTTGTTGGTTTGCCATCCCAGAGGGATGCAGTGATGAGAATTTCTGATCTCATTAATTTTGGGAGGCTGGGACTGAAGAAAGTGCGGTTTTACTTGCTGCACACTGATATGGAAACAGAGGTGAAGCTTTAGTTGTTGTGGTGATGTTTTGGAGCAGAGCTAATGGAGTAAAATAAAAGCAGAACTAAATTTGTTGATATCATAAAGATTTGGAGTGAAGTACATTTTTAAAAGCTCCTGGAAGAAATCTGCATTCTTGTGTATGCGTTTGAAACAGTTATTAGGCATATAGCAACTTGATTTGTGGTTTGTGTTATTTGATGTCGTTCAGAAAAGTGTTTTTTCTAATTCAAGTAACCAAATAAGAGTAGCTCCCTCTCCCTTCCCTCCAACCTGAATTTTACAGCATAAACTATCTCAGAAGAAAGGATAGATAACAGAATTTACGGGACTTACCAGAAATACAGTTGATTTGCTGTCTGTCTGTCTTTCTGTCTGTCTGTTGTATCTTAGATGATGAGGAGTCCTTGTGACAGTTATTTCCTGCAGTAGTGTGAAAGCTGCTACTTTTCATTTGTGGGAGAGAGCTGGTCTGAATCATTTTAAATGCCATTTTGTTGATCTTCTTTCCCTGAACTCTCATAAAGAATCTCCCAAAGCAGTTGAGTGCTGTTTTTATTAAATCTTCTGGCCTTTTGGGTTGTATTTTGTACGTACTGTTGAATGTTAAATTTTGAAGTTAACAGTTCAGTCTTTTTAAACATTTTGAGGAAGTAAAAAGCTGATAGGAATTCCAGACTGAAAATTACAGCTATTGTGGAATAGTGCTGCAACACCAGAATATTGGGAATGCAGACAATGAAGGATTTTTAGTTTTTATTCTAAATATTATTAGAAAAAAATTCTTTTTAGAATTTTCTAAGGCTTCATAGGAATGACCTGAATGAAGGCTTCTTAACTTAATTGCTTTCTAAAGCAGAGGATGAAAGTCTTTCAGAAATATTTCCCATTGATATATACCTTCATAATTCTATTTTTTTACTGTAATTTAATGTGCTTCTCAGAGTATTTACAATTTTGAAGCCTAAAATGTTTGTGGCATTACTTTTTGGACAGATTTTTGTTTCTTTGGGTCAAATTCTGCTTTCTCTGATATGTTATGGGTGATATAATAAAGAACTGGTTTGACTGAGGTTTTAATTGTGTTCCATGTGTCTGGTTTGAATGAGTAAAATGAAAGCAAGGTATGAAGAGGGGAGCTCTATAGAAAATACTTCTCAGGTTTTCAATTTAAAAAAAATAATAATGAAAGTTTGTAATACTTACAAAAATATGTCACACCTAAATCAGGAATTGGAGGAAAGGAGGGAATTGAACTCTGGGGACCATGTGAAAATTAGGTGAGTACTCAACCTGTAATGTTAAGACATCACTCCAGGATGATTATAGGAGATGGTTAAAATTTGAATAACTGCTCCACATTATATAATGGGAAATGAACTTGGCAGCTCTTGAAATATACTTGGAAATATAATACAGCCTCATGTGTCTTCCTAGCTGTCATACCACAAGGTTTCAAGTGCATGCAAATTACCTGCTAACAACAATCATTAGTCACTGGAGAGCGTACCTGTTGACCTAGAGGCTTTGCTTGTCGGAAGGTGATGTATCTATTAGTAATGATTGTAAATGTCCTGAGGCTCAGTTGTCTCAAACTGCACATAAAACTCAGACTTCTGTAGTATGGTTTCATAATTGGCTTTATCTGAATTAATGGGAAAGCATTTAAAACAACCTAACTTCAAGGTCCATTTGTTGTCCAAAGTAAGGCTACTGTCTGTAGTCTGTCTTGTTGCCAAGCAGTTCTTGGAAGTACGTAGAAAAATGCTAGGTAAGCCTGTTGGTTGTCCTTAACTTTCCTTTGAAAGTTTGGTCTGATAGGGATGTTAACATTTCACTTCTCCCAGGAGAGGTATTTCCCTAGAAAATTCCACTCCTGCTATCCCACGTTCAGACGTCTTGCAGTCTGTGCAGCACAGTGACCATTTTCAGCTAGTTCTTGGATGAGTTGCCAGAGAAACAATCCTGCAGCTAAATTCTTGAGTTGGAAATTCTCATCCATGCTCTGTGCCAACACTGCAGCATTTTGTTGCATCTGCATCATTTTATCTCACCTTGATAAAAATAGTCGCAGAACAGAAACGAACACTGCAAGCATCAGCCTTGCTTATTACACAATTTCAGCAGACCGTAGCACTGCAAGCTGCAAGGAGTTGCTTAGGTGCCTTGAAACTTAGGGAAATGCTTTGAGACTCCCAAGGCTTTCAGTGGGGAATGTAGAAGGAGGTGAGGTGTGTATCATAAGGACACTGCTATCCCTGCAGTGGCCATTTTAGAGACTTTGTTATTTCTGCTATACACAGCACAACTTGTTTTCACTAGTGTGCAGGCTGAATTACTTTGTGATAAATGTTGGTGGTCCCTTAGGGAAAGAACTTTCTGTGGTATTAGCTTATTCTTGAATACTATTGAAGTGATGACTTTACAGCCATGCATTGTAACCAGACTTCACAAATGGAACTAGGAGTGCAAGAAGCATGAGAGACTTCCAGAATAATATTGAAACAAACAAACAAAAAAAAACACACCAAGAAACAACAACAAAAAACTAATCCTCCTGCCCCCATTAAGTACAAAGCCTCTTAGTCCTGCTGTTTTTCAGATATCTTGTTATTCCTTTTGTTTGCTTTTAGCTGTTTCAGAAGTAAAGTAAATATATGGGTTCCTAGATGCAGTGCCTTGTACCTATAGCAAAGTGAAGAATGTTTCCAAAAGGGCTATATTCTGGACTTGGCAGACCTGTTGCCAGTATTGGTTGGTTTCTCATCTTGGTCCACGAGAGTTTGGTGGCTGAGGCAGGGGTTGACTATGCTCCTGATCCAAAGAGCTATTCAGCAAAATAGTGATCTGGCTTTAAATAGGAGATCAGTTCTGTCTCTTGGGAGTAGAAGGACGTGGCATGCTCATGGCGTGACTGAGACACAAGCTGACCAGGCCTCCTGGGGACTGTCATTCTGTGCCATGAGATGCGGTGCAGCTGGTCTATTTTAAGTGTGCAGTGTGGTTTCAGAGCCTGAGCAGCTCTGAGGATGTGGTTCCACCTGCTGCTGGGACACCACTTTTCTTAAAGGGTCATGGGAGCTGCTTCTGGGCTCGAGCATAGTGTTGGGAAGTAGGAGGTGTTGAGGAGCCAGATGTTGGGATGACACCAGCTCAAATCTGTCTGCCTCCTGAACTGAGGTTTCACACAGTAGAGGGTTTGTCAGTGGTGTGGTAACCATTCCCTGTGTGACAGCACTGGCAGTACTAACGTCTGTTAGTACTGTGTTACATTGGGTATGCGTCGTGATGTCTGGCTTTCAGCAACATGGCTTTCTGGGCTCGTGCTGTAGCGGTCAGGAGCTCATATCCACAGGGTACTCTTAAGCAGACTGTCTCTTAGCTCTGGAGACTGCAGGAAGAAATGAGCTAGGTGTGCAAAATTCTTTTCTGGCAGTAAGAAACCTGCTGTCACAGAGCAAAAGCATGGCTTGTCCTCTCCTTTTACCAGGAGTGATGAAGGCTGTGTTTTTTCTGTTCCTTAGGACCTGCTGCTAGGAGAAAGACTTGCTACTAGGAGAGATTTGGCAAGGCCCTCCTTGGGCTGGAAAGGAGGAGGTTGTTTGCAGTTAAAAGCTCTAGCACAATGACACTTCAACAGAGCAAAGCTGATAGGAGTTGTAGCCTCAGAGCTACCCAGCAAAAAAGTTAGTGTGGCTTACAGCCTAAATATTATGTACCTCGAACAGCTGTGAGAGGGATTGCTCCAGGAGCTGTTCTCAGATGGGAAATAACATGATGCTTATTGGCCAGGAAGGCGGATTTGCAATTTGATAGAAAAGTGAATAATGACTAAAACTGTGTTTAAAACTTGTGCACAACTGAAAGACTATACAAAACATGTCTGTGGGACTCCAAAGTATCACCACAACAGTCGGGAAGTAGTTCTTGTCATATTTTAGGAGGTTGTGGTCTCAGACTGCTGTATTTCTTTTGGTAAGTACACTGGAAAACATGTGGTTGAGTGTAGGAAGATGGTTAATGCCCTGTGACCTCCCAGGTTGATTAAACCTGGAAGTATTTCTAAAAATAGCTGTAATGCCTGAGAGGAGGGGATCATGACATGCGGTGATACAGATAAATATCAACCAAAGCCAGTCGCTTCCACTATGAGCAATTAGGTAGGCGGTTCCTCCTTCACCTCCACACTGTGGCTTCTTTGCCAGGTGAACATGTAGGCTCTCAACACACTGCCACTGGACTGATGAAACTGCTCTACTCATGCACGTGTGCAAGTGCACGAGCAGTGGTGTTCGGGAAGCATAGGGTAGAGAACAGGATATACATTGGGCTGGGCATCAGATGTTGTAGTCATCATGGCAGAACTTTTGAGTGGGGCTAGTCATGTGGCTACCAATGCTTTACAAAGGTAGAGTGGAACGTGTTGGGACACAAGTGGGGTTTCTTTCTTTAAATTTTGCAGAATTGAAGTGTTACGTAATTTTTGAAAGAACCGATCATCCCACAAAGAAAATAAAAAAAATAAATCAAAGTACAGAGTTGAAAGCATGTGCTGATTTAAGAGAAACATACTTTTATACTAGTGATTCAGGCTCATTAAAATTCATGGTAAGCCATGTCCAGACATGACTGGAGATGGTCAGGGAGAGGCTGCTTGAACGGTGAAGGGGTTAGGGTTGAGGTTGGCTTTGTTTCTTTCATTAGTGGCATATGGAGAGCATGTATTTGTAGTGATAAATGTTTCAAGTCCCTTTTGTATCAAGATATTGATATTCCCTTAAACACCCTATGCAGTTATATGAATGGAATAATCAAGTTGTCTGCTTTTAGTAAAAACAGGGCTATCAGTTGTCTGAACTGCTATTTGAATGCTGAGGAGTTAATTCCTTCATTTCCACTATGACTGATCGGATTTTCCAGGATGCTGGAGGTAAAAAAAAAAAAAAAAAAAAAAAAAAATGCTAGCACAGATTGTGCTGATCCTGCACTCCTTGTTTTACATGTTTTCGACAGGGTGTTGGTGATGATTGAGGTGCTGAGTATAGCTTCCATGTTACGCAGTGTTGATGTGTGCTCTCAGTTCTGCAAAGCTAAAATGAAATGTGTATGCCTGTCTTTGGAGCAGGGGGGTGGAAGTCTGTGACTTGTCATGTCATCCTCCCTGATGCTTGTCATTCTCCTTGATACGCAGAGAAGAGATATTTAAGACTTTTTCTTAATTCATCTGAGTCACACATCTTGTGTTTGTACAGTCTATGCCTGCAGGAAGGAGGTGTTGTAGAAATAATTCAGTACCTCTGTCCGCTAGTCATCCTCAAGATCTTCCTGCTACCGTCTACATTTTTTCTCTCATTTTTTAGTATCTGTATATTTCATGCAAATATTTCTGTAAATGTCTTCATTGCACTACTGAGGAGTTAGAAGACATTATTATCTGTGCTTTACAGATGGAGAACTGAAGCACAGAGATTAAAGAACTAGATAATGCTGGGTTTTAGACCCTGAGGCCCCTTAGCTGTGAGATTGTTTTTAGTATTTTGTTCTTCACCTAGAGTATTTTCTCTCATTTGACAAGCATAAATAACTAAAATCACGTTCACCTCTCTTGTACTTCTAGACGTTTGGTTTGCACTTTGTTTGAAAAATTACCTTCTTTACATATAGTGAATTCTACTACTTCTAGTGCAATAGTTTGCCAATGACACTAAACTGGAGGTGCTGTTGGCTCCCTGATGGGGCAAGAGGCCTTGCAGACAATTTGAGATGGACTGGAGCATTGGGCGATCATCAACAGCATGCAGTTTGACAAAGGCAAATGCTGGGTTCTGTACCTGGGACGGAGCAGTGCAGGACACAGGCAAGTTTTGGAGATGAGTGGCTGGGGAGCAGCTCAGCAGAAGGGGCTCCGGGGGTGCTGGCTGACGGCAGGCTCGGCGTGAGCCAGCAGTGTGCCCTGGCAGCCAGGAGGGCAAACCACATCCTGGGGTGCACTGAGCACAGCACAGCCGGTCAGACGCGGTGATTCTCCTGCTGTTTAGCGTTGGTGCAGCCTCACCGATGACTGGACACAAGGGAACAGCACAAAGCTGTGCCAGGGGAGGGTCAGACTGGACATGAGGAAAAATTCCGTTACCGTGAGGGTGGTCAAACACTGGGAGAGACTTCACAGAGAGGCGGCTGATGCCCGGTGCCTGTCGGTGCTCAGAGGCATCTGGATAACGCCCTCAGTAACGTGCTGTAACTTGTGGTTAGCCCTGAAGGGGTCAGGCAGTTGGACTTGGTGATCTCTGAAGGTCCCCTCCGACTGAACTGTTCTGTTCAGATTGAAATAGCGGGATGCCTGCTGGAATGTAATTGCTATTTGTTATTTAGCCTGTTGAGTGGGAGAGCATTAAGGGTGGTGTGGGTAAAAAGATTTAAGGATGTTATCAACTTGTAGTCTTGTATGCTTGCTACTTGAAATACCAAGGGTGATGTTAATAGCAGTCCAAATTATATTCTTTAAACATAATGTTTCCCCTTTTAACTTCCTACGTCCCCAAGTTCCAATTTGCCAGCTTGTGCTGCATGGGGTGCTCCATCTCACACCATTCTGCTGACAGCAGATCCATCACACAGATCAGATGGAGGGAGCATGAAACAGATGATTGCAGGGAAATGCTCAAGAAATGCAGCTACTTAGTGTTTACATACTACAAAGCTCTGAAATCTTAGCACGTTATTTTTATTCAGTGTGATTTAAATCAGGATTTGGAAGTAACTGGTGTGTTTAAAATACCTGAAATAAGCAGACTACTTGCCAGAGTTGGGGAGGAGCATTTAATTTCCTTGCTCTGACAGAGACCTGTAATTGATCTGTTGCCATCAGTCTGTGTTGGTTGGATGATTAGTTTAGGACGTTCAGTGTGTAAGTATTAAAGCTGATGAAGTTTTCTGTCTCCCTGAAGACAGTGTTTACACTGATTAACTGCTTCTAATTTCAATATCACTGGAGTCAATCTATTTAGACTTTGATTGACAGTCGTGAGTTCTTAGCTGTGCTGACTTCCATTAACCCACCCTCCCAGGTGTTTTAAAAATGAGAAAAGTTGCAGCTCATTACAACAGCTTTCCCAAACATATCAGGAAAATGCTATCCAATGTGAATTGTGCTTGATTTCTTTCCCTAGTTCGTTTAACTTTTGCACAGGGAGTCCCTTAAGTCTGCTGTTGCAGATGGTGAGTAGGGCAGTTGGGTGGTGGCTGGTGGCAGAGATGAATGCATGAAAATGGCTCTGAATAAGGAGCAGTATTCCTCTTGCACGGGTATGTTGTCTGGGGTTCTCCAAACTAGGATGCTATGGTGGCATAACGAAATGTTCCATTTACTTCACTGTCTTTCCATTGGAAGGTAGTGGGCTTGGCATTTTAGTTTGTGTGTTTACAAGTTATGAAAACAAAACCGGTTAAAAAAAAAAAAAGCTGAATACTTTTTCATAGATGTATGTAGAACTTAATTTTTAAACTGTTTTCTCTGATTAAAAAGAAAAGTCTGTTATATTTTCATGTTAAAAAGGTTCAGAAAGATTGTATGCTGTATTAGAATATTTATAGTTTACTGGAATTATTCATTTTTAAACTTTAAAAACTTTTAAATAACACAATTTTAAGTTTAAAGTTAAAAAACACCTTGTATTCTAAAAAAAAAAAAGAGCTTTTGTACAATTAAATTAATTTTTCTCACAAAGTATGGCTTAATTGACTGTAGCTGTGATGTTGAATGTGTAGAAATAGGTAAGTGCATGCTGTTTTAGAAGAATGATTGTATCCATCTTAAGGAATTATTTAGGAATTTCACCTTAAAGATAGTCTATTGCTGTTGATTTTAAAAGATGCATGGCCAGATGTGTGAGGACTGGAGAAGGTATGTGTGTGTAATGGTCTGAGTGCAATGAATCATGCCTCTTAAATGTATCATCCTTTCATGTGAAGGCCTGAGAACATGGGAAACTTCGTTACTGCTCTTGACGTACCATATGGAGAACACGTTTACCTACAGATTTATACTAGTGGTACTGCAGCCACAAAAAGAAGATACTTATTTGAAGAAATGGAAAAGAATCCTTTTTAGGATGCTGCTAAGTGCTGGTTGAAAAAAAAAGGCACTTGGAGGAAAAAAAAAGGCAAAGCAGGATGGGCTAATATTGGCTATGCAATACTGTATTTTTATTTTTTCCTCCAGCATTTGTGATCATGAAGTCAGGGTCCAAGTAGCATAGTACCTAGAGCAAGGTGAAATTTTTATCAGATATTTTCTGTTTCTCTTCCCTGCTGGACTTGCATTTCTGAACTGTAGTAATGCTTTCTCTACTTGCCAAGATAGATAAATGTAAATTCAGTGATAACAATTGGAAATATCTCTTTCGTACTTCCTCATTAGTCTGCCTGTTTGCTAAAGTAGCTTGGAAGGAGAAGGTAATTTCTGGGACAAGAGCAAATAGGTAGCTTAGTTGATAGTATGGTTGGCTCACTCCACTACAGATAGCAAAATGTTGGATTAAAAATAGTATTTTGACAGATTCAAATTCTGATGTTTGATGCAAATGACTACAACAATATACTTAAGTTTCAGTTAATATTGTGTATCTATTCAGAAACTTTCTGAAATGGGAAGAGATGCTGTGACCATTGCTCTTCCTGAACATGTTTGTTAAATGAGCTATAATTCACTAGAGTAGTGGGAGGTTAATTTGAATTTGTATGTTACTTTACAACTTGTTAGAGCAGTAATGCTTACATGTGTTTATAAACAGTTCTAAGTAAACTCAGAAATTGGCAGATACACACTGCACACCCACAAAACACTTCCTTTCAGTGATTTTTTTAAACTTATTTTTACTTTCTGCATCCCACGGTGAAAATCATGTGAAGTCATCAGAGGAAGGTAATAAACATAATAATCATCATCCACTAGAGGGAGCAAGATTTCAAATATTGTAATTAAGAATACTTATAAAAATGTTTATTAGTACATTTACTACTAATACAAATGTACAGTCTAAGGAATGAATAAACCAATAACATCTTGTACTTCAACTTCCTATATAAAATAAGCTGTAGAACCTTTTCTACTATTTTTTCAATTCATCCTATTACTCTTGTTTGAATTGTCATTATTTTTTTTTTTTTAGGTAGAAGAGTATCTAACCTTTAAGACACATAATGATGGGAAATCCACTGTGTTCTGGTGGCTAAGGTGAAATAATGCAAACCTGTGCTTTCTCATCTGACTCTCACAGTTTGAACCTCTACTTCTAATATGTGTGAGTGAGGGAAAGGATAGAGTTTGCTATGCCTACATCCTGTGTATTCCCCAAAATCTCCTCATCCTGTGGATACATATACCAGATGACAAAGGTACTCCTATAGCCTTGGATAAAGTGAATAATTCAAGCTTTTCAAGCTGCATACTGTGGTTCAGCAGGTCATTCCTGTATTATTTTTGAAAATACTCTAGCCTCCCAGTCCTCATCTCCTTACTCCAGTGAGGGATTTTCCTGCTTGTGTATCTGTGGGAAGTGTATTCTTTTAACTATACTGTCACATAAGGAGCTCTTATCTAGTTGTGTACCTGTGGGAACACTTAAAATTCTTCGCGTTGTCCCTGCCTTCTACATTTCTACCTTACATTATGTCCTTTTTTTTTAGTGACTTCAAGTCTAGTAATAACAATGTCTGGTGTTCAAACAAGGCCACTTTATCCAATGATAAACCATCTTGTTCCTGTCATTATTTACCTCTTTGGTCTCATTGGCTCGGAAAAGTATTACATTTTTTTCCAGATCACTGATAGCAGTATCGAACGGTATTAAATGAAGAACATATCCCAATATGATCCACAGGAAACATTTAATGTGTAGTTATTTTTTGAAATCTCTCTATTGGTAAATGTTAGTGTTTCCTGTATCTTGCATAAATTTTTGCATTCTACTAATTAACTTATTAAAGCATTATGTGGAAATAGGTTGAATGTTTTACAAATGTCTCAGTGAATTGTTAACTCAAGTGTTTATTAATCAGGCTTGGAATCTCATTTTTAAAAAGATCTGTTTGGGCAGACTGGCTTATGTGTAAAACTGTGTTAAATGACACTAAGTATGCTGCCATACCTGAATTCATTACTAATGGGAGCGAGTATCCTGTTTATTCTTTTAAAGGAGTGCTATGACATGATGGCTTAGTTTCAGTATTGTAGAATTTCTAGATATTCCAAGACTCTTTGAAAATAGCAATAATTTTGGCTGAGTGCCTCAGCCAGTTCCTTCATTACTCTTTGGATAATAGTTATCTGTCTAAAAAGGCACAATTAAAACAAAACAAACTCCTCCCAGCACATCTGCAGCCTTTGCTGTAATCTAACGTCCTTCCAAATTATTGATAGAAGGAGAGGTATTTATGTTACGTTAAGCTGTGTTAACATACTCCTACATTCTGAAGAATACAGAAAAGATGTGTTAAGGCAAGAATTACTTTTACCTTTTTTCATCAACCTTTTATGAATTTACCTTCCTAATCCAGTGTGAGGCCTGTACTATTTGTTAGGATTTTGCTAGTTTTAGCATACTGAAGGAACTCTTTATTGTTTGTACTGTTACTGGTAAACTTCTTTCAGTGTGTATCTTGTCATAAAGCTGTTGAGATCTGAACAGTCTGGAATGCTTTTGAGCAATGATTCCAGAGCGTTTTTCATGTTTTGAAAAACTCCAATGTGTATTGACTTAATTATCAGAGTGAAGAAGCTAAGCTAGATAATTTCTGCATTGGATTATTATATGCAAAATATTAATTTAGTATTGGTGTTGCATTTTGGTTTTAAAGATACACTGCCTATCTTTCTAAGTGTTTATGGTAGTGTTTAAAATCAGTAATTAGTACTGTATAATTAAAACGTTGCTGGAGAATATTTCTGTTGCTATTTATCACTGAAAGTAAATGTTGACATATTGAAATCTTTTTGCTTATGTATTGAATAGAAATCTTTCTCAGAAAAGATTCCTTTTGTAAGTTTGCTTTTGGAAATGTAATTTTCCTTAAAGTGAGGGTGGATTGGACAGCTTTTCTGACTTGTGTGACGTTTTTATCCTCAGGTGAATATAAAAGGGAAAGCTTAATGATCCTTATCACTTGCTTTGCTATGCGATACCTTATGTAATGCTTTGATAAATAAAACTCCTCAGCCAAGTTACATACATTATGAGTTGCCTACCATAAGTGATCAAGTTGCCTGAGCTGCTTTTTGTTTTGGGAGTGGCTGTATAGCTGAAAACCAAGTGACACCAAGGGGTGTTAAGGATGTGTTTGCAGGTTCTCATGTTGTATTTTATATAGTTTTGGGACACCCACAGAATTAAATTATTTCATTTGATTATCAGTAGCATTCTGTTGCAGGGAAACATATCTTAACTGTCAGATACGCATTCAGAAGTGTGACGTGGATTTGTGCCTAACAACTTTGTTTCTATGTATTTTGGAGCAGAGTTATGCAATTTATTTATCTATTCTTTGTCTAGTTCTACATGGCAGAGGTAGGTAACTAAATTG
The DNA here is from genome assembly GCF_009769625.2 of Cygnus olor. NCBI lineage: Eukaryota > Metazoa > Chordata > Aves > Anseriformes > Anatidae > Cygnus > Cygnus olor. The sequence continues at coordinate 22,965,607 of NC_049198.1, forward strand.
TGCTGGCTTACTGGCTGTTGAGCCTGTATTTGTTGAGTTGTTGCAGAGATAAACAATATACTGTCTGAATTTAGAGTGAGAGAGGCTCCAGTTGAATGGATAGGTGCTGCCAAAGGAGTGATCCCGCTGCCCCTGCCTGTGTGCCTCACTATTAACTCCCTTCTGAGCCTGGTGCTGGGCCTCACTGAACTGAAAATGCTGGCTAAATGGGGAGAGAGGGTGGATCCGTAGACAGCAGCTGTGCAGTACCAGTTTGATTTGCTTGCAAAACCTCACTTTCCCTGGAGATGTTTGCTTTGAAATCTGGCATTTCTGTGGCATGGAAGGTCAAACTGCAGGCACCACTGTGGAAGCAACGTTGTTTGTTCAGAGGCGTTATGAAGTCTTCATCCTCGTGTTGTGCTCTTTAGGATAAGGCCTGTGTTTCCCTTTATGAAGCATATTCCTTCATGTAAGGTTGTTGTGGAACAATGCTGGACTTTTCACAACTACTCCCTTCATTTGCACACCTTCAGCAAAGTCTCAGTTCAGCCTCCTTACGCATATGTCCACCCAGCACTTCAAAAAAATACTCAAGTCTTTGCCTTTGAGCTGGTGTCTGAAACAGTCTAACTAGTTAGCGGGACTGTTTGTGTCTGTGCATGGTAAGGTAAGATGAAATTAAGCTTGAATTCACAAGTCATGTGATTCTGGGAGCTACTGCTTGTTGAGTAGTAGTATGTGCAGGGTCTGGAGATGGAATTGTAAGGGTTTTGACCACCAGAAGCCACAGATTGAAATGACCTGTGTTCTGTCGCCATAAGAGGACAGAAATGTTCACCTTGAATTACTTCCCTCCGTTCCACACATGGAAAAATCCAACTTGTTAGATCATGAAACATACATTACAGTAGCCAGGTCTATGTAACGGCTTTAGGTACAATCATCTGTCTGGTTATACCCAGGAGTTGACTTATTTTGCCATCAGAATTTGTCTACTTGCAAGCAGTGATCATCCTTTTATTCAGTTGGGTCTTTGCCCACATTGTAACAGACTGGTAAAGTTTTATTTTTGGAAAAACAAACAAACAAACACAAAAACATATGTTTATATGGGATGCCTCTAATCATTATTGTTAATACGGTAGAGAGTTTCACAAAGAAATCATGAGTTGAATTAGTCTGTCCTTGCAGGGGAAACGATTTCTAGTGTTTGGCCTAAGATGAAATAAATGGGTTTTGAGCTCTGTGATTACCTCACAGATGATGTGCTTGGCTGAATGTGACTGAGTTAAGGAAACTGAACTAACTTCCTTCAGCTGCCTCTTAGGAAGGCTGAGGAGAGGAGGGAGCTTGCAGGGAGATGGTGGAACTGAAACTTTTCCTGCATGATGGATGCAGATGAAAGGCTTGGTTATTACTCTTTAGTCAGTGCTGTTCACAACATCCAATAGGTAAAATTCCCTAGTTTAATGATTGTATGCATTTTTTTTCCTCCCAAAATGCAAGTTTGCAAGTTACAGACAAAAGCTTGACTACAGAGCAGAGAGGATGAAGTAGTGGAGTCTACAGAAGAGATGTTTCTCAGTGCTTATGCAGAGATAGGGCTGTTTTCCCTTCTCATTTGTAACTGATCTTCCTAAAAATGTCTTAATTTTAGAAGAGTTTTTAGACACTTGTGTTATGTTTGATCAGAGCTAGACTGACGTTGTTTACAGTGGTGTGTCAGCAAGTCACGTCTGAAGGAGATTTGTCCTAAGGCCTTTTGGGGTAATTGCTGTGTGAACACCTTATCAGATGTCTATCTAAACCCATTTCAAGCATGTTCTTTTTTAACTCTTACCTTAAACCTGTGCTTATCTTCCAATTTATTACTATTTTTTAATTGTATCACCATGCATTCTCTGAGTAGGGTAAAGATTGTATGGATGACTTATAAAACTTTATCGCAATAAGGCGTTCATCTGCATCCCCAAGATAAACACCTCTAGCCTGTTAGTTAGAGGACAGGTGCCTTCTTTGCAATGCATATTTCTAGGTGCTTTTCAAAACAGTGGCTAACATCTGGATGCTCTGTTACGTTCCAAGCTGGTATCCTCAGAGTTGTCATGTGAGCCTTTCCAGCTCATCTCTGCAGCAGTCTGCATCACAAGGTCTTTCACCCAAGTGATGACTCCTGTGGTGGTTTCATGCTGATGGGCAGCTGAACTCCACCACAAGCCCTCTCTCACTCCCCCTCTGCAAAAGGGCATGGGGAGAAAATAGGATGAAAAAAAGCTCACAGGTTGTGATAAGGACAGGGAGATCTCTCACCAATTGCCATCATGGGCAAAAGAGACTCAGCATAGGGAGATTATATTTATTGCCAACTACTAACAGACTAAAGAAGTGAGAAACTAAAGGTACCTCTCTTTGCCCCATCCACCCTCTTCCACCTCCTCCCCCGGAGCGGCGCAGGGGAATGGGCGCTGTGGGGATTCCTCTCCACTGCTCCCTCACGGTCACTCTCTGCCCCTGCTCCACGCGGGGTCCCTCCCACGGGATGCCGTCCTTCCCAAAATGAGCCTGCGGGGGCTGCCCACAGGCAGCAGCTCTTCAAGAACTGCTCCCACATGGCTCCGTACCACGGGGCCCATCCATCCCCCAGGAGCAAACTGCTCCAGCACGGGTCCCCCACATGTGGGCAGCAGCTCCCCCCAGAGCCCCTGCTCCTGCGTGGGCTCCTCTCCACGGGCTGCAGCTCCGGCCCGGGGCCTGCTCCTGCGGGGGCTCTCCATGGGCCGCAGCCTCCTCCAGGCCACATCCACCTGCTCCACCGGGGGCTCCTCCACGGGCTGCAGCGTGGAGATCTGCTCCATGTGGGACCCATGGGCTGCAGGGGGACAGCCTGCTCCACCAGGGGCCTCTCCACAGGCCGCAGGGGAACTGCTGCTGCCTGCCTGGAGCACCTCCTGCCCTCCTGCTGCACTCACCTGGGGGGCTGCAGGGCTGCTTCTTACTCCTCTCTCCAGGCTGCTGTTGTGCAACAGGATTTTTTTTTCTTTTCCTTTCTTAAATCTGCTCTCCCAGAGGCCCAGCCAGTGTTGCTCGTAGCTCAGCTTTATCCCTTTTGGAGCCATCTGGAGCTGGCTCTGACCTGACATGGGGCAGCTGCTGGGCCCTGCTCACAGGAGCCACCCCACAGCACCCTGCTACCACACCCTTGCCATGTAAGCCCACTACAGCAAGTTTGTATTTACGCTGTTTTTTTCTGTTTCCCATGTGTTTACTCCCACTATTGCAAACAACCCTCTGGTGAATTAACTACAGCACTACATCACTGCTCGGAGAGAGTGCCGTGCTGCCAGCCGTGCTGGGCGGTTGGTGTTTCCGTGGGCTGCAGCTCCTACACCATCAGGATTCCGCAGGAACCCATCAGTGAAATGAGCAAGCCGCCGCAGCACACAACTCGCAGGGTTCGCCCCGTAGCTACCGGCCTGACCCAAACCCCTGACACGCCGTCCCTCAAACAGGGCCGCGGCGGAGCCCGGCCGCGCCGCCGCACACGGGACGGGCGGGGGCGGGGCGGGGCGGGGCCGGGGGCGGGCCGGGAAGTTTCCGTCGGTGGCGGTCGCTGCCGCCTCCCGGTCGCGGCGGCCCCGCGGCGCTCGGTGTGCGTGCGAGCGGCGTCGCCTCGCTCCCCGCTTCCCTCCCTCCCGCCCGGCGTATGGCGTGGGGCCGCCGGCGGCCGTGAGCGCCGGGCCATGGACATGTCGGACCCGAACCTGTGGACGGTGCTCTCCAACTTCACGCTGCCGCACCTGCGGAGCGGCTCCCGCCTGCGCCGCACGCAGAGGTAAGGCGGGCGGGCGGCTGCCCTTCCACAGCCCGGCCGGGTCTCCTGCTCCTTTCCCTTTCGGAAGAGGTCCTTCTCCCCGCGCACCCCCCCCCTCCCTTTTTTGTTTTTTACAGACCTTCCGCTCGCTCTCAATTGTTTGACCTTTTATCCGGAGCGCGTACTTTATATGGACAGCTCAGGAGAGCCTACTTTGTTCGGTGCTCTTAAAGAGACAGGTTTGTCTCCCTCCGATGGGCCTTTGTACGTGCGGGAACGGCCTTTTCTGTTTCCCTGTACCATTTCCCTCCTTGACAGAAGGGGGAAAAAAGGTCTGGAAATAGCAAGCGCTAAATACAAGGTAGGGTTGTGCCACTGAAGGTTAGAAGAGTGGCAGGCTCTGGTGTCTTGGTCATTTTTTGTGCTGCGCCATCCCCTCGCAGTAAAGTGTGCGCCTCTGCCACAAGTAACAAAACTTTACAGAAGTTTATAACTTTGTTCGTCACCACCCTGTTTGCCATCTTGTTACCTACCGGTTGTATTGTTGAGCCCTGATACGCTCCTGACTGCGAAACTACCTTCGGTGTCACCATACGTGTTAGCGTGTGTGAAACGTCTCTTCTGGCTGAAAAGTTAACGCAAAGAAGGCAGGATAGAGGCCAAGCAGAGCTGTAGGCTCCTAAGCCTTAAGTATTTGCGTAGTGGTGTTTTTTGAAAGGAAAAAATGACTGTGGAATGATAGAAGGTTAAAATAATAAAAGTTAAAATAATAAAATCAAGTGGCATGTTTCGCATCAGTGCAAAGGTGTTCCTTCAGCGTGCGGCTAACGTTTATGTAACTAACTCGCTAGTTGCAACTGATGGCTTATTTTATTAATTATATCATTATTTTTATATATATATATATCGTTAATTATATCATTATATATATCATTTTTAAATGCTTAAATAGCGTCTAAACTGAGTGTCCAAATATGCCTTATGCATTTTTCTGCTGCAAATATGTCTGTGTTTAAAAAGGGGAACGTGCTGGGGCTTTTTCACATCTTTTTCACTCTTCTTAAGTAGGTTTTCATATACGTGAAAACCTAAAAATAGTTCTTTTAAAGTACATGGCTCCAAGGCAGGTCAGGGAGAGAGACCGTGTTAGAACTCACAAGATGCATGAAATACGTGTGTATCGCTTCTTAATTTTCATTTATTTCAATATTTGGATGCCTTCGTATTTCTCACACCTATTTCGTACTATGGAATCATAGAATAGAATCATAGTATTGCTTGGATTACTTGAAATATTTGAAAGATGTTTTTAAAGTAGTTCTGACTACTCTCTCAGTTTCTATATATGTGATATATTATGCAGTTGCATTTTATGTATTACAGCAGCGTTCAGTATCTTGTACCCTCTCCTAGCAAAACCAGTATGTGACATCACTGTGAAACTAAGAGGCTGATAGTGTTGTTTCAAAGTTGCTTACTGTTAACAGGCCCAGAAACTGATTCCAGGCTGGTTCCCTCATGCTCATCCCTTGGGAAGCTCAGCCTCTCCTCTGTTGCCATTCCCAGGGGAGGGAGGGCTGACTAGCCCAGCTGTTACAGTTCTCTTCTGGAAGGCGGACGTGTCCCTTCCACCCCTCCACTCATAACTCATCGAGTGATGTAAGTGGCATATCCCAGGTGATAAAAACTTTCAGAGGAAATAATATGGCCAGTGCAGATTCTCCTAGTTCTGCCGCAGAAATGGGCTTTGGTTAAATAAGGTGCCAGCTGGATCTGTGTTTTCTGAGCTCCATCTCATCTGGACTGTCTTCAAAGGCTCACAGTCAGTCACGGACTGTGACTGTTAGATGAAAAGGCTGGAAGGATAGCTGGTTACATGCCACAGGATTCTTCCTCTTCCTAGAAGACTGCTGGGTAGTGGTAACCACTCGTGTTCTGTATAGCTTTCCAGGCATTATAGAGGACCAAAGAATATGAACAGGCTTGAAGGAAGCCTGGTTCCTGTGATCTGCATCTGCTGGCTGTGCTTAAGTGAAAGTTTTGGGCCTGCTGATCCAATATATATTTTTTTTAATTACTTTTCTTAGTAGTAACAGTCTGTAAAACTACCATGGTTCTGCATGAAAACTTGGAAAGGGATGTTCACTGTCCTTTCTCATGGGATCCATAGCTGGCTTTGGAACTCCTTGACAGTGTGAGAGCTTTAATTTTGTCCTGGCTGGGTATTTTTTTTCCCCTCTCAGATTTGTCCTTCCTGCAGGTTCAGTTACTTTTGTCAATGCTACCAGGATTATTGTGGCCTGGTAGACCCTATAGGTTCTTGTGCACTACCCTTTCTTTATGTTTGGTATCAATGAGAATTGCCTGCAAATACTAATGATTTTGTTTCTTTGTGCAGATTTCTTTGAAGGAGGAATTTATTTCTCTTTGCTGAGATACTAATAAGTAAAGAACTAAAAGATAGCCCATTCTCCTTTGGGTTGCAGCATTAGGCATGGCAGCAGGGTTATAACGTGGACATAAGACTTTATTTGTGGTCGTTTGCTCACTAAAGTCTCTCATTAAGATTTTTTTTTATTCCTGCTTTTCTGCAGTAGACCTAACTGAATTCAGTTGCAGCAGCTCTTTCTAGAAGTGATACCTGAACAAGAAATATCCCAGCCTGACTTTCAAGTCATGGAGTAGGTTTTCAGGACTGGCAGGTAGAAAAATTCTCTCCAATTATAAATTGGAGGCATTTGGTATTCAAATCACTGAGCCTATAAATGACATGGATTACACCACGTCCTTTTACAGAGAAGAGGCATGTATACGACCATATTAAGTTCCTTTTCTGTTGCTATAGGTGGAAGCCCTTCATTGTACTAATTTTGGGTTCCTGACTGAAATGGCATCCAATCTGGATTAGAGAATGGAGAGGGAACATGAGAGTAAGAGTGTCTACACATCTATTTACAGAGGTAGATATGTAGATCTACATACGGATGTGTGTACACAACACACATACTTTTTTGTATTTTAAAATAAGTAAACTTCCTCCGCTGCATACTGCCCTGCACAGTTAGCTCTCCTATCACTTCTCTCATGTGTCCACAACCTCTGTATTTTTTACAAAACAAGCAAGCTAATGATTATTTTGTATGTGTTTTTTCTCCCACCTCTTTGTGGTAATTGCACTGAAACAGCATTGTTAGGATCATTCTTGCTTTGGGTCAGAGAGGTTATTTTTCAAAGGCACAGAGTTAGGAATGGTTGCCCAGCTGTTTCTCAGCCAAAGTAGACTTTGGGATAATTTGTGTTGAAATTTCATGTCCTTTGTGTATGGTCACTGAAGTGGTATTAAAGAGGCTTTCCCCATAGGGGATTACCCAATCATCAAGTAGCCCTTCAAACATTCTAACAATTCGTAACCATTTCAGAAATGTACAGAAAAAAAAAAATCAAAACTCTTACCGAAAATTCTTTCAGAGAACAGAGTTGTCAGACTTTCTTGTAGTTTTACTAGTTTTGGGACAATCTGTTTCCTGGAAGACATAGAGCAAGCGTTTTGAGCTTTTGTGGGTTGGCAGTTTGAGTAGATAGTGATTAATTTACAAAGTAAACACCTGCTATTGGTTATTGTATAGATTTTTTTCTTTGTCAACATGATATTATGTGAAAGTATCCTGTAAATTGATTGTTTATTCAATAGTAAGTGTTAAACGGGGTCCTGTTGGTGACATAGAAAATAACATATAATAAAAAAAAGGCATATTTATTAATGTAAAAGCAGCCACAGGAATTAAGTATCTTGTGCAGATGCCAGCTGAATCTGTCAGTGCTCCAACTTGAGTTATTTCACTTTTGGTACATTAGAGGACTATCGGTTACAACTTACAAAAAAATTTTTTTTTTAAATTGTATTTGCGTTACTTTAGTGTATGTTTGGGAGTGGGGTGATTAGAAGAGCTTTATCTCTTCCCTGCTTTCAGCTCTTTGAGTTTACCTTAACTCCTGCTTGCAGGAGAAGGAGATACAGATGTTTATTGTCCTAATAGACATTGCATATATTTAGGAAGATGATCTTTATCCTAAATTTGGGAGGAATAAGAAATAAGTATGTGCAGGCTCTCTGCTTTAAAACACATTGCCATCGAATATGTGTTGTTAAAAGGTAATCTGTTGGACTAATGATCCCACTGCTTCCTTTGCTAGATAGTGAAGTGCTAATGTAGCTTGGTAATTTTATTTCCTTTCATTCACAGTAGGGGTTGTGCATTAGGGGGGATAGTCTTACAGTCTCACTGTCAAAGTGAACGCACTTTTGTTTTTATTCTGGTTGGTTTACTTGGCCAGTCTTTTTGTTCAAGCAATTAAATTTCAAGTTCTGCTTACAATTGAATATTGGCAACAATCGGTTTTCTCCAGTGAGCCATCATTGTTTCTTAGCTTCAGCTAGACTGGTGAAGATTCTTCTGGTCACATTCCTGTGGTTTTTTTTTTGCTTAGTCTTTACACTGAAAAAAAACTATTTTCTTAGAATTAAATCAAGATCCTCATGGTATGACCAAACGCTCTGACTGTAGAAAACCCATGGAAAGCAACCATAAGACTGAGATTTTAAAAAAAAAAAAAAAAGAGAGAAAAGAAAGAAATCTTAGAAAGTGCGGGAATATGCTGCAAGCCATAATTTTACTTATTTATTTATTAACCACTGTGGTTAGTGTCTGCTGTTACAGAGCAGGAGACAGTCTTTGTCCTTACCCAGAGAATCAAAAGGACAGCAGTCCAGACTTCCCTTCATTAGCTGTGGCTGTTGGGACACATCACACAAAGTGGGCACATTACACAGAGATTTAGTCCTCCCACTTTGTTTGAGCTTGTTTTACATCTGCTGTTGATGTCCTGCAGAGCCATTGAAGTTCTTCCTCTATTAGAAGTTGACTGATCCTTCTCAAATGTAATTTTTAAGCATTAACAGGCGCTCACTCATGTGGTTGTTCATAGTTGCCTCTTCTGTGGCACCTTCTGTCAGAGATTCAAACTTCTGGTAGCAGTAAGCTCGCACAGCTCGTTGTGTGGCTGCACGTACTGATTGATGGACTTGGGTCTGGTAATTCTTTGTCAAAGCTGGAAGTGATGGCTAGATAAGGATCCCGGGATGGGCTCCCCATGAGTTAGATGCATGTTTCAGTTTGTGTGACTTAGTAAGTAGAAAACTGAAGTGGAAATTATATGGTTAGATATTGGGTATGAAACCATTAGGTAGTTGGAAATGCCATGTTCAGAGTATGAAGGTACTGCCAACTGATTTATGTTGAACGCTTTTAATGATGCTTACTAAGTGGCACACTAACTTAATAATGGTGTAAAGCTGTTCCACAGATCACATTGAGTTCTTTTGTGTGTATTGCCACATTTATAGGCTGTAGACGTGGATCAGGAAGTTATGTCACTTAAATATAGATAGATAGATAGATATTAGGAGGTAGATTCGTTGAAAGGAACACTGTTATGGCACAAGGATAGACGTGTATGTAACTCACCGTGTTTCCCAAATTGAGAAAAACAGTAAGCTTTGTTAACCGTGATTCAGCCTTGTTCAACAGGTGTGTCAGATTCAGTAACAGCTCACGGATTTTCTCCTGAGAACCTTACATTTACGAAGTCACTGACGGCAGTAACTCTGGAATTTTAAAGCCTGCCAAGAATACAGTGTTAATACATAAAATTATGTTTAGGCATAGTACATAAGCGTTATGTATTGGGCTCTTTATTTCATTTGATGTGTTTATGGTGTAATGCTGTGTGTCCTTACCTTACTTAATTTTTAATGGGACTTAAGTTTTCTTTGGTAAAGATGTAGGAGGAGATCACCCAGGCTTTATATTCTTGGCATTTTTCTATGCGTTTCTAAAACTTCTAAAAAGTTGTAAAAACTTCTCAATACTAATGTTTCAGTACTTTCTTTATAGGAATACATATTCTATATACTGTTGATATTTGTATTTCTATAAACTATTGATGTATTTGTATTAGTTACATCTGCTACAGTATAATCTTGCACCTTATTAAAACTGAGATAACTTCTAGTACAGCCTTAAATCTCATGGTAGATCAGTTCTGTGATTTTCTTTGAAATGCTCAAGCCAGATTGAATAGTAGCAAACTAGAAAACTCCTCTTGGCATGGTTCCCAGTAAATATAAACGTATCACAGAAATGTTGTAAACCGGAACAATTCCCAGATTGATCTACCCAATAGAGAGAGCTCAGAACTAACAACTGTGCATTACTAGTATTCCTGCCACTGACAGATAAGTACAAAAATATTGGGGTCATGCCAGAATAAATATATCAGCTTTTTCTCCCTTTCTTTCAGTTACTAATGGTCTTCCCTAAATAATTGTTTAGGAGTAAGGAAAACCGTCATGCTCTATTGTTCCTGAAAGATTATAATTATTATTGTAAGTAGAATCTGTTATTCCCATGAAATACCGGCATGTTCAGTTTGGTGATTAGAAAGTAAAAACTGCTGCAATTTCCTTCTCCCACCCGTTCTTTTTTCAGCATATGTAGTAATTATGGAGATATGTTAACATGTAATTGCCTGCTTTTGATCCCTATCATTTGGCTGTAATATAGGTTTAAAATGATACGTTAATGAAAAATTGTTAAAAGGTTACCCACAAGTTGATTTTTTTAATCATCTTATGAAAATGTTGAAGATGTCAAGGCACTGCTTACTGATAGGAAAATGGCTGCTTTATCCATGAACTTTGTGTCTGTCTTGATGAGGCTGGTTTAAAACACATAATTATGAACATCCAAATAAATCATATGTAAATCAAGGATACAAATATTGTCTTACAAATATTTTACTCTAGTTTGTGTGTTTGCATGTAAGCATTTTTAAAAATCTATATTAATGATAGGTAGATCAAGGTAGTCCTATGTAAATTCAAGTGTGTTGATTCGGTTACTGAAGAAATACTGTTCCTAATGCTGCTTAATTTGCTGAAACAAATACTGATGTCAAGAGTTGCATGTTGAAATACTTTTACTAAAAATATCTATACCCTCAGACCTCTTAGTGCTTGAATATATTATTGCAATGCAGAGTTTAAAAAACACGCCTTAATGGCAGTAAGGTGGTTATAAAAAACAATCTGACTTCTTGTGTGTGTCAATAAGGGAATACATCAGGCTGAAAACTTATTTGTCTGACAGAATTCATATTTTTCAGGGGAGTTGCATGACTGTGAACTTATAGGAGAGGAAATGCTAGCAATATCAGTGGATTCTTATGTTTATTTTTATGTGCATCTGTATATAAGTATACATCCGGACAGACTAAATACACACGCATGGGTGCACAGACATTTGTATACATAAATATTCAGGCAGTAGCTTTAAAATAATACTTGTTGAGAACTTGATTATTAACATTATAAGGTCAGTTCAACAATCTGAAAAAAATTACTCTTGTGCTTTGTTCAAAGACACATTGAGGCATGAAAGAAGCTATTTCATCTGCAAGGGGATTTATGCTGTTTATAGTGTGCGTTTGTACTATAGCTTTGGAAAATTACCCAAGTACAGCCATTTCTGATCTTGCTTCTGGAAAATGTGGCTTGTCTCCTAAAACTGAAGAAGGATTCTGGGCTCTATTCCACCATTGGAAGAAGTAGTTGGTTTATTTGATATTTTTATTTGTTTATTTGAATATGACTAATTGAAACTAGCATAGTATTTACATTGTGAAATATCGTGAAATCTACTTGTATTTATTTCCCTTAAGAAATGGAGAGAGAATTCCATTTTTAAAAATCCTTTAATTTCCAAGGAAATTATATTAATATGAATTTTGTCTGGAGTTTAACTTGAGAGCGCTGATAAAAGTCGTTTTGTTTGAATGCTGGTACTTGTTATCTGGGATTGTTTTAAGTAGCACTCAAGATGCTTATAACTGGAACAGTAGTGGAGGATGAACTTTTCTCTTTCTCCAGCTGCTTTCTTTACTGCATTTGGGAACAATGTGTAGTCAGTCTTCTCTTTCTGGCTGCTGGGCCCCCATCATTCTGTATGGGATTTGGCATGGACTCATGAGCAGAATTGTACTTCTCAAAAGAGATTTGCACACGTTGGAACAAGATGCAGTGTTGGACCCTTTGCTCTTTTTACGTGTATCTGGGAGAGAGGAGTTTATATAATAAAATTCGACACGTTAAAGCTGTATGCCAGAGATGAGTTCCTGCAAAAAGCCTTTACTTTGTTTCTGAAATACATTTAAATATGATGTTTTAATGCATCAGATTTAAATCCTAAAATTGTTAGGGGGAACATGGGGACAGTGTTTTGAACTAGCTGACCTTCCTTTGATCAAAGTATGAGTATAATGAATCAGCTTCTAATTTACATTTATGTTCTTAAAGCTTTTAAGTTTCTGTTTGGGAAACTGGTATTATCACTTCTTGGGTGAGCTGCTGAAATTTTCTGGAAAGATATTCCTACGCAAAAATATATGGAAACATCAGAAGTAGGGAGGAAAAAAATGGCTGTAAGAACAGCTAATTTTGTAACTACTTATTTCAATGTCCAGCACCCCTCCTGTCTGCCCTGAAAACCCAACTAAACCCAAGTGGAACATGAGAACTTGTTTGTGTGCGTGTTGGCCGGGTCTGACCAAGAGGCAGGACCTTCCTCCAGCCAAGAGGTGGTGACAGTCTGGGGAAGTGTCCCACAGGTGGCACTGCAGCGGCCACAAGAAGTTCTCTTGCACTCTGTAGCGAAACAACAGCGAGCAACCCAAAAGGGAGTTTGTCAGAGAGTGAATCGGACATGAGAGCTGAAACTTTTGCAGGAGGGCTGTGACAAAACACAAACCCATAGAAAGTGGAGCTTCCCTAGTTCTTCTATTGACAGAATTATTTGCAACAGATGTGTGTCATTTAATTTAACAATATATAGCTTAATGCCAGTGAGTCTAGAAATCCTAGAGCCAAGTTATCCCTTCAGACATGGGTATTTCCTGCTGGTTGCAGTGTGTGCTGACTGAGAGAGGGCAAAATTATCTATTAGAATGTTTCAGTAGGTAAATAAATATGTTTGCAGATTTAACATAGTTCAAGCATAAGCGTAATCAGTTCTTGGTGCATCAGAAATGGGATAGTGATGATGAGAATAATTCAGAGTTTTAAGCTTCTACCAAGTGTCTTGGTGTTTATCAGAATTTGTTGTCAGGACAGCTTTCATAATGCAAATCAACACACAGCTTTTTTATTTCCTTCTGTGGAAACTGGAAAAAAGATGTGTGAATGTTAACCCATTCATCTGACAATGTTGTTCACTGATAATTCATAATTAGCTAACGTCCTTTGTGATAGTAATGTTAACCCTCTCACAGTTAACTGATAAAAAAATAGAATGTGTGTATTTGTTTTACAGATTTCCTTTTTCAGTGAGTCTAGGCTTGTCTAGCTGCTTCTTATGCATGGATATGTCAAGGGAATTTCCATAAGTGCTGTAACAGTAGAAGCAAAGGCAGTCAGACAAGTCCAATATGCTCTATTCACCTTGTCTGCAAACACCCCACGCAAAAGGATGATTATGTTAGTTCACTGTACAGTCAAGTCTTACCAGAACATCTTCCTTGTGCTTCCCCCACATGATGGACAAAGAAAATTTGTAACGTGCTTTGTAAGCGAGGTTTGTTTTTTGTTTTGTTTTGTCTTTTCCCTTACCTGGAGTTTGGTGATTTGGCTTCTCCCCCTGGCCCTTCTGCCATGTTTTGATGATTGAACTGTTCTGTTTGGAGGCATCTGCTCTCCATCTGTGACCTATGACTAATGAGAGAACATGAGTTCTGTTGGGAAATATACTTCAATCTCATTTTTTTTCCTTCCTGAGTGTCTCAGATGTTCTATTCTGTCTTGCCAAATGTCAAAATATTATCTTTTGCAAGTCTTTGAAGAGTGAACGCTATTGGTGGAATAAAATTTCTAAACCAAAAAACGAAGTTTCTTCACCCTTTTTCTTACATGTGTTCCCCAAAGCTTAGAACAGAAAATTCCTTTTCTTGTTTTCCTTTTCTGTATGGAAATGTTTTAAAGGAAATTCAAAACATACTAGAGTGTATGAATATAGTAGATTAATTTATTAAATATGCAAATTGTTTGTGTGGGTCAGACCTAAGCATTCAGCATTATCTATAAATTAATACCTTTTAACCATCATGTGTTTCCTTCTTCTGATTCATAAATTATAAGGCAAGAAGAAACCAGTAGGATCACCTACTCTGACATTCTGCAGGAAACATGACATGGAATAATAGTGCTAGAGATTTAGTAATTTGGTCTTCTCAGCCAAGGTAATGTGTTTACTTAATCATTGACAAATTTGAGAAAATGAACACTCAGAAAAACAGGATCCAGGAGCTAGAGCTTCAGAAGTGGTAGTCATATTCATTGCATGCTAGAAGTCCAGCACACAAATGAAATGAGATATTGCTGAACATAGTTTTAATGCACAGGTAATATGTGCATATGAAATATTAAAGTATCTGCAGAGTTTTAGGTGATTACATTTTAAGCATTCTTCTTTTTTACGTGAAGGTGTTACTGTAAAAGTAAGTATTCTAACATATGCATGCTAAAGGTGCATATAACAAGATATTGATAGCCAATGTAATTACCCTATTTTATGGAAAAGCTCATACGAAAAAACATTTTGTAGTTATGGACATTGTTAGTGTCAGAGGAGGGATTAAATTTCTTGAGCTTCTTGCTCAGTGGGTTGCATTATACAGTGGCCTCTTTGGAAGCAGGTAGTGCCACACAATAAAAACGAGCGTTGGAGGTACCTTTTTCATTCTGTTTTTCATACACATTTACAAACATTTCAAAAATATTTACAAATATTTGTGTGGTCAAAAATATTTTTCTTCTGTGGAGACTTTGTTTACCAAACCACTTTTCTGAAAGATACCAAGGAACAGTGTGAACAAAACACTTGTAAACCATGACTGGGGGACTTTGCTTATCAGTAGATGATAGCCATCGTGTGCTTGAAGGCAGCAAGTACTATCAACACAACCGTTCAAGATAAATGAAGGCAAATATAGGACTTCCACTTCAAATACTGTAGAAGTACAAGTAGTTAAAATATAATTCTTCATATAATGATTTGGGAGGAATGTGGTGCTTTGTTTTTCTGATAAGTGAATGGTATGAGACTTTTTGTTTTTAAACCATTTGTATTTAATACTTACCTTTTTATGAGAGCAATGCCAGTTAATCTACTGACTCGGGCGTTTATTAGATAGTGGATTCCCACGAGTCCTATGTCCAAGTGAGGGCTACTGTTCCCTCAAAAATCTTGCAGAACAAGGGAAACTGATGCGGGAAGTAATTTGCTCCTGGCTTTACGACTGTGGGGGGACTAAAGGTTTTGTTTGTTTGTTTGTTTCTTTAATTCTTTTACAGTGGTATTCACAAAGCATAAAACATTTTACAAACAAAAGCAAAGATGGGAGAAATGGCAGTTTTGTCCTTTCTGTACATTGCTTCTTAAGGCATACTTCTGCTGTGATGCAGATAGAAACCTTAAATTAGGTAATGGGCTAATGGGCCGGATGAGTAGTGAGGTGATTACTCTTCCTGATGGCCAGGAATTGTAGCACACCCTTTTTCTGTCACCTTACCTCATCCACACCCTTTTCTAACCTGTTGGAGATGTTTGTCTCATCTACATGTTATGCCTAAGTTTTTAGACTGTGTAAGCTTTTTCCAGCAGAGGCTGTCATTTGTTGTGTATGATGTCTAGAACAATGAGGTCTTGGAGTAGTATTGCATGTATAAAGAGGAGTAATGTTTCTCACAATTACGTTCTTTTGCACGTTGCAGTAAGTGATTTTATTCTTGAGAGTAGCAGGAGGTGGTGTGTTGTCTTCTCATTTGTGAACAGATCTTGGAATAAAACTGGACCACTCCAGTTTTGCCTCATTTCTGTAAATTGACTCCATTGCATTCTAAAGAAGGAAGGTCACAGTCTGAAATGGTTTTACAATTTTGAATAACAAAGAACATCAAGTCAAAATTTAGTTTTACATAAAATCTAGAGAAAAAACACACAAAATCAATGCATTTATCACTTATCCCAAATACTTTTTCAGACAAAAGCATCATTCTATCTACTGATGTCTTTTTTTAAAAAAAATAGACGTGTGTTTATTGGGAGGAATACCATGTGGCTGTACATTTGTGTACATGTGACTTTCTGGTTTCAGGAAGAAAAGAGATGTGTAAAAACAAACACATTACTTTTTCACATATTTGCTGTATTTTAATATTGGAAAATAAAATACACAATATTGTGAATGTACTTGTTGAGTACGGTGGTTACCAAGATTTCAAGCAAGTGTATATGTATACTTAATTGATTTGATGTTTTTGAAATATGATGGAAAGCACCTTCCTCTAACAGTGAAAGATAATAGTTCTGCTTAAGGCTTACTGGATATTTTTTTCCTTCCCTTGTCCCAGTACACTGAATTTATAAAATGACAATATTAAATGATACTATGTACTGCTTGTATTGAAAATATGTATGTGAGGGTATGATTTCTCTTGAATGAGAAATTTTGACTTCCAGTTTGTACTGTGGTTGCACACCACCAGTTTGCCTCAACAAGATCATTGAATTTCTATGCTTGTCTTCACATACGCAGTACTGATAAATTATCCTGACAGCCTCCTCAGAAGCTTACCTACTTTTTATACTTGGCTAATGCTGTGATAAGAATTTGGTTTGTTAAGTGTAGTAATATGTAATTTTTCAGTTTAATCTTAAAACATCCTCATTGCACTTCATTGTCATCGGTGATAAGTTGTCTTGAATGATCGTGTTGTATGTATATAATAGTTACAGGCCCATTTTTGTTAGTCTGGCAGTTTTCAGAGGCTTGATTCCATCACAAGGTATGTTGGTTTCCAATCAAGCGTTGGCTGAGAAAAACCGGGGGTTTGCTTAACATTAATATTTTTGCTGTCAAAATGATTAAACCTCCTCTTCAGTTAGCTTGTTGAGATCTTGAGAAGCAACGCCAGGCTGAAAAAACCACATTCAGCTGATCTGGCTTTCTGGACATTGAATGTTTTTTTTCAAAAGTGTGTGCTTAACTACCCTTACCCTAAAAAAAAAAAAAAAAAAAAAAAAAAAAAAAAAAAAAAAAGGTGATCGTGATCTCTAATGATCTCACGTGGTTGGCAGCCCAGATTCATCTGAAAAACAGCACTGTGCCCTGCAGCACCATACTGGGGTGTGTGCTTAACACTGACTCAGAAGAGATCATCATCATTTCCTGCAGCAAGCTAGTTAGCCTAATGCTGCGTAGCCTGAGATGTGGCAAAATCACAGCACGAGGTGATATGGCTACAGGCATTTGGACTATTAAAGCTAGACTTGTAAAGGATATGACGTGTAGTTTTCTATCATGTTGCAGCATTTTTCTCATCTCTACCAATGATGAATGACATGTTACTACTTTTCTACAGTGATAAAGTATGCTGTGAGACATTAGTGAATAGGAAGACCAGAATTTGTCCTTTGGAGAGAGTAACTAAATTAACTTTTAAAGGTATAGCTAATCCAGCATATTGAGTAGTCAATTAAACTAACTTGTTTTTAGATCTCTACTGAGCTGTAATATCAAGCCTTCGAGTATCAGTAATGTAATTTTCAGTCCAGCTTCAGTCCCACAGAATTTCTTGGGAGCCTTGCAGATTTCTGCAAAATGTTGCTGTGCCTGCTGTGTCTCTGATTCCCTCTGTTAAGTAAGTGTGAAGCTGTTATTCTTGTTTATTTACTGAAAAAAAAATAAGAAAAATAAGGGAACAAAATATGCTATTTTTCTGTAAGAACTTCAGGAAATAAAGAATCTGTATGAATTTGTAAGCAGTCCCCTCAGTCATGTGACATCTAATTGAATGCTTTAGAAGCAAGGGATTACTGAATTTCACCAAGTTTCAGGAAAAAAATACGAATTATTGAATGCCGGTTTACCAAGGAATGTCTTGGTATGTTGGTTTTTGTTTTTAATTTATTGCTAACTTTTTGAAATTTAGTTGTCATTACTTTCCTGTATCAGCTAAATTTGTGCTAGCTACAGTGAGGTAAAAGATTATACATCCTAGTAAGAACTAGTCAGATCTCTTTAATCAGTTCAAGCTAGGTTGAGAAAACAATCAGTCACTTTTTAATTGGTCACACACCCATATGTACATCAAATTAGTTGTCCAGCCCTTCCTAACTGTGTTACCATGACCTGCACAAACTTTCTTGAGATTTTGAAGGACTGAAAAATCATTCTGGTTTAATGTTAAGTTATACATTTGTAAAAGGGAGTTGATTTAAAAAGCATGTGATTGTGTTAAAATTGATTTACATGAATGCTTTATCATTTAATTTATGTCTTCAAAGGCAGAATCTGTTTATATGAGTAATGGTGATTTTTATAGCTGTCATTTGAACACGGAAGATAACAATGAATGTCTCTCCTCTTTTATTATAGAATCACAGAACTGTAGAATGATTTGGATTAGAAGGGACCTTTGAGATCACCCCGTTCCAGCCCCCTGCCATGGGCGGGGACATCTCCCACCAGACCAGGCTGCCCAAAGCCCCATCCAGCCTGGCCTTGAGCACCTCCAGGGATGGGGCATCCACAGCTTCTCTGGGCAGCCTGTGGCAGTGCCTCACCACCCTCTGAATCTCCCCTCTCTTAGTTTAAAGCCATTTCCACTTGTCCTATCACTCCACTCCCTGACAAAGAGTCCCTCCCCAGCCTTCCTGTAGGTCCCCTTTAGGTACTGGAAGGTCCCTGTAAGGTCTCCCCAGAGCCTTCTCTTCTCCAGGCTGAACAGCCCCAACTCCCTCAGCCTGTCTTCATAGGAGAGGTTCTCCAACCCTCTGATCATCCTTATGGCCCTCCTCTGGACTTGTTCTAATACATCCATGTCCTTCTTGTACTGGGTCCCCATAACTGAACACAACACTCCAGGTGGGGTATATATTCAGTATGTTTGTGGAAGTGACTTTTGCTGGCATTCTCTTGTCTTTCATATACATGCCTTGGTTTGGCTTTTGAGTTCAACGTCTGCTGGAGGTGATTTGTAAAGATCTGTAAAGTTGGGCAAGAGCTTGTATTAGTAGAAAGTCAAATGTTTGACAGATTAAATCACTGAACCAAATTAGAGGTTTGGGGCATCTATTTTGCAAAATCCAGGAAATGAAGGATTACTGTTTAAACTCTCAGAATGTTCTTCCTTACTATTATAAAGGTTAGAAGATCACAGATTGCTACATTTAGTAGTTCCACTTGAACGTATCTTTATTGTATCAAAAAGAAATATGCAGAAATGGTGCCAAATCAAAATTTCAGTGGGACAGAATAGTTGTATGTTACAGCTACTTAAATTATTTTTAAGTTGTACATTCAACTTGCAGTTTTCTTCATTCATACGGCTCAAGATGGCTGGTAATCTGCAAGATTTATGTGATGGAAATACAGGTGTGAATCTCAGAATAGTAACGATGACGTTGCAACGTCATGGCAGTAAGCTTACAGAAATGTGCGGGTGGGCATGTTTTTAGCTAACATAGTGATATGTCTTAACAGAGTTTGAAGACTAAAATGTGATGTGGTTGAGTGAAGATGTAGGGAAAGGGGGAAATTCATTTTTGCTGTAGGATGCCACTTTACTATTTTAAAGACAAATTGAGTGTTTCTTAGTTCTAAATCCAGCATTAGTCATAAGCACAAGTTCTCATTCAAAACAAGATCAATGGAAGCAAAAAATGTGAGATATTTTTCTAATTTTTCTTGTAAGAACGTTTCTCTGTTGTTCATTCTGAGATAACAGTTGAGCTCTTGTGTGTTTGTATGTAATTAACAGTTTATAAACAGTGGACACTTTGTAAAACAGCATTTTGTAAGAGAGTTGCAGCTCTCCTCATTGTTCATCTTTGACACAGATTCCTTCTCAGCTTTATTCTTTCCACCGTCATGTCTCTGCTGTCCAGTACATTACTCCAAGCCAGAGCTTTAACTGAAGTAAAAATCAAAAATCCAGACACATCTGTTCTTGCAGGATTACAGAGTTTTGAGATTTTTTTTTAAACTTTGTGATACTAGAGTTCTTGTAGGTATGGGCACGTGAAGGAAAAGGACTACACATTGAACCACACTATTCAGTTTCTTCGCATGTCCAAGCCAACATTAACTTTTATTTGGATTTGTACAGATTTTAACACATGGCTTTCTAATGCAGAAATCTTTGTGGATTGAAGTTAGTTTTTGACTGTTTTCAGATGTTTAGGGTCCATACTAAGTCTTTCTGTTGCCAAAATAGGGCCTGACACATAAATTTCCAAGAAAATCCAGAAAAGAAAAAAACAAACAACAACAACAAAAAAGGCAAAAACAAACAAACTCAAACCATACCTTGAAACACCAAAAACTCGGAGTTCTCAAGTCATCGTATGAATCCAGAAGCTAGAAGTTTAGGAGTAACTATAAGTACTGCATTGTACAGTTACAACAATTGACAACACACTTGCTTTGGTTTCTTCTTTAATTTTCCTTCAGTCCTGCTCGTATTGGAATGGATGTTATTTAAACAGTTAAGTTTTAATAGAGATGTATGCCATCCCATGTAGTGTAGTGGTGACAGATAGTGTTTCCTGTAGCACCTCAGGTTATTCTTGCTGCTGCCTGCAGCGCTGCTAGATCTGACACCTAAAGCTATTGTTGCTGTTGTGTCAGGTAGAAAGGCTTTCAGAGTCGTGGTCGGTAAGTTAACCAATGTATTCAAAATTAAAATATTAACTATAATTATCATTGCTTGTTCTTTCCTCTCTGCATTTGGATGTTACTTTACTAGACCTCTTACATGATACTTCATTCCTGATACATCAGGATGAACTAAACGAATCTTCATTGTGAAATGGTTCCTCTTCAGATATTAGCTCATAGCTATTTGCATGGTATAAATCATACCTTGCACACTTTTTTTCCTTTTCTTCTTTCTGACATGTTGAGTCATTGGCATTTGCTTTCATGAATCCTCTGTGACCTACTTCTATTTGTGGACAATTAGTGTATTACTTTGGTAGTGAAATGCACCTTTCCTGGTATGGATATTTTTATAGGGCAAAGTATATGCAAAAATCCTTCTCATAAACTGTCTGTATACTCTGTTCTGTGTTTAAGATGGATTTAGTCTTTTCTCTATATTCTTGTGGTTTACTATATCACTGTATAGATTTAAGTCCAGTACAGAAAAGTATACTGGGGATGAATGTTAATTTTCAATAGCCATTTTGCCTTTTTTCTTTGTTCTTGATTTTTCATGAGAAAATAGAATGTTACAAGCCACTGAAGAAATCAGGAGAAATATTAACAAGGAACCAAACTTACTTGGTCCTGAAAATTACATGTTTCTATAAGAGATTACCCACAGAAAGAAATCTTGGTAAAGACAGAATATGGATGGATTTTCTAGGCCATGTTCATTCTTGGAGATTCATTTCATTAGAACTCTGATTGGATAATGTAGTGTTGAACTAACTTTTGTTTAAAAGCAACATTTTTTTCTAAAAAAAAAATGCGACTTATTTTCTAGTTTTACTTAGTAAATTTTCATCAAATATAACCATGTGGAGAAACTTCAGATTGTTCAGAAAAGTTCAGATTGTGTTTTGCCAGGTCGCCAGTTGTGGGAAAGAGCATGAAGTATACCACTGTAGAAAAGAAGAAAGAGTCTGTCTGAGAGATTGCAACCCAGCACTATTATGTTCTGATCTCCAGAAAATCTATTAATTCTTAGAAGATTCTAAAATAGTATTAATTATCATATGTCTATTTGAGTTTTGGATACTTGGATCGTTAAAAGGACTTACCATATCAGGGAGAAGGGAACGTTTGGTGGCATAACATGAACACTTTCATCAGTACTTATTTGGGATGTCCTAGATAATTTGTTTCTGACATCACTGAGTAATGCAGTCACCTGAAACTTATGCCATTGAAACTTTTTTCAATACTGCACTATACTATTTTTAATAGTATAAATGTGCATGTATATTAATTGCCAGGTCTGTGGCAGCAAATGTGAAAATGTAAATCATCTGATCTTTCTTGGCTTGTATGGTGCTTGATGATTAAGTGTTACCAAAAAAAAAAAAAAAAAGAGTGGCTGCATGTCAGAAGCCTAGTGCTGTCATCCCTGCTGATGAGTATGCCTGGAGATGTTTGAATTGCTTCATTGGAGATTATTCATATGTTTCTGGTTACATCACAGTGACTTTGCAGCAAAGCACCGTGATCTGCATGTATAATAGACTGCCTTCCTGAGGTCGGTGTACTGCTGCCTGAACTGAAGTCACTCTCAGACCTGGTATATACACTGGGCTTTTATACAAGGGTAATTATTTGAGTTATATCTGGCCGGTTAGTTATGCTGACAGAGCTACACTGGTCCATAATTACAGTTGAAAAAGAGAGTGTATATTTTCCTGGTGTGTTCTGGTTTCCATCTGAGAAAACTTAAACCAGTAAAAGACCTGTAACTACATCAGTAGAATGGGGAATAAGTTCATGTACCTACACCAGAGCAGACACATACCTGACTCTTAAGTACAGATAGTGCATGCATGTCTAATAGAAAATTGTGGATGAAAGAAGTGATTGATGTAGTTTTGTAAATAGTGTCAGCTGTTTGCCAGTATCCTAGAGGGTATTTCAGTATTTTTTTGTCAGGTTTCTCATAAAGCTTTGTTAAACAAAAAATCATAATTGACAGTTATATTGCTTACATAATCTCAGTTTTCATCTGGAAAAAAAGAAAGCCCACACGTACAGTTCTACAAATCAGTTATTTCTTGTTCTGCTATTAAAAAGATTTTACTATGTTTGGGAAACACCAGTGGCAAAAAGACTCCAATTCATTATAGCTCCACGTGACTGATGGGCAGTGCCACGTTGCCGGCTGCACGTATGTGGACAGTGATGTCTTAGTTATGAACATGGATTGTTTGGTCACTTAACATTTCAGCGTGAGTTTGCAGACAACCGGTTCCTACTGAACAAACAACCTCTTCATGAAAGCCGCCGTAGCTGGCATTACTTGATGTCCTCTTTGGCAGGCTGAACAGACACCAGCAGCTGAATGGGCACAATGAAAGGATGTTTTTTTTTTTTTTTTCTGAGAAAATAATGCTTCTCGTTGCTTAATTATGATTTAATTACAAAATTTCTGCTCAGCTGATAGTGTAAGGAGAGGAGAACACTGCTCTCAGTGAAGACAGGGGGGAGTCCTTTTGTTTGCAGACTGCGCTTTGGAACTGCGGCCAGTCTGCACACGCTCAAATGGGGCGTTGATGGTGCTCCTGGGGGTCTCATGGGAACAGCCACAGTTTTCAGGTTGAGTGCCTCATAGATAAATGTTCATATTTGGGCTCCTAGCCAGTAAAGGGCATGGTTTTCAAAAAGCCGTATTTTGTTCTAAGTAGTGATTTAAAAAACGCCTGTTTTCTTAATTTCGGTGTATTAACAGTTTGCTTAAGCACTGTTGAATACTTGTGTCCAAGCAGAAGACAGTACATAATATTAATTACAAAATGTCTGTTGTTTGTTTTATGGAAAGTGTGGAACCAAGCACGACATTGCTAGCCAGACCAAGAAAGTGGTTGTCCTGCTCAGCACTGTGCTGGTGTGGCCACACCTCGAGTACTGTGTGCAGTTTTGGGCGCCACAGTATAAGAAGGACATAAAACTGTTAGAGAGTGTCTAAAGGAGGGCTACAAAGGTGGTGAAAGTTCTAGAGGACAAGACGTATGAGGAGCATCTGAGGTGCCTTGGTCTGCTCAGCCCAGAGCAGAGCAGGCTGAGAGGAGGCCTCATGGCGGCCTGCAGCTCCCTCACGAGAGGAGCAGAGGGGCAGGCGCTGAGCTCTGCTCTCTGGGGACAGCGACAGGGCCCGAGGGAACGGCATGGAGCTGGGACAGGGGAGGGTCAGGCTGGGTGTTAGGGAAAGGTTCTGCACCCAGAGGGTGCTCGGGCACTGGGACAGGCTCCCCAGGGCAGTGGTCATGGCACTAAGCCTGCTGGAGTTCAAGAGGTGCTTGGACAATGCTCCCAGACACATGGTCTGAGTTTTCTGTGGTTCTTTGGTGACCCAGGAGTTGGACTCAATGATCCTTGTAGGTCCCTTCCAACTTGGGGATATTCTGTGATTCTATGATCTTTTCAGGAAGTTCAGTTATAAAATGAACAAGACTATTTTCCTGTTACTTGCAGTAATTCCTTTAAAGAAAGAGTGCAAATCTATCTTAAAAAGAAAAAAAAAACTAGAGAGGAATAAGACAATGTCAAAGTGACATAAAAAGCCTGAAGCTCATTTCCGTTCTTTTGCAGATGCTCAGTAGGCAACTGTACTTCACAGTTCAATTGTTTTTGAGTCTGTGGGTCTGTGCCCTCTAATCTGGTTTTCAGGAGGTTAACTAATGTGAGTGCTCAGGGCTATCCTTTTTACTGGGAGAATGTGTCTTCTGGAGATTAATATACTAACGCTGTTGAAAGATCTCTTTCCCCCCTTCCACTCCCCGCCATATTGCAGCAAAAGGAAGTCTGGTTTTGTTATTGTTCAGGCACATCAAACTCTCAGAAACTGCTGCTGAATTTAGCATTGAAAATTACAAACCCGTCTTGTAGGTCTAATACAGGGAACCTTCTCTGAATAACACAATTTGGAACAAACCATAGTTAAGTAATTCATGTAAGCTTGTTTATACAAGAAGAAAAGTGAGGTCAGGATATTTGTCAGAGAGCACAAAGGAAGGGGTTTTCTTTTTTTTTTTCTAAGACTTTGTTACAGAGTTGTGTTTCAATGGCATGACATTTCTTCCTTTTTTTCTCCTATAAAAGTGTATTTTACTTCACTTCTATTTAATGCTGGTTGTACTGTGCTGTGAAAAAGTTCCACTGAAGTACTGACATGCAGTACAACATATTTTAAAAAAAAAAAAATGATTCAGCATTCTTTTCATTTTTCTGCTCTTGCACGCTCATCTTCTGGACCTTCTTCTGCCAGAAGGTTAAAATTACAGATATGCATACACATATTTGGCTTGCTTTTTGGGTGTGATTGTTTACAGATGAGCTATAATCTTTACCTTTTTTGGTGTGGAGTAGCTAAAGTTAAATCTACTGATTTCAGAAGAACTGTGACTCCTTAAAAGGCAGAATTCTCCCAGGAATAAAAAGATAAGTAATGAGCTAGTGATAATCAAAGTATTGTATCCTAGTACAAGATAGAATTCTAATTTTAAAATAGGAAAGTAAAGACTTAGCTTGCAGAAGTTTTGGTGACGTTTCAATGTCTTAGATCCCATTTTCTAATATGGGAAAGAAAATTATTTAGCAGTTAGTGAGGAGTATTACGCTTTGCAGTCAGAGAATAGAGCACTTGATACAATGACAGTGTCTCCCACCTTCTTTAGTATCCTGCTCAAGTAGGAGTGAGAAAATTCCACGCTCTTGTATTCCTAGTAGTTTTGATCTGGGATTTTTTAAATTTTATTTTTTTTTCCCCCTCCGGCATTCTCTCACCCATTCAGTTGTTGAGTCTTTTCTGCTTGGTAGTATTTGCTGAAAGCTGAAAGACAAAACATTTATTCGTCATATGCTCTTCCGTAGTTTTGATAGGATGAGAGCTACCAAATTTAAAAATGGAGAGGAGCAGTCCTGCCTGGACTCATTACTCTTTGGAGTAAAAAATGTTAATATTTAATTATAGGAGAAAGAAGTCAGGTATAAATACACTTTATTTTAGGGATTAAAATGGAAGAGAATTACTGGGTTTGAAAGTGAAACAATGCAAAGTCTTTATACGACACACAACTGGCAATTTCCTACCCTCAAATTTTAAGATTTGACTAATTTTATTGCACTTCTATAAGATGATTAAAAAAAAAATAAAGACAGCTGTCCTGAAAATTGTGAAATTGTGTGGTTTCTAGGAGCTTTTCTCTTGGGGACAGTCTCTGGAGTAGAGTGCAGAGCAGACTGAGTTTGATATGATGTGTATTCTTTGGGTTAATAAGCCTCTGATCCTTTTTTATGTGAAAGCAGCGTTAGCAACATAAATTATTCTGACAGATAGAAACTTCTGTAGCAGGAAGCAGAGCAGACTAAACCATGTCTTCCCCTTTCTGTTTCCTACCCCCAAATGAAAGAGGATCAGTTGTTTCTGAGGTACTTCCATACAGACATCTACTCTAGCTGTCTACTGAAGCACTAAAGTTTTTAGGCCATTTCTACGTGTAAATTTGAGACAGTTTCAGAGTGGCAGACTTTAACCCTTAGAGACTTTATTAAGTATTGCTACCATGCATGCTTTTTCAATGACAAGAAACACTCTGTAAGAGTACTCTGTGCCATTTGGGAAATGCTTTTTAACATTATGAGGAGGTCTTTCTCATCACCGTGACCCACCAGTCCCACGGAATACAGTGAGTTAAGAACAGCGGTGCCCGTAGGGGCTGCTGTTGGGGACGGCTACCTGCAGGCAAGAAGCTGAGAAAGCCGAGAGGTGCTGGGTCTAAATGGAAAACAGAATGAGAGAGCTGGGGAGAACAGGGACGGGGTTTCATCGCTGTAGGTATCTGGATAAGCAGGTCTTCTGTCTGCAGTTTGGAGGCACTCCCACTTTTTATCTTAATTCTGAGCTATGCTGGCCTCAGTTTCAACCAGAGTTACAGAAAGCTCTGGGTTTGAGCTTGGCTCCCTTGCAGTACCGGAACAGCCTGGGGAATTGGCTGTGGTTGAGCCTGGATGGACGCTGTTCAAAAGAAATAAGTCTGGAACAGGACCCACTTCATCTTTGCATCTTTGGTGTGGTTTGTTTGGCTTTTTCATTTTTTTTGAAAGGCCAAATTAGGCGAAAGTTATGAGTAGATATGCTAGTCTATTTGATGAAATCGTGGAAAAAGTCTTGCCCAATATCTTTATTTGAGCTGGGGGTGGAACTGTGAGGGGGAAATCCACCAGCTGTCCCATCCTCTGAGTCTGGACTGTGCGTGTTGGGAGCAGCAGCAGCCATGGTGCGCCAGCCCAGCTCCCAGACTCTGGATGGACTGACCGAGCAGCAAGCATCATCTGTCATGGGCTGACTGCAGTAGGGTAGAAGACAGCACTCCAGTCTGACGCTCTGGAGGGGCCTGTGGCAGTGAATGGCAGTCCCAGCTGACCTCCCCTGATTTCTCCCATGCTGTTGACGAGCAAGGAGGCAGCATCAGAAACATCCTGCCCCCAGCCTGGGTTTAAGGTGACCACCACAACATGGTAAGAAGTGTCTGGCCACATCCTCTTATCCCAGGAGACGCACCAAGAGCTTGTAGTCTAAATCCAGAATCGAGAGTGGCTAAATCTAGAGATCTAGGATTAACGTGAACCTGCTGGGGCTGGCCAAGAGCATGGTGAGGCCTGTGTTTTAAACCCCTGTCTGTGCTGTGACTGCGACAGACCTGCGTTCCAGTAAATTGGGTATTTCCTGTCTGATGCAAATGATGTCTGGCAGGGCAAAGCACTGCTTCACGTGGTTAACATCTCAAAACTATTGATGCTTTGATCTTCACAGGTGTGATGTGATCTATGCTGTGTTGTTTTTTTTTAAGGGACTGCTAGTTAAATAGTATAAACCTATCAATATAGCTCCTTTTTATTTTTTCAGTTAGATGTTTCTGGCTTTTTTCATCTCCTGAATTATGTAATGGTGATCATAGTCGGGAGTTAGGCCATCCCTGTCTATTTTTGCTCTGATTCCTGTCCTGTCTTACAATTTATCTTTCTGTTTTAAAAGAGAAGTAATTGTGTGTTGAGGAGTTTAGTTGAATATCTCAGTATGATGGCAAACGTACTTTTCAGCTATTAACTTGCAGATGAGATTTAAAAAAAAGAAGGTCTAGAAGCAGTGGGTTTTAAACGATTCCATCAATGTGTCCTCAATAGCTTGTATGATACAAGGTTGCCCAAACTGCATTTTGAAGATAACGAAGAATTGCACAGTCTGGCTTCTGATCCTGAGTGATTTTGTCCATTCTCCACTCTCTGCCCACTTTGCATATATCAGATTTTATGTCTTGTAGGCAGGTATTTTATGAATATTGTACAAATATAGAGTTAGTAATTAGCTTAAATACTCTGTTTCATTTTACATAATTAAATATTTATCTCTGTAGTAAGTTAAACTGAGTATGTCCTTAGGAAGTGACAACAGATAGAAATACACCATTTTAGGTTTTTAGGAGAGATTTGGATTTTAAATATGGTTTTTGGGTTTTTATTTGCGAAGAGGAAAAAATATGGATCAAAATTGCTAGGAGTAAAAATAAGCAGTCACTGGAGCTGAATACATTGAACACAGATGTAACTATCACTAGGCAAAGGCCTAATGAACTATGTTTGTTTTGTAAAGTGCTGTGGGAATGGAGATTGAGAGGCTGTCTGCAGCGTTAGAAGCCTGTCTTTGTGACAGTGTGTGACGATCTTCCTCAGGTCTGCAGAGAGTTGGCAGATGTTTTTGCAATTTTGTGATGTCTTGGCAGATGCTTTTCCAGTGATGCTGACTGATGCACGTTTGAACTCTATAGACAGTCTGTGCAGAGGATGATCATGTTTCCAGTTGGTTGCATTTTAAGTTTGATTTCCACTGATATTTTATTTTATTTTATTTTATTTATTTTTATTTTATTTTTTATTTTTTTATTTTTTTATTTTTTTATTTTTTTTTTACTTTTAGAAATATGAGGAAAAGACCAAGGAAAATCAAAGTCTTGGTGATAGGGAGAGCACCGGTAGGCAGTAGTAATGGCAGGGAAATCGCTGCTGAACACAAATGTGTAAATACCAGGAAAGGACCCTGAGCTCACTGTCCAAGTCCACCCAGGCAATAGCCGAAGCTAAAACACTCACAGCTGTGTTGAAAAAAATTCAGGGCATACTCTGCTAAACTAGGACTGCTAGCAGATGTATGCGTCACTGTTTTGTCCTGTTCATTAGGTTTTGACAGCACTCTTTTCTTCTCAGCACACAGACTAAAACTGGCCTCATTCAGGTTGATTAAAGCTTAAATACAAGAGAGTAAAAACCTGAATACATCCATTATACAGTGAAACTTTCCAGCAAATTCCAAGACTATTTTTCCAGATCATTAAAGATTGATACGGAATAATTCCTTGCAGTGAGTGGGATATATAATAAACATTATTTCTCTGTGCGTGGCTATATGTGTACATATAGAACATTTTAATATATAACCTAATGTATTGCTGTATATAAAT
The DNA here is from genome assembly GCF_009769625.2 of Cygnus olor. Classification (NCBI taxonomy): domain Eukaryota; kingdom Metazoa; phylum Chordata; class Aves; order Anseriformes; family Anatidae; genus Cygnus; species Cygnus olor. The sequence continues at coordinate 22,994,776 of NC_049198.1, forward strand.
ATATGTATGTGTACATGTGAATACGTGCATACACACATAGCAGATTTGGGAAAGTGAATGTGCAGACATAGTCTGGTAAAAATATACTGGAAAATTTTGCTGTGTGATGCTAAATGGATATGAGTATGGAACACTGTAAACTACTAAAAGAATGAAATGTAAATTCTTCGTGTTTTGTGGGTTTTTTTTTGCTCACCTTCAGATGTTTTGCACATTTCTCTCAGTGGTAGCACATCAAAAATTTACCTACTCCAGTCTTTAAGTTAAGAAATGTCTCTCAAAATTGGAAATCTTTGCTTCCTTACTCTACAGTCTCACTTAGCTATGGGGTAGAACAGGACAACAGATCACACTGAGTAGAATTTGTGGATTTTGCTCATGTAACCCTAATTCCACAGTGTTCAGAGAGGAGCAGTCATTGTTGATCTGCTGCCATTTAAAAAGTGGTCTAGGCATGAAGCTACCGGGCCACGTGCTACTTGGACTCTCTAGATCAGGAGATGCTTCATCAAGTATGACCATAAAGGTACCTGTTGGCAGGGAAGCCACTGTGAGGTACCAGCGTGCACCATCTCTTCCTCGCAGCTGTTCTGTACCTGCATTCTTTTGAGTTAGTGCCCTGCAGAACTTCCATGGATTCTGGAGAGGTTGGAAGCACTCACCAAAGTGCTTTTTAATGCCAAAAGCTTTTTTTTTTTTTTTTTTCCCCTGCAAAAACAAAACACAAAACAAAGGCAGTGAATTCCTCACTTTAAATGTTTTAATTTTTATTTTTTCTAACTCAGGGTAGTGTGCCCTGTTGACTCTTCAGTGTTGCTGTTGATGAAGATATAAAGTAACTATGGTACCATAGTTAGGTAGCTTTAAAACAGGTTAAATATAACTGAAATATAAATTAAATTAAACTTTGCTGTAAATACAAAGTGGCTACATCCGAGTCTTGCTAGGGACAACATGTTCCTCCTGAGGTAGTTTTCAGCTATGCTGTTTTAACACCAGAACCATTTCAATCACCTTTCCTATCCCACAGCCTCTATGCTAGAACTGATCTTGCATTATTAATGTGTCTTGTGTCTGCAAGGTCAGGCTTTGCGTTTGGGTGCAGCAATAGCTGTTATAGTCTGTTTGCACTTACATTAGCAAATACAGCATTTACTTGCAGTCTTCCTTAAAATAGGTGTCCCCTTTTAATCTTCACTTCCAGCTAAACAAACGTGTTACACGGATACCAAAACTAAAAAGCTGTATTGCAAGGTAGTGCTGTGCTCGGCATACACCGTGAAAGGTGGTGAACTGTCATAATAGCTTACAGTCCAAATTCATCTTCATTACAAGTGTAAATATTAATAATTAAGGATATTGAAATGAAATCATTATAAATGATTAAAGCTATGAAAGGCATGGGAAGTGATAATCTCTGTCAGTATATCCTTCTTTCTATACCTTTTTTTTTTGGGGGGGGGGGGGGAGGAGAGGAGGGAGGTATAGGGAACCAATTAACCCTCACTGCCAGTAATTTGCTCACATATTAGCCCTCTTTCTGAGGAGTAAGCTTCCATTTTAGTGCATACCTCTCACTGTTATTGACATTTTTGATCACTCTATCAGGAAATCTGCATTTAATATTTCTGCTCTGGATGAAGTACTGCCCCATCATGAGTATATGACTTAAAGAACTGAGTTTCTGTTTCAAGTTTGTATTATATTTAGTTTTTCCAAGAGCTTGTTGAGTGTAGGTGTATTGTAATGGCCATTACCAGTACTTTTATCTTGTGCATGGTTAGTGGGAATCTAGCAGTCCCCATTATTTCTGCCCAAAGGGATTTTGCCTGATAGAAGAAGGATTGTGGTTATTTAAGGAGCAAGGTAATCAAGCTTCGTGCAGCTGGATCACATCTTTCAGCAGCTGTAGTTAACCCCTGCTTTATGAGATTAACATGGTTCAGCACAGCACACTTTTTACATGGTGTCCTCCATTTGCTTTATCAGGTGGTACTTCTCATGGGAAGTGCTGATCGTCTGTTGCAGTCGGAGGAGTGACTCAGAGGTCGGAGTGCTCGGTGCTCCTGATAGCAGAGCAGGGCTGAAGGAGGAATTCCCCAGCAGCGAAGAGTCACGATAAGGAGGAGTGCTACGAGTGGGCAGGAGCGTTGGTGGCAGAGAGCAGGAGATAAGGCAGAGGGATTTGGAAACCAAATAGGAAATTATGGATTGGATTCCAAGATAAGGAACAGTGTCAGTAATCCAGGGCACTGCTGGCACGATGTAAGCTACTGCCAGATATGCAGTGATCCAAGACTCCTACCTCAGGCTGTGGGCAACAGAACCAAACCAGGGAGGATCTTCCTGGGAAAGAGAAGGAGAAAAGGGCAAAAAGTGCAAAGTTTGTTCTCTTCAAATTTTATGTGTATCCCAAATTTTAATTGGTATTGTTGAACATGGCTGACTAAGGTTTAAAGTGTGTGTTTTTTTTTAAGTTCTCTCCTTCTCTTGTACTCTCCTTATTCTCTTTTGTACTCTCTTCTTCTTGGAAAAGGATATTTCCCTTTTTTTTTTTTTTTTTTTTTCCCAGCACTTTAAACCCTGTGTAGTCTGCTGCCTGGCTTGCAGGTCTCTTCTCTGTGCCATGCAACCTGATCACAAGGTGAAATCCAAGTTTTAGAGAGCAGCGTTTTGAGAATGTAGCTCTCTGTGGTTTACCAAGGTTTATGTTTCCCCAATTTACAGTCCTGCACTGTATAACTTTACTACAGACAAAGAGGCTTTCTTTCAGGTCTGTCTTTCATCAGTTGGTTTATCTTGTCAGGTTTGAATGGGAGAAGAATAGATTTATGAAGACAATAGAAAGGAAAAGTTAACCTGATGTGTGCAGGGATCTAGAAGAAATGATTTCGTCTGCAGAATTGCTCTAACTTTGGAGTTTCTTTGTACATGAGGACTGCTGTTTCAAGGCTAAATACTTCTGTTAGTAATGCTTTGCTACCTCCTTAGTGGGACCCTGCTTCCTGTTTGCATTGCTCTAGCAGCTGAGATCATCTTTCAAAGTTCCCCAGAGGTGTTTTTTTCTTCACCCACAAAGAGCCTCTTCTATTCTACCATTAATCTGGGGAATGAGTTCTGTTTCAGGGGTTATAGAGGATGGCTACATACATGATTTCAGAATCTGTGGAGCAAAAAAACCCAAAGCTACGGGATGAGCTCTAGCATGGATTTGTCCTTGCATGCAGTGCTTTACATTTTACGTTACTCGTAGGACAAATAGAGGAGAATTCGCATTTTTGACTTTACATCTCTTGAGAAAATCACAGAGTCACAGAATTGTAGGGGTTGGAAGGGACATCAAAAGATCATCGGGTCCAACCCCCCTGCCAAAGCAGGTTCCCTAGAGCAGGCTGCCCAGGTAGGCGTCCAGATGGGCCTTGAGTATCTCCAGAGAAGGAGACTCCACAACCTCCCTGGGCAGCCTGTTCCAGTGCTCCGTCACCCTCACTGTGAAGTTCTTTCGCATGTTGGTGCGGAACTTCCTGTGCTCCATCTTGTGGCCATTACCCCTTGTCCTATCCCCACAAACCACTGAAAAGAGGTTGGCCAAATCCCTCTGTCTCCCACACCTCAGGTATTTATACACATTGATGAGATTCCCCCCTCAGTCTTCTTTTCTCCAGGCTGAACAGACCCAGGTCTCTCGGCTTTTCTTCATAGGGAAGATGCTCCAGGCCCCGTATCATCTTTGTGGCCCTCTGCTGGGCTCTTTCCAGGAGATCCTTGTCTTTTTTGTACCGGGGAGCCCAGAACTGGACACAGTACTCCAGGTGAGGCCTGACTAGGGCAGAGTAGAGGGGGAGGATCACCTCCCTTGACCTGCTGGCCACGCTCCTTTTAATGCACGCCAGGATCCCATTGGCCCTCTTGGCCACCAGGGCACAGTGCTGCCTCATGGTCAACCTGTCGTCCACCAGGACCCCAGGTCCTTCTCCTCAGAGCTCCTCTCCAGCAGGTCGCTCCCCAGCCTTTACTGATACGTGCGGTTGTTCTTTCCAGGTGCAGGACTCTACACTTGCTCTTATTAAACCTCATTTGGTTTCTTCCTGCCCATCTCTCCAGCCTGTCCAGGTCTAAAATACTTCACTAGAATGTGATAAGTGAAATTCTTCATACAACTGCAGCCACATCTGAGTAAAGTAAAGATTTTTTGCAATGGCAGTTCGGGGAAATTTTTAAAATTATGTAAGATCTTGCTATGGAGGTAATTCCATCCTACTCCCCATAAATACTTCTTGAAAATAACTGTAAAATCTAGATAACTAGAATTATATATCTTAATTAATGTGTGAAAGATATTGCACTAATTTCACCTGTGGAACGTGAAGTTTGAATTTTAATGTAAAATTGAATACAAAGTGTCTTTTATTTACAAAAAAAATTCCGGCATAAGTGATAAAACTGTTAATTTCTACATTTAAGTGTAAATGATACTGTACACATGTATATGAAATCATCTTCGTAGCGAAATTAATGAAGTGTGCATGTGGCCTAGAACTTAAAAGTAAGGTTGGTTTGGTTAGAAAAGGAGAATCATCTACTACCTTTGAAATCTCTTTTGCTGGGAGCATTATCAAGGGATTAGATGATTAAAACCTATGCTTTTTTGTAGGAGATGTGACGATCCCAAATTTTGCACATGCGAAGCTGCCTAATGTCATGTAGTAGGGTCTCAACCCCAGCCTGCACCACAGATGCTGCAGTGGTGTCATCAGATCGTTATGGATAGATACAATCTCTTGTGTCCTTTAACAAATGTCTAATGAATACTGAAAGTTTGTGATGAATTTAGTTTTGGTTTGGAGGATTGCAAATGAATTCAAGATCTTTTAAAAACGTAGCAGGTAAACTAAGGGTTGTCATAATATGATATAAGAAAAATTACTGAAATTAGTGATGTTATAAAGCCAAAAGGAAGTATTTGAACCATTCTTTGATAAGAGAGCAGTTGAATATAGCTCTTCAGCTAGACAAAATTTAGAGAAGGGATGGAACAACGTGGCTTTGAAATTGTTGTCTAATAACATATGGAGTATTTGCTTAAGTCTTGTCACTTAAACAGTAGGTTAAATAATAAGTATATTAAAAATATTTGTAGTAAGGTCAACTTAATTTAAACATAACATATATAATCCATACTTATAAAATTTTCCCTGTTTGGTCAGCTTAGTAATTGCAGTGTCTCTCTTAAAAAAGTTTTGTGTGACTTTTCCTGTACTTTAAATGTGAATCCTTAAAGCATTTATTGCTTTCTTTTCCTACAGTGGTAATAATAAATATATACTCATGAGTTAATGCATTGTTTAATTGATTATAATAAAGGGATGTGGTAGTCCATTGTGTAATTTATGGAAATAAACTTTGCATTAACCTGTTAAACTGTTGGATATGGCAGTCTCAGTGCTTAGCAAAATGTTTTTCAAGGGAAGACTGGTCTTCATTTGACACTTTTTACATATTGCAAATAATTTCTATACTGCTTTATTAGTCTGCATTTCCTCTGACCTTTTTTTCCCTCCAGTAATAATATGGATTACTTTTGAATCTTTTTTACTTACTATTTATGCTATCCCAGCAGGTTACCCATGTTCATGCCTGCTTGTTTAACTCTATCCCTTCTTTTGCATTTTACTCATCTTGTGATATTCAATTTGATCAGTTTTGCTTGCTGGCTGTTACATAGAGATCATAACATTAGAAAGTTAGACATGTTAGATGTTTAGAGACATCTACAAATAAGATCTGAGTATGCCTGTGTTGTATTAATGAAATGCTTTTTATAAAAGAATTTTCCCCCTTTTGATGGTTTTGAGTTTCTATAAACCTTTATGGAAAAAAAATCTGATCGTAGTGCTGTAAACATTTGCATATGCACTTAAGCTTATATACAGTTAGTCTTTTTGACTTCAAGATACTATTTTCTTGTGGATGAATGTTTGCAGTCTTGAGGATTTATATTTATGAGAATATTAGTTATAGTAGAAGGAGGGGAAAAAACACCTCTGCCATCAAATATTTTAAATTGTTATGTTGTATTTAAGAAAAATGTGTCCCTTCTCAAGCTTAATAGATGTGTTAATTTACTATTTATCTTGCCTAATGATCTTGTGATATGGGAAATCAGTGGCTTTGCAGATGAAAGATGTATGATTAAAAAAAAAAACATTCATCTTTGTAGGCATCATCTGTTTCATTGACAAAAGGCACAGATGCAAAATTTAACTTAATAATTAAATTTATAATTATTGTTTCAGAGTCTGATAAATAATTGCTCCTCATGGCATGCTATGTGGAGCTACAGTTCATATAATAGAAATAGGTTTGATCGTTGGTGATTCTAAGCTGAGAATTTTTCAGATTGTGTGTGTATATTTTTAAATATTATAAAAAAAATGTATGGCAGAGAAGCAAGCTGCAGACAGGGAAGAACATTTTATTAATGACTCCACAGGGATATGATATTCTTTGCATTGAACAGCAAATGTGCAAGCCTGACATGTATCCATGGTGCGTTTTCTTTGGAAACTGCTGTCTTTGTCATTATCCAGTATGTTCCTACAAAAACAGCAATAGCTCTGATTTTTAATAAGAGACTGGGAAGTGAAGGAACAAAGAAGCAAAAACTCAAAATGTCCATATGTGGTACGTGCTGTGTTTCTAATGATGTCTTTTTTTTTTTTCTTTCTGTTTTTGCCTATAGTTGTAGAACAAGCAACAGGAAGAGTTTGATGGGCAATGGCCAGTCTCCAGCTCTGCCTCGGCCTCATTCACCTCTCTCAGCTCACACAGGTGATTTTTATAACTATTTTACTGGTGGTATTATTAAATTCTTCAAAATTCTGTATGAGGAGAAAAGACACTCTATCCCAGTACGTTTCTTTCCATTGTTGGAAGTAGTGAAAAGTTGCATATCATTCCATCCAAATTTCTGTTAAGTTTAAATCCATAAATCTTATGTTATGGTGACAAGAAATATCTAACATGGATCATGTAGCTTTGTTTGTTTTCCGTGTATTCTGGCGAGTTCTGATGCATTTTCCCCAATTCCTTTTCTGGGCCTAGTACTGTATGAAAAGAATATTAAACAGCTTGTAACACATGGTGAATATAGTGGAATTGGTGAGTAGGGTATTACATTCTATTCGTAGTGCTTTTGTTCCCTAGGATTTATGAAGTTAGGCACGTTACTAGAAGTTTCAGTGCTTCAGTTTCCACAATAATAAATTGGTGATCATTTTGTTTCACTTCTAAAGCACTGAAGCACTTAAGATTGAGTGAAAGTTAGAGATGATATTGTCAGCATTTTGAAAAGGAACATTTTTAGCATACCAAAATAGACTAGTGCAAAGATTCATTCTCTCACATGTTTTGGTGTATAGTTACTACCATTGGTTAAAAAAAAAAAAAAAAAGTAAAGCCCCACAGCAATCCTTGTATTGGCAATGACATTGAGTACTTCGTAGAATTGTTCTTGGATGGTAGAAGAGCAATTACAGAGTTTAAGTTGTGTTTTTCAAGAGAATGGTGAGTTTAATACAGCGCTTGCAGTTTTCTAGTAGAAACAACATTATTAGAGAAAATACAGTGGTTCTCCTCAAACTGACCAGCACGCAAGCAGCAGATGAAAGCTGAATTGGGCAAATACTGAATACTTGCATAAAGTTTTTTAATTTTTTGTCTTAGATTCATGTGGTTGGATGGGGAAGGGGAAGTTGGATGGCACCACGCTGATGAAGTAAATATATTGTTCAGGGTGCAAATGGTGCATTAGTAGCACCAGTGGAAGAAGAGACAGGTTCATTTGTAAGCAACATGGAGAGTGAAGGCTTGTGGCTCTAATAAAGAGGTGTCAAAGCAGTAAGTAGTCCAGAGCTTGAGTACATACAAGATACAAGCTCTGGGACTGGAGTTTAGAAAGGGGTTATGGAAATGTTGACATATACAACAGGTATTATATATCAGTTATATATGTTAATTACTAATACAGTACATTATATGCGCTCTTCCTCTGTATAGGGCCTGAAGCTAACTGCAGAGATGGTTCATGCTATTGGAAAGTCAGATTTTGATTTGCAGCTGAAATCTGGCAGTAGGTCTTGTGCAAAGACACTTGTAAAGATCGTGAGATTTCTAGAATACTTGCAACTTTCACTGTGTAAATTCTTTCTCTTTCTTACAAAAATAGAAAACAAATATACACTAATGCCATTTCTTTGTGTTCAAACCTTGGTCATTATTATTAATTGTCTTAAGACAGTTGCTGCATATCCTTTACCTTTAATATGTAAGCTGAAAGCAGTTAAACCTGCTGAAAGCTCCTTTTAGTTTTTGCATGAACTGTGGATACATTCAGGATTGTGGGAGGCAAAGGGCTGCACTGTCAGCTTGGACAACATCTGGTGCCCTGGACACTAATGGGTTTTCCAGCTGAATGCCTGCTGCTGCGTAGGTAGATCATCTGCACCTCCCAGCCTTCAAGTGAGTGATTATCATCTCAGCAAGTCAGGGCATTCAGGTGTCCCCACCTCAACAGTCACAGGAGCTTGTTCCTGTGGGTGATGCTAACCCCTGATGATGAATAATCAAGTGTAACGCTGTTTAATTTTCTCTGCTGTAGAAACAAGATTTAGCTGTTAGGAGTAATACTATAAATCTTACATGTTTGTGTCTTAATGAAATGTTTCATTTTGTGCCACTAAGAGGACAGGTACTGGGAGAAGAACTGCAAGTAGGGAATTGCTTAAAAAGGAGAGCATGAATGTTGTGCTGAAATGAGAAATCTTACGAAATGGGAGCAGAGTTTTTCAGTAGAGTGCTCAGGCTTTGGTTTTGTGGCCAAACCTTCTTAATCTTTTCATAAATGACATTGGCAAAAAATTATTGTAGTTGATGTCGAGTTGGAAGACATCCAATATGGAACAGCACTGGGAAAACTGTGTTAAGGTGACTGATCTTGAGGACTGCAATAAAAAGTATCAAATTACATAGCAATTTGCAGCATTTTGTGCTTGGAGGACCAGTAACATAAATGTCTACTGTAAGATCTGGACTCATCTGTGAGAAGGACCTGGCTGCATTTTCTGGATCAGAAGATGTTTGGAAGGACCAAAGTAGTGTAGCTTTAAAAGTCAAATCTTAGAAGTTTATACAAAAGACGTAATTTTCAGCTGAATCGGGGAAGGTTTCATGCCACTGTACGACATCTTGGTTAGATTTCATCCAGAGTGCTGCATGTTTTTAGGGTTGTGCATGTTCTGGAGGTTTTGTGTGGAGAAAGGCTTAGTAGGATAGAATGTGAGAGTTTTTTATGCAAGACTAAAAGATTATTACTTGCTTATCTTAGAAAAAGGAAGACTGAGAAGCCTGTGTTGTCTTCTGTGAAGTCATCTAAATCAGGCAGAGGCGTATTGCAGGGAGTGGGAAGAAAGATGTATGTTGGTCATATATACAAGAACATGAGGGTTCCTGAAGAATTTTTCACTAAGAATAGCAGTGACAAATTCTATCTTTCCTGTGGGATTCAGTGTATTTATGAATGGGATTACACGATGGTATCGTCTAAAGCAATATTCCAAGGCCAAAGAGGTCTTGCCTCTACTTGTAATCCTTTTTTGTAGGATTTTCTAGGTCAGCAGACATTGTCACATGTTGACTGTTAATTTTCTGGTTTCACTACATTAATACCTGTTGCTTCCATGAGATAATGTTTTGGGTAGACCTGTGTGGAGCCAGGAGTTGGACTAGATGATCCTTGTGGGCCCCTTCCAACTCAGGATATTCTATGATTCTAATTTCATTTGATGGAAGTAGTTTAGCCACACTGCAGTTTAGTAACAAAGAAAGCCATTTAAAATACTAAGTATTTTAGTTGTTTCAGGGTTTGAATTACACTGGAGACATTCATGTGCATCAAATTTAGAGTTGGTTTTCCTGGATTTCTTAACTTTAAACCTGTGGGTTATTTTTTTGTTTGTTTTTTTTTGTTTGTTTGTTTGTTTTGTTTTGTTTTTCTTTAATGTCCAAAGTAGATGATAACGAGTACTGGCTTACTACTGTGCATTTAAAGCAAAGAAAAATGTCTCATACACAGCTTCTATGTTCTTCTGCTTTAGTTATGGTCTGTGTTGACTGCCTTTTGGGGAAAGTAGGACTAGGTTTGTAAGTGAATGAAGATAAATGAAGTCTTGGTGTGTTTTCGTGGTGAACTGTCAAAGTACTAAAAGCTAAAGCTAGCACAGGGTCTGAATCTCTTTTTTGAAAGAAAACTGACATTTACAGAACAGAAACTAACGTAGTTTATTGGTCCAATTGTCATCATATGTAGATTGATAAAAACTTTTGCTAAAACCCAGATTAATATTATTTAAACTTAATCTGACGTGTCAATTTCATAAAATCATAGAATTGGATAGAAGGGGCCTTAAAGATCACCCTGTTCCAGCCCCCTGCCATGGGCAGGGACACCTCCCACCAGACCAGGTTGCCCAAAGCCCCATCCAGCCTGGCCTTGAGCACCTCCAGGGATGGCGCGCCCACAGCTTCTCTGGGCATATGGAGTACCAGCATTCACTTACTTCCAGGAGAAATTAGCTTTATGCTACAGGTTCATCTGTATGGTCCCTTCCAACCCAAACCATTCTGTGATTCTAAGCAAGGCAGGAGGCTTCAGTGACACCCAGGGTGGAACAAGCCAGCTGCTAACCATAACAAAGTATTTAGCATAAAAGTCTATGTGTAGAAGATTTGCCCTGGCAAGCGGATTTAAGAAGCTTGCAAGCCTTCCTTGCTGTAACTGGAGAAAGCCATTTGCTGGCATGAAGCATAATTAATCCAGTTTTTGAAACAGCTTGAGCTCCTCACCTCTGAGCAGATCTCGGCGGAAACACCTGCTGAAGCGTTCAGAATGCTGCTGCTGCCCAGCTGCGTGCTGCTGCTGACTGGCACAGTTTACTGGGGTATGAAACTCAGACCTGTAACTGTTCATGGATTCTTGTGTATTGTTCACTTCACAGCATGGGTTCACGCCAAGTAAACAGACACCAGGAACATATGACCTGTTGTTACATTGTATTGCTGTGGTGCTGATGTACCGTAATTCGTTTCAAATGACTGTCAAATTATGACACCAAGACTTCAAACTGGAGCTGTCTCTGATCCATTGGGAATTTGTGATAACAATCATTAATCTGTTATTCCCTCAGTACCAACAGAAAGTGATTGCATCAGAAGTTCTTTATTTTGTAAGTAGACAGCTATTAAAAATACATTAATAATACACATTCCCTGTAACATATGCATTTTTAAGAGATGTAAAACATCTTCCCTCTTTGGCAAAGGCACAGGACTTTTTGAAGCTAATTACAAAACAATCACACAATTTAATTAATCTGGGTATAGTATTCTTAACAATAGCTGCTTGCAAAATGAGACACCCTGTGTATTGTCATGAGGTAAAGTATTGTTTTGGTATGTTGATTGCCTATTCATTGTGCTACCTCTCCCAGAGGATACTTGAGTTAATTACTTGCCTAATGCATGACCACCAGTCAGGTTTACTTCATCAGGTCAGGAACATCAACAGTAATCTCAGCAGCGTAGAGATACCCTGGGCCTAAACATACAGCAGCAAGCAGATCCCAGAGAACAGCGGGATTTGACTAATAAGCAGGCACTGCACATATGGGCAGAGAATTAACTGGCACTGGTTTTTATTTGAAAGTCTCCCAGGTATTGACTTGCAGATGGACTTGGGGGTGGATGAATGCCATGATGGATGAAGGTCACATATAGGACTCTGCTTCTAACCTTTCTTGTTTTTCTGGAACACCACACCTTAAACCTTTAGTAGCACTAGTTGTTGCTCCTGTTGTTTGGGGTTTGGATTTTCCATTCTCTGTTTCCAGTCTTGTCTGGGTTCTCAGACGTCTAGATAAGCCTGCAGGATTTAATATCCAGGTATTACGTATATGGCTTTGCCAATCTTGTTGTTTTAAAAGCTCATTTGCTTTTGGAAATGCTGCTTGCATACTGATTTTCTTATTAACAGTATCTAATATTCTTCCTGAATAAGACTTCGACTTTGGATTTTGTCTGACAGGAAGTGATCTTCGCCTCTAGTCAGGCAGTGGCAGCACTGTGTCTCCTTGAACCACCCACTGTTGTAGCTATAACATTACTGCTTTCTTTGATGTTTTTTGCTTCAGTGTGAAGGTTAAGCGTATGTTTGAACTAACTGGTGGACAGTTAGGCATGTCGTTGATGTGTAGTAAATAAGTTTAACTCTGTATAACTTCTAATCAGATGAATTTAAGATGCCCCCCCATCTCCTGATTTGTCAGATTATTTCCTGTCAAACGCTGTTTGTCTCACCACATTTAGCCTAAGTCCCTGCTTCTGTGACAGAGTTTAAGGTAGCTTCTTTGTCTTTTTTCCCTCTTATCTAAGCTCACAAAGGACTCCCAGTTACAGCTAATTCTTACCAGTGCAGTAGCTAAACTTTGTGACAATGTTTTATCTGCACAGTGTTACTTCTTTTTTTTTTAATCTTATCTTTATTAAATAAGCTCTGGTAGCAGCAAAAGAAATCCAGTTAGCTGTTAAATGAAATGACCTGTTGCTGTCAGTAATTTGGTGTTTTCAGTTCATGCAGGACAAGAATAAATTGTGTTGGCTCCCAAATAAAGATTGAAATCTGTGCCATATGTGTGGCTTTAGATTCCCTCTGGTCTCCCCCCATCCCTTCGGGGAACAAAAATCCTTGCTACCTTGAAATTATCTAGGCCCTCAGAAGTGTCTGAAAAGTAATGAAGAAGCTAGGGTCTTGAGGGGGAGAAGGTAAAGTTGAAAAGACATAATTTTTCTGTGATAGATAAACGGACAAAAAAGTCTGTGGTATTGGCCAGTGAAAGTGAGATTCTCGTCTCCTGGGGCTTTAAGAACAGATGCAAAGACATGATCTAAGCAGAGCTAAAAACACATTTTGCATCTGCTCCTGATTTAAAAAAAAAAAAAAAAAAAAAAAAAAAAGTCAGGGGAGGGGGTCTCTGTTTACTACCTAATGGTTTCATGATTACGCTTTCCGTCATTGAGTGTCTAAGGACATTAACTGTGAAAAACTCAAAGCTCATTCAAAAATTTGAGTAGAAATCAAGGCCACTTGAAGTGTTTTAGGTACTCAATTTGTTGTAGCAGCCTTTTCACATGTAGGTAGTAATTTTCTTCTCAGAAACTAAATAATGATTCTAGCTGGATATGCAGAAGCTTTTTTTATCTATTTCTTAATGTTGCAGTCTCATTTATGTCAAAAATAAAAATACTGCAACAAATGCACTACTTTAATATGTTGATGTTGCAATCTGTCCTTTATTTTAGGAAGGGTAGATTTAGATGTATGCTGGCACTACTTTAAAACTTATCTGTTTAGCTTTTGAGGTGATTTTTATTTTTTGGGTGTCATTCTTATTTCTTTTTTATATACTGTCTTTTCTCTAGTTACATATGTTGAGGAGTCAAGGTGACTGGAACACCTCTCACCACTCATCTTCTTTCCACGCTTTCATTGTTCAAAAGGAGGTTGAGTACTGTAATATGAAGAAGTAACCGTCATAAAATTGCAGCTTGGTCACAGTGTACAGTCACTTCTTATCACATACTTGTAGTCAAATTTTGTGCCAATGTCTCACAAAAGTAATGGGAAAAAAAATCATTAAGTGTGTTCTGCCTGCTTATGTGGGGTTAGGAGCTAGGAAAAAAACTGAACAATGAAAAATTCACAATAAACCTCTTGTGAAAATGCTGTAGAGACTTTGTGTAAGGGCTAAATCATGCTAATAATGATTTTGCTATCTTTCAAATACGTGTGATTAAGAAACACTTTGTTTCCGTGATTGAAAGTGTATTTCTTTCAAACCAAAATTTTGTAAACTTTCTCAGGTTGAATGGAGCATTTTCTATGAGTTAGAAAATTCAGTAACAAAAAGTCAAATGCTAAATGAAATCTCATGTCACATAAAATTGTATTTCATTTTTTTCAGTGTCCTCAAGAGGAGAAATTCAGAAATTAGTTTTTAACCTGCCTGGAAATGCTAGTGTTAGCATGTCTGAAATGTATTTTCTTTTTTCTAATATGTATTTATTTATGTATTCCCCCTTCCAACAGGAAACAGTCCTCAAGATAGCCCTAGGAATTTTTCTCCCAGTGCCTCAGCCCACTTTTCTTTTGCACGAAGGTAAGAGTTTGTTTTTAGTACACATCATGCGTTTCGCAGAGAGGAAATGTTGTTGGACCCAGATATTAAAAGATGATTGGAAATACATAGCTGTATCTGTCAAGTCTATCACTCAGAATGACAAGTGTTATCTCTGTTAAATAACCTCTTTTAAACCTGATTTGCAACAAAATTGTGCTGGATGATAGATACAGTGACATCATACATTTTTAAATATATATATTGTATTAATGGCTTTTAAATAGATTCACACTGTATGAAAATAGAAAGATCTCCTCATCCATTGGGGTTCGGAGAAATTATAACCTACATCCATATTTTTCTTATTTTTTTCTTAACAGTGTAAGAAGTGCATGGCATGCAAGAACTGTATCTTAGAGAAAATGGAATAGAAATTCATGAGTTCAGGGCCAGGTTTCACTGGTAGCAGCATCGTCACTGTACATTTAATATCTGACCTTGACCTGTTTCACTATCTGAACAACTGAGACAGTCATAGGAGTTCTGTCATAGGAGTGTTGTGAGGATTAATTAATGTTAGAATTTTTGAAGACCTAAAGTGAATTTGAAGTGATCTATGAAGTAAATTACTATTACATGAACCGTAACTTAAGTTGATTATGTGTCATGGGAGACTGCCTATTTGTGCCACTATGGTTCCGTATCACTTAACACCTTGTCAGCCTACCTCAAATAATATGTTCATTAACTCTAAGCCTGAGAGAGTAGGTAGAGTTTATATTTTGACCCAAGAGTATAGACACAAAAAAAGAAATCGGAGTCCTGTGGCATTTTTTGTCATTAAACAATGCCAGGTATGTGACTGTTGCATTTGCAGTGAGATAGCACTTGCTGCTGTAGCTTTACTTCCTTTATTTTGGGAGTTCATTAAAGCTGCACACACAAGCTCTCAAACGTACTTGTGAAAAAATGGCTAAACGCTTTTTGAAACCTGCAAAGGGGAGAAAGCTTTACACAAATGTTCCTTTAACTCTTACCTGAAACAAACTCGTCTGCAATAATAGATCATGTCAGTCTTTCTGACAGCATATGATGTTACTTTTTTAATCCTTAAAGTATTTCTTTTGAATCTACTTCCTCTTGATAGTATCTTTTTCTTAAAAAAGGAAAGATGTGTGTTCATAGATTACATTTGTTTGTGAACATATTTTTAGAAAGATTCATTAAATCCTGAAATAGCTTATAATGGAAAAAACAGATGTGAAAGACTGAGCATTATTTAGAAATACAGCAGGCAGGATGTATTTTTCCTTTCACGCTCATAATCAACAAAATGTTCAAATAATCATCTTTCTCTGAACCTTAAAATTCAGGAGGAAAAATGAATTCATCTATCAGTGCTTCAGTTTGATTTTGACCATTTTTAGAGCATTGTACAGATACTAGTTTCCAAATGAAAAGTTTTAAATCTTTCATTTAAAGGAGTATTAACACAAGAAGTTTCTGTGATTTCAAAATACTTCACCCTTTTGATGGGATTCAAAGAAACTTATTTATACCAGTTCTGTGGACACTTTCTTCTGTGTTTATAGCACAAATGCTTGATAACACTTAATTTGAAACAGTGCTGATATAAGAGTTTTTCAGTTTGCTGTGTGTATTGTGGTTATTTCCATATAACCTGTGTGTGGTGGGGATGGAGGCAGAACTCCCCAGGCCACTCTGCAACAGTCGGAAGTGTCAATTTCCTCTGCCCAGAACTGGTGGGTGATGCAGGGGAGTAGGTTGCGCTACTTGTATCTGCAGCTTAGGCATCTTCTGCCAATACACATGAGTACAGCATGTGTGAGCTGGTGGATCCTGCTTTCTAGAGCTTCTGTGAACTGGGTAGGACTGCAGTATGGTCCAGGGACAAGTGGTGTGTCAGGGTCTGGGGGAAAATGCTGTAGATGCTTGCTAACCTTTTCTTGCTTCTTCCCAATTCAAAAATCCTCCTATTCTGCCTCCTTTGTTTCTTGGATACCTTCTGTGATAACCATCTCCATCTTCAGTGGCCCTTCTGAGTGAGAACTGCTGTATGATGCAGGAGTTCTGTTCTATATAGAAGTCATTCAGTGAGGATGTATATTCTGTCTCACAGGTGTGGAATATGTGGGTCTAAGCCGTTTTAAATAAATTGCAAGTACTTTGTCTTTCAACTGTGAATATACCTTGCTTGTGCAGCTGAGTCAAAATGAAAAGTATTTTTATAATAGTTTGTTAGCCTGGTTGTTGTTCATTCGTAATGGGGAAGGGGAGGAGAATTAAAGAATTAAAAACAAAATTGTGAACGAGGAGGAAGTTTTTTCCAGAGTTCAATCTTTGATGCAGTCACTTGTCCCTCTACCACATGTTCTCTTAATAATTTGCACTGTTAAATTATATACCGTCATTTATAATTGACAATATTTTAGGTACAGTACTTTACCTCTTTTCATATGCTCTGTCTCTTCAAAATTTGGGTTGTAGCTTGTGGATAAATGGGAGTAGGAAATAAGCTGCTAGAATGGAGAGAGGGAAGGGTGTTTTTAGACAGTTACCTTGAATGGTACGGAAATTGCATCAAGAGGTTCAAGGTTCATGATCAGTGTTTTCAGACAGTTACCATGCAGGATAAGTTCCATGCAGGGAAGTTACAGCAAGAGGTTGAAGGTTCCTGATTCATTATGACTTTAGTTCTACTTTGAGGAATTTTTTTTTTTTTTGTGCAGATCAGTGTTGAGAGGTGTTCTTTTTACTGGCTGTAAAACAGAGCCTCAGTTCGCCTGTGAACTCTCCTCTAATATAAAATTGTGTGCTAATAAAAACTACTCCTGTTTTGTTATTTATGTATATATTTTTTATTTTTTTAAACATATTTGATACTATTGTACTCCAGTCATGGGCATCGAAGTGACAGGTAAATTTTACCTCCTCGGAAATCCAAACACCAACCTCATCATTGCTTTTTGGCTTGTCTTTTTGAATGTTTAAGCTCCGTGTTGTCTGTGTGTAGCTCACCTGAAGCTGTGAAGAATAGAAATTGGCTTTGGTTATGATTCTTTTTTTTTTTTCCTGAGTAAGCATGATTTTTGCTGTTCTTTTTTTCCTGACCTACATTTGATTTTGAAAAAAAAAAAGTTTATCTGATCATTCTTTCTAGTTATTTTATATTCGCTTGTTAGTTTGCTGGTATCCTGTACTGATGTCAATTACAGAAGTGTTACCCTTATGTTTCAAGCAAACTATATCGGTTATTTTGTAGTTCAGAGCATCACAGTTGGTTTGTTCACAGGTTTTTAATTTGCTTCACATTAATTTTCGTTTGATGAACCTGAGAGTTGTGAAGACTCCATGTGTTCAATTTTTATGCATATTAGTGAGAGATCAGTTGTCTGTTCATTCACTTTCTAGTTATTTCATCTCACAGATTTTGACTAGAAAAATGCCCTAAAAAGTCTGTAAGCCCAAATCATCCTTGCTGAATGTTTGTTTATTGTGGTCTGATGTGAAAGTTTACTGCTATTAAAAACCTTGTTTATATCATGCTTTTGGAATGCAGTTTTCCACAATAACACTTTTGCAGATGTTTCTGTGTTAGGGTACTGCAGTGTTCGTTTGACTAAACTGAGTTTCACAACAGGACTGATGGTCGCCGCTGGTCTTTGGCCTCCCTTCCTTCTTCTGGCTATGGTACAAACACACCCAGCTCAACTGTTTCTGTAAGTATCCAGAACAGTATGCTATTAGGTGCCCTATCTTCTTAACTGTAGCAAAGGTTCTGTGTTTTTTTCTTCTTTTTTTTTTTTTAAGAAAAGGCAATGTAGGGTTTTGTCTTTTTTGTTTACTTTGTCTACTTGTTGTATACTTTGAATTAACATGGGATATAAAACTGCTTCACTGATACAGAAGAAGAACTTGAGGCAACTGGTGCTTTGCTTTTACAGATCTTCTTTCTCTGGACGGGAAGTAGCATTTAACTGCCTCCTTTTGATCTATATAGCAGTAGTGAGGAAGACATACTGCCTTATTTTAGCCATATGGAAGTTAGGTATTGAGTTTGTGAGTCTCACTTGCTAGCAGAAACCACCCTACAACATGATTCGTCCATCCTAGGCTAGACTGCTATCTTAAAATTAGATGAATCACACATTTGCCTGTCTTTTTCATTTGCAATAGTCAGATGTTAGTGCATGATATTAGACGAGATATTTAGCTTTCTAGATGGCTATAATTAGAACAGAAGAATTCCTTAGAATGCATAATAGGATAAATACGATAGTTTATGTTGTTAGTTTTTGCATGTTAGATCAGTCCTTTTGATGTGATCTCCTATCACACCCAGCCCCATTTTGTGTGCACTGTCTAACTTTTGAAGTGCACCATGGCAGTGCATGTGATTGTGCTCCAATAATAAGGTTAGGTGAGAGAAGTATGAATTTGTACTTCTGCACATGACAAACTTGTCTGTACTGCAGAGGAAGCACTGAGTCATCTTACAACCTGGAACTAAGCTATCTTTAGTGATAATCACACCTGAGACTAGGAAGGTGCAACTGGGGAGGAAGGCTGCTTTGGAAACGGCAAATAGTGGGCTGTTTGTTTACCTCTCCCGCAATAAAGGGTCTGGTCCTTGCAGATCCAACTATGATCCTTTGACAAAGGGTAATTTTGTATCGTTAGCCTTGGTTTGTACCTATAGCATTGCACTGTTACGGAAAGTACTGTTTTATGGGTGGTAAATATTACTGGACACCTGATGTCTGTTTTTTTTTTAAACGTTTCTGTCAGAGTTTAAGTAAGACTTCTCTTCTCTTGGATATGTTCTGTTTCTCTTGTGAAGTAGTGGAATTCTACACCCTGTACATTGGTAAAACTTGACCATTTTATATTATGATCAACTCTATTTTATTTTTGTCCACAAAAGCGCTGGAAAATTGAGTCATTACTATTTCTTACAGTCTTTAAGCCAGGTTGGGGGATTTTATGTATTTTATGAACTGCTCCTCAGCAGCGCTGATTTTTGACCTCAGACCTGTATAGATCATGCCTTTGCTGAGGAAATTGCTTTATTTCACATTAAGTCCTTAAGCACTTCCCATAGTGCTCACTCGTACACCTCTTCTTGGAACTAAAACAAATATGCTGTGTTCTTCACTTAAAATATATTGACGTAAAAGGTGTTGTCAGATAATAAGTAATTGCTATAGCAACTCCATCATTGTTAAAAGTAACAGGCTTATGCTACAGAGGAAATGAAAAGCTGCGTTAGAAACGCATAAAAACAGTTTTAATTTTCCATCGATGGGCATAGTTTTTTTTTCCTTGATGGGTGCAATTTTAAAATGGTAAGTCCATTTTTTTTTCTGCTTTCATTACTATGTTAAGTTTACTATATGGATGTGCTGGAACATGGAACAACTTTTACATCATGTTCTCATTTCTTTTGGAAAAAAAATCACTCATTTAGGGAGTTAAATATCTTAACTTTTGTGATTGTTTTTGAGTTCTGTCTTTATATTCTTTGACATGAAAATATCTTATAGATACTGAACTAGATGTCTTGTGTAGCATTTAACAGTTTCTAATTTGTGGAAGTAAATATTTTCAAATTAAAAAGTTTGGATTTTGTTGAAGAAAGAAGCAGTATAGAATTGATGTCTTTTTTTTTTTTTTTTTATATATTTCACTATTTCCTTGCTTTTCATTTTTTACCCACTGGATCACAGAATGACAGAATCGAAGGGGTTGGAAGGGACCTCCAGAGATCATCGGGTCCAACCCCCCTGCCAAAGCAGGTTCCCTAGAGCAGGCTGCCCAGGTAGGCGTCCAGATGGGCCTTGAATATCTCCAGAGAAGGAGACTCCACAACCTCCCTGGGCAGCCTGTTACAGTGCTTCGTCACCCTCACTGTGAAGTTCTTTCGCATGTTGGTGCGGAACTTCCTGTGCTCTGTCTTGTGGCCATTGCCCCTTGTCCTATCCCCACAAACCACTAAAAAGAGGTTGGCCAAATCCCACTGAATGACATATTTGAATCAGAAAATGAAACTGGAAATCTGCCCATTTAATTGGTTTCATGTACTTTTTCAGAATCTGAAACAGCTAGCCATGTGCAGCCTCATTCTCTGTATTTTTATAAATTCATAAAGACGATGAGAGACCACTTCAGAAACAGTAGTCTCAAGAGTATATACAAAACAGTTTCTTTTCAGTGCAGGATGAATAAGATTCACATTAATCTAGAGATTTATTAACTGGAGACCAGGAATGTTTTTTACACATCACAATAGATCACAGCTTTGATCTTTGCAAGCAACTAAAAGTCAAAGCAGGGACAGAAGGGTCATATAAGTAATCATATCATGATTACACTCAGATGATTGCAGCAAACCATTTCCTGTTAACCTGTTTTGTTGTTGTTTTGTTTTGTTTTATGGTGGAAGTGAAGAGATTAATGGAGTTATCAATTTAATGGAAGTTCATGAGTTTCATACTCCAGTTCTCTAAACAAAGATGAAAGTGAATGAAAATATCTCCTGTGAGGATTGTTCAATTGAAAATAAACTATTGCTGTGTCATACTCCAAGAAACAAAGTTGGATCAGATCTTTCCAGCTAAAACATGCAGTCAAGATGATTATGCCCCTTTTAAGAGAAAGAGACTATAAAGAGGATAAAGCAAGAGAAAATTTGGTTGCATGTTTTTGCCAGTTGCCTGTTAGAAAATTATTTGGATATGTGAAGATAGGCTAGGGAGATCTGGAAATTCATTTTTGCAGTTACATAAACTGGTATTGGCTGCAGATCTGTCTTTCTGTCAAGAACAGTTTGCCTTGCCTTGGTGCGCTGTGCTTGTGTATATATGTTAAATGCTATGTAGCTTTTGAAGCAGCTATTCTAGAATGCCAAGAGAGCTATTTTTTATTTTTTTTATTTTTATTTTTTTTGCGGGGGATGGGAGTGAAGAGTTCTGCTATGAGAGCTCAGATCTGTTCAGAGGTCACAATTCAGACCTCCAAGAAAATGTGCTCTGGACCTGTGATGATCCTGGTGCAACTGAGAGTCCTTAGCAAAAGAAGTATTTTCCACTTTAATCCTGTTGGATGTAGACTCTGTGACATTTAAGTGTGGAAAACATGAGGAAGATTATTATCTTCCTGATGTTCCCAGAATCCCCTGAAGTTCAAGAGGTACAGATTGATTTTATAGAAATAGGTATATGTGACAGTCTTTATTGGGAAATTTTGCTATACTAGAGTATTATTTAACTTAACGATAGTGGCTCTAGGATTAACCGTGAGGTTAACTGCAGCTAGTTGCCTTAGTGTGAGATAGGAAGGAATATAGTTAGTGCTATGTGCTGAATTATGCATAGTGTTATGATACAGCTGAAATGCATAAATGAGTTACTATGGCTTGGCAAGTTACTACCCATCAAGTGAACTGCAGTACATTCTTGGTGTATATGCTTCTTAGTCTGCAACAAAGCCAAGGTAATGCAGTCTTGTTAACTTTAACTTGTTCTGATGTGATGAAACCTTCCCGTGTAGACCAGTCCAGTGAAAGTAAACCTCTCTGAGCAGTGTCTTTTCTTCTTTTTTTTTTTTTTTTTTTTTTTTTTTTAATTTCAGGGGATGATTTCATGAGATCTAGTGTGATAACTATGTTTTCTTCAGTTCCTAAAATTAGGATATATTCAGCTTTTGCCATACAAGTTGCTAGGGAATTAGGAAGACTGACTCATTTCTGTGCTTAACAGCTTGGATATTACCTGCTGACCTTAGCAGTGCATGAGAACATCTATACAGTATGAAAGTTTACTGTTTTCTTTCACTTGGGACAACATAGCAAAGATGTTTTTACTGTGCTGGTCTCCAATAAAAAAGCAGCCAGGCAGGGGTCTTGATTTCCCATATGACAAGACAAATAAGTACAATAATTTGCACATGAAGATTGATATTTAGAAGAATCTCATTTTGTTGAAAAAGTCAGCTGAGGACTGAAGAGCTCCAGAAAGAAATAAAAGTTTTTGGACGACTTCTCCTCCACAGATAAAAAAAAAAAGGGACTGGTACCGAGCAGCTTTGTAGAATCACACAAAGATACCTGTAAACTGAGCTATCTTGGAAACCACCTTTGGGACCAGAAACACTAGAGCGTCTATAGTAATAGTCCAGGCTAGCAAGGCTGGTTGTTAATGCATTGACCCGTGGACACATTCTTCACAAAGACATCAAATCCAAGCTGAGCAAAGTAGTTTCAAAGTTCTTCAGCTAAACATTTAATGTGGCTTAGGTAGCTAGCCACGCTGCATAGAAGGCAGCACTGTGTTATATAGGGGGGCTTTACACGCAGTTTTGCAAGTCTAGTTACTGTAGTAACAATTTCAATCTCTTAACTGTCTATATCTTCCATTTTTAAATGAAATGGGTGGTTTAAATATAATCCTTTTCATTTCCATCAGCCGTAGAAACTATCTTGATAAAGGCATTAAGTTCTTTCATGTCATTTTAAATGTACAGCTTTTGAGAGAAAATAGCATATGATTTTTTTCTACGAGAATTTAGATTACATTTAACTTTTTTTTTCAAAACTTCATTAATAGCTTAAATTTGGATTGTATAATAAACTTTTGTATGTGGAATTGAAATATGTATGGTGGCAATATAAGTTGTACTCTGCAGCTATCATTCTATCTTATGTAAATAATTAATTTTCAGCAGACTCAGTTTTAAATATTCTTTTAAATATTGGTGCGTATTACTGATGCCAGATGTCTTCTTTGCCTTAGACAGAGGAAATGTGAACTTCTGAAATGCAACAGCTTTCTTCCGAAACTGAAGTTGTTTTTATACCTTGTATTTAGCTCATTAAGTTGAGACTAATTATTTTTCTTCTTTAATTTGGTAGCTAAACATTGGAAACAGTAACTAGTTTTTATATTAAATGGCTTCATTCATGAGCTGTGAACATAATCTTGAAAATGCTTTTTCACTCTGATAGAAGCTTGTGTTCTGTTCTGCTCTTGTAGTCATCCTGTTCGTCCCAAGAAAAGCTGCACCAGTTACCATACCAACCAACACCTGATGAACTACATTTTCTATCTAAACATTTCTGTACCACTGAAAGCATTGCGAGTGATAACAGGTGCAGGACCACTGCAATGCGTCCGCGCTCCAGAAGTCTCAGGTGAGTTCCTCCATCTAGTAAGAGGGGCTGAATCTAAATTTCTAAACGTCATGGTTTTGTGCATTGGGAGCATTCTCTATTTTCAAAATTGCTTAAGTACAATACAAGAAGTAAGAATCTGTGCCTGAACTATTAATAATCCTTTTTAATTGTTACCCCCTGGTTTTGATCATCACTTAATTCTGCGTTTAGAAGTGTAATCTGGGTCTTAAAGGAGGCAACTAACCTGTATGAAATGTCTCAGTGAGCTAGTCCGTGCTGATCTAACTACTCTTCTAGAGTTGAAACTCTACAGAATATAGTCTTTTGTTGCAAAATAATTTGAAATGTATTCATATTCGTGGAGTGTCTGGAAAGAAATGCAGTGAAGAAATGGGCAGGGAGTTGGGGGGAATGTATTCATTTGTTTTCTTTAACCAAGATGAACTTCATTTTCTTGTTTCCCAAAGAGTAGGCCAGTTTCCTTTATGGTGGTCATTTGCATAAGGTGTGTTTCATCGAAGATTGTTTTTGTTTTTTTTAAGTGTTCAATTTTGCCCTTTTAGATAGCTGAAACTCACTTGTTTTGCTCTTGCAAGAAACTCTTATGTATGTGTGTAAGAAGCCCTAACGTATACGTTGCGATAAAGACAGTCCTTTAGGAGGGCATTGCTTTTGTGGAGTCTTATTCCACATCTTTTATACCATACTTGGATGGGCTGGTATTCCCAGCCCAGGAAAGTCAGGTGGAGATTTTTAAAGGAAATGATAGCCAAGAATGAGGCTCTTGATAGTACGAAGGAGTTTCCTGGGTTAGTAAAGGCTGTGGGTACCTTTTATGGATGGTTTTACTGCAAGTCTCATGCTTTGTTTTTTTCCAGGCACAGTGTCTCGGGCATTGATGGAACCTATGCCTATGTGTGGCATTATTTGTAGGAAGTCAGATTGGAGATAATTGTTTTGATTTTTCTTCTATTTTCTAATTTAAAAATAGATTAAAAAAAAAACTTCTCAACATTTTCACTTGCAGATAATAGAGGTCTTGGTCAGGTCTTGCTGTTTTAATTGTATGTAACCTTCAAAGGGGTGGGTGTAGTCACACATATAATAAGCTGTTAAATATATATCTCTGTTGCCCTTCTGAGGAAAAAAAAAAAGTAATGTCACGAGTGTTGCAAAGCTGCATGTATCCCAAACTGTAGTTATAAACTAAGAAAATAACATCCTTGACAGTTATATGTCAAATACATGAACTGTCTTTTAAGGGATGGTCAGAAATAGCAGAAAGGAACCAAGCATGCCACTGATTAGAGGATGTGTCTGTCTAGTGAAGCATGTGCTGACTTTTTGGTGCAAATAAGCTATGCAGAAATATAAGTACTAATTCTAGCTCATGCTGAGACAAGTTTAAAGAGATAATTTGCTTTGCTTGCAGCCCTGGACGTTCTCCTGCCTGCTGCGACAATGAAATAATTATGATGAACCATGTCTACAAAGAAAGGTTCCCAAAGGTAATGAATTATATTTAAGATATGCAATATCTAAATTGATAGGCAACATAGGTTTTAAGTAAATGGTGTTTTTGTTATGGGAACTAATGATCCAAGGCTGTAATAGCTTTCATAAAGCATCACCAACCTCTTATTAGAAAGATAAAATCACAATAAAGAAAATCCCTGCTGAGAAGAACTGGACATTCGTTTGACAAAGCTGCTGAACTGGTTTTGAAATTAATCATGCTAGTAATACGTTCTGCAGGTTGGAAAGAAACAATATGTTCATTTTCAATAGATGCTGTGTACTTGGGGTTAATGTATACTGAATTAGTAAACTGAAACTGTTTCTGTGGCTCAGTCTTGTACAGAATCTGCTGGTACAGCTGCAAATTTCTTTCTTCAGTGCCATTTCTCCCTTTTTGCAAAACCTTGTTATACATTTACTTTAAAGGTAAAGATCAGTACATAGTTGTGAGAGTTTGACTCAGATACCAAATCAGGAAATGTTGCTGTCTTGTGCAGAGATCTGAGACAAAAATGAGTTCTTTGGTGCAGGCACGTTGCAAGGTGCACTGTGCTCTCAGTTTCTCATAGAATTTTGATTCTTGGCAAATAAAATAAGGTTAAGCTGATATCACTCCAAAAATGCCTACAAGTAGGAAAAAAAAAAGTCTTAATTTTTCTTCGCATAAATTTCTTTATGGAAGTATGAAGATATTTGTAGAGGGATTGAGCAGCAATCAATAGTGTGAAATGATCTGCTCATTTCAGTGGGTAATGTATGAATTAAGAGGTGTGAGTTTCCTTTGTAAAAAGAAACATACTGCAATATCTATTTTTTTTAAGCATATGCAGCTGTGAGAAACAGTCAGTTGGATCTATAAAGCAAGCACATCTGGCAACCTGCAGACACATCTAACAGGACCTGTGAGCCTGTGATTTTTGTAATCATTTAATGGGCTTTCAAACTCTGAACTCAAAGTTTCAAAATTTTGAACAATTTTGTGGTATAACCTGTACAAAAGGAAAGGAGATATTCTGGTCTGTAGCACCTACAGTTTATACAAAACAGCCAAAGACATTCATGAGTTCTCATTGCTTTTATTTTGATTTGGACTTATTTTTACAGTCATGAATGTTAACTAATTATTTTAGTGAGCAATATAAGATCAGTGTTTACGACTTGCAGCAGACAGAAAGCAGGATTCGCATAATAGACCAGTAAGGCGATTGCTTTTCTGAACTGATAACTGGGGAAATGTCATCTGCCATTTTGTCTATTTGCTTGCTTTTTTTGCTTGTCATTTCACATATTTTGTGTAGGTAATTTCTTAGGCGCTCTAGAAGGGTTGTAAAACCAGAAGTAAGCTTTGAGGTTGTAAGGCTGATATAATGTATCATGTATGTATTTGTATATAGGCCACAGCTCAGATGGAGGAAAGGCTTCAGGACATTATAACAAATCATTCTCCAGAAAACGTCCTTCCCCTGGCAGACGGAGTGCTCAGTTTTACCCACCATCAGATCACAGAACTGGCTCGAGATTGTTTGGATAAATCCCACCAGGGCCTCATCACGTCACGATACTTCCTTGAATTACAGCAGAAATTAGACAAATTGCTACAGGAGGTATGAGCCATGAGAATGCTGTTATGTTTGGTAGAAAAGTAGTTTAAATATGTTTGTCTAAGAGTTGCTGTCTTGAAACTATTATGACTGTTGCACTCAAATAGTTGTCAGTGTTCATGGCAGTTTTAGTCTACATAATGACTACAACAAGGACCAAAAGGCATCCTACTGTAGTCTGGGATAAGTAGGTTGTAAAGATTCAGAAACAACAACATTTTCTGATGCAGTGCAAGTTATAAATTGCTTACAGAAGTGTGTGAATAAGCCCTAAATGAGGAGGCTTGCTGTATCATTTACTGTGGATAAATGAGGAAACATACTCTTTCCACTTTATCAGCCCTACTAATTGCCTGCTGTGTTGACAAAGGAGACAGCAACCTTTATGTTTTCGTTACATGGAGGTTATTTGGCTATTTAATTATTTAAATATTTATTTATTTCATAATTAAACTGTTTATTAACAGAAATTGTCAGTTCTAAAAGCATTGAAACTTCCATAGAATAGTCAGCTAAATGTATTAAGAAAAACATAAAACTTGCTAAAGAAATGTGCGATGCTGTAAGTCAGCATGTTTTATAGGTGTATCATTTTTAGAACAAATGAATATGCTGAATGCTGTAATTGTTGTTTGTATAGGACTTGATAGTACATTATAAACCAAAGTTAATGTGATAGACCAGCAGATTTGATAGACTTGAAATTTTCCCACTGAGATATTAAGATGTTATGCCTGTGTTAATTTATTTTTTTTTCTTGGTCTTTTCTTCTGTTTTCTTTTAAATGCAGGAGCAGTTACTAAAGCTTTTGGTTAATTTTTTTTTTTGTGCTGTATTTTGTTGTCTTCTGTTCAGTGAATATATGTATTTTACTGATTTCTACAACTACTGTATTTTGAACCTTCTCATAAAGCAATGCAAAATTTAAGACATCAGTGAAGTATTTCTGCATTATTGAAACTCTACTCTTTGAGCAGGGAAATAAGAGCTTGCTTACTAGTCAAAAGAGAGTTTGAACTAGTGACCTTTTTGAGAAATAAATTTTTATGATGCCAAAGTGCAGGCAGAGTTGGCAAGTTGGCTAGAGATATCTCACTAGGAATTATGTTATGGTAGTGATAATGTCAAAATACAAAGAAACACGTCTTAAAAGCTAAGATGCACTGAACTGTATGTGTAAACAGTATATCCCTTAAAATGGCTGCACAGCAAGTATAGTTTAGAGTGCAAGTTGGCACATTCATTAAAAACAGTAACAAAAAACCCTCCAGTTATTCTCCAAGCTGTATATAAAGCAGTGTATAGATGTTAAAAAAAACAACAACAAAACGCTCATTTTGTCATGTACTATCATGCAAATTCTATATTATGTTAAAATTTTCTGCTTTGCAAACATATAATGCCTTAAAATGTTAAGGCTCACCTTTTGAGTAAGTGCAAATGGTATCTGTCAATAGTGTAATATGATGGAAGGAAAATTTTCTGCTTTGCTTAACTCAGCTGTGGGCACTCAGTTGTGCTTTGGATTCATGCGACATATTTGTTATCAATTCCCAGCTGTGACTTTCAGGAGAAAGCTGTGCTTCCTGCTGCTAGTTGGCACATTGTGATTATTTTGCATAAGCTGGGGAAGGCTCCTTCAATATTTGAGCAGTTTGGTTCAGTTGAGATTTTTATAAGTCTAAGATCAAGAGGCTAAGTGGATCTGAATGCTTTCCTGCTTCATCCTTCTTTAATGTAATATTTATTAAGTCTTTGTTCACGTACACACCTGAGTGTTTGCAAAACTGTACAAAGTTGCTTTAAATTTTTCTGGTGATTAAAACAGGCAGACATTTTGTTTACAAAAGAGTTCTCTTTGGAATTGGTTGGTAGTGTGCAGAATACAAATGCTTGTGTCCAATTAAGGTTCTTCTAAAATCCGTTGCAGAGTGCTAGATGATGTTTGTGCCTTTTTTCTTGTTTTCTTTTTTAAGCTTTACAGATTAACTTTTTTCAAATATTTGGTGTGTTTTTAAATGATAGCGCTTATGTTGAGAGCAGCATGTAGCTTCATTTTTTGTAGGATTTTTAATTACAAAAATACAATATAAGATCTGTTTTATATGAAAAGTACTTAGTTGCCGTATTAATCATTTTCAAAATGTTAGATTCTTAGTTTTCTTTCAATTCCTTTTGTGATTTTGAATAAGAATGAGATGAGGAAAACTTCAGTTTATACTGTTAAGAACAAAGAAATACTTGGGTGGTATTTGAAAGGCTATGGGTATGTTTTAGTCAGAATGAGGATCATATGGCTTCTTTGCATTTGTTAACATCCTCACATTATACCTTTTCTTCTTAGAGGTGAAAGTTTAAGAGAACCGTTTTGCAAATCTTTTCAAACCTTTCAGAACTGTTTTTTCTATAGCATTCTTTTTTTGTCATCACCTTCACAGAACTCGAGTTTAAATTGCCTTCCTTTTGCATGTACCTGTATGTGGCCTCTCTATCCAGGAAGTGGTATAGCCTCCTGTTTTGTTTTTGTTTTCGTCTCATCCTAAAACTGTTAACTAAAACTTAACTATTTGTACAAAAGTACGTATAGGTAGATGGATGATGTATTGAATTGTATTTCCTTTTGTGAAACTGATAACAGTAAGTATATAATTAAAAAATGCAGATATGTCGTTTTTAGGCGCTTTTACTTCATTGTTGCAGGGATAGGATTGTACAAATTGGATTACTTCAGTTTGAAATTACAGTGTTGCTATCCTTACCATTGCTGCTGGTATCTTGATAATGATTTACAATTTGTCTAAAGTACATGCTTCAAAACCAGCAATTATATTTCCAAGTTGTGCATTGAATAAGTTTTGTTTTATTTTTCCTTTTATGTTCAATTTTTAGGCACAGGAGCGATCGGAGAGTGGAGAACTGGCATATATTAAGCAACTGGTCCGAAAAATCCTAATAGTTATCGCTCGTCCTGCTCGTTTACTGGAATGCCTGGTAAGGTGATGCTACTGTAAGTAGGTTTTCTTACTTGTTACTCTGGGAAATTTTTTGGATTAGTATTCAAGGCCATTTACAATCATTTCCTGAAATGTCAAACAACTGGGCAGGGCTTCATTGTTGGTGAGATCCTTTTTACTTTTATGTCAGAAACATGAGACTGACAGGGAACTCCTGCAGTTGTGTTTGGCTCCTCACTATTGCAAATACTATGTTATTAAATCCCTTTCATAAATTTGGGAAGCTCCAGTTTAAAACCACTTGGGTTTTTCTGTTGTTTTGTTAGACTTTGCTATTCTCTTGGGAAGACTTCTCTGGAATCATAATTACTTCGTGGTTTTCCCGTTGTTGTTGTTCTTACAAGTTTCATAATTTTGTTGCACTGAGCAGTTGCCAGAGCTATAAGCAGCTTGTAGTTAGCTCTGCAGTACCTTATCTGGGGGGAAGGGTTAGGGTGTCTGGACAGGTAGCCTGAATTATTCTGGGGACCAGAAGAAACAGAAGAGTTAACTTGCGCGTGAGGATAGCATGGATGTTGCCAGGCTGGGCTAGCTTGTGCCAGGCCACCTGGGTGTGTGTCTGCTTTGCCTGCCCCTGATGTGAGAGCTGGGGAGGCTCAGGTGTGGGAAGTTGCTCCTATGCACAGAGCCAACATGCTTCAGTTGTTCAGTGGAAGTAATAAACGCTCAGAGAACACAGTGTACTCAGGAGGATGGTGTAGACACCCAAATACCATGTAAGAGCCAGCCTGACTCCAACAGGCCTGGCAGGAAGCCTGAGCTGACTTTCTTGAGCTGCTGTGCTTGCCAATACCAGGATCACAGTGTTGACACTGCACATGGCTATTTGAGGCTGGCAAGACTCTGCGTATGTGGGAGCTGCTAACCTGCTGCTAGACTCAAGTTATGCCTGAAAGTGTCATAACTGCATTTGCATGCCACTGAATCTGAGCTAGTCAGTCTTTCCAACCTGATCTTGGCTCTGCACTGTGTTTCTTCATCTGTGGCACAGTTAATCCACAACCTGGATCATTCAGCCATGGGCATTTTGAGAGCTGGCTCTGTTTTGTTTTGGAAATACCATGTCTCAGTGTTCCCAGTTGCAGTTTGTTCATGACTTGCAGTTCAGAAAAAAATATGAAATACGGTATGTGCTCTGGAGCAGAACATAAAAGATGAAAAAAATGTCAGGTTATAGAGAAGAGGGCGCCTTAGCATGTATTGCCTCTACTGTCGAATCCAGGCTTGCTTTATGCCTTCACCCTGTCCCCTGAAATGCTTATTCAGTCATATCTAGAATCAACTTCTGTGCTTCATTCTCAAGGTTCACATAATCCTTATCCAGCCTTTTATACAATTTCTCATGATGTCTTGCTTCCCTCTGGTCCATGTCCTCACCGTTGCACATGCAAAAATGTCCTTAAATGCATTCTTTGTGGCACTTTGTCCTCCCTTCAGATGCTCCCCTCCTCCTTCCCACTCAGTCTTGTTCCCAGTCTTATCTTTTAATTCAAATGCTTTCCTGGTGACCCATTTGCCCACTAGTTCATTCTCCCTAAATATTAAGTTTTATAGCTAGCTTGTCCAAATCTCCATTCACTTAGTCCCCAGTTTCTACCCCTGGGATTTTATCCCAGCCTACTTCCTCTGCCACACTACACTTGAAGTGGAACTGCTCTATATCTCGTGTTGGTCCCTTTGCTGGTCCCACTGATGTGAGTGGAAGGGACAGTGTTGTCAGATCAGGAAATGAGGTCTCTCTCTCTCTCTCTCAATTTGGGTGCGTAGTTGCTTCCAGCTGTTTAGCTTTTCAGAACAGCAATGGCAGAGAAAGCCAGCACAGCTTCTTTGGAGTGTTCTTACTTCAGACAGAGATTTAAGCTGGAACAACAACTCTGCGCTGTATGTTTTTTCAGAGGCAGGTAGCTTGAACAAATGTAGGCAGACAGTCACAAAATCCACATTTCATATGCAAGATGTTAAGCCTTACACCATAAAGGTCACTGGAATTGTTTAATCTTGTAAAAACAATATTTTTCCATAGCTTCTGTGTAGAAAATTTTGAATAATGTTGGCTAATATTTTAAAAGGTCTGTCTGAAATAGATACTAGATATGGAAAATTTCAGCCTCTGTAAGAAAGTTCATAGCACTACAGGAAATAAATCCAGTGCTTTTATCATGAGGAGTTTCATGTACTATACCGTAATGCAGTCAGTTTTCTTACGGCAATCTTAGCTCCGGTGTTTGTGGTATATGAATTCCTATTTTTATTCACACATTAATCATATAAATAAAGGTTTTTTTAGTTTCATGTGCCAAGAGCTACTGCCAAATGTTGAAAGATTTGTAAGTAGTGGCTTCAGTACGTGAAGAATGAAACGCAAAGGTAGAAGTAAAGATAAGGAAATAAATTTCTTGTTTATAATATTTACATATATATCTAGATGTATACATGTTTGTGTGTGTATGCATTATGCATACTTATTTATCTGGTTAAAGGTATCTGTTCTGAAATTACCTTGACTTACTAACAAGTGGAGGAGAAACTGCATAAATATACCTACCACTGCTGCTGGTAAGGAGTTGTTTTCATGATGTAGGCAAATAGCTTATGTCTACATGCATATCATCACATTGTTGTGTTCATCAGTGTCAGAGACTAGCATATAAGAGATTCAGCATGTCAAATGAAAAGAGTAAGGCTAAAACAGCATGTAACACTTAGTTACACATTTCAGGTTTCTAGGCTGTTTAGCAGTCTCCAAAGACCTTGAGCTAAATAAGAGAGTTTGGGTGTTTAATGGTTTTGTGGTAAATCCACAGAAGTAGGCTGCAGATGTTGTAAATAGTTTCATGAAAAATAAAAAAACTGAGATTGTTTCTTATAAGACTGAAAATACCATAGACATTTCACTTCAGAAACACTGCAAGTCCTCCTGGTAGCTACAGTGGTTTGGATGTTTCCAGAATGAAGCACGATATGTGATCTCTCAAGCTAATTTCTCTTCCAGATTGGGATGTTGAGTTCCCAAGTCGTGGGTAGCCTAAGGAGCTAGGGCAGGAGTCTGGTGACCTAGCAGGCAGACAAAAGCCCCAGGAAGTTATGGCAGGGCAAGAAATAAGCAAGGAAGCTAACAAGCTCAGCCGTCTCCCTGGCTTCTACTGAAATTTTTGATAGAACTTACTTGCTCTATCAAAAGTCTGTTTAGTTGTGCCAGTGTTTCATCACTGTGTATTGTGTTCATGTGGCAAGGCTTTGGTAGCAGGGGGCCTGCAGGGGTGGCTGCTGTGAGCAGAGCCCAGGAGCTGCCCATGTCAGAGCCAAGAAGATCTAAGGAAGTGAAAAAGCAAACAACAACAACATAAAAACCACCATGCAGCAGTTGTGAGAGGGAGGAGTGAGAAAATGTGAGAGAAACAGAAAATGTGAGAGGGCAGGAGGTGCTCCAGGCAGGCAGCAGCAGTTCCCCTGCGGCCTGTGGAGAGGCCCCTGGTGGAGCAGGCTGTCCCCCTGCAGCCATGGGTCCCACACGGAGCAGATCTCCACGCTGCAGCCCATGGGTGGAGGAGCCCCCGCTGGAGCAGGTGGATGTGGCCTGCAGGAGGCTGCGGCCCATGGAGAGCCCCCACAGGAGCAGGCCCCGGGCCGGAGCTGCAGCCCGTGGAGAGGAGCCCACGCAGGAGCAGGGGGTCTAGGGGGAGCTGCCGCCCACATGTGGGGGACCCGTGCTGGAGCAGTTTGCTCCTGGGGGATGGATGGACCCCATGGTAAGAAGCCGTGTGGGAGCAGTTCTTGAAGAGCTGCTGCCTGTGGGCAGCCCCCGCAGGCTCATTTTGGGAAGGACGGCATCCCGTGGGAGGGACCCCACATGAAACAGGGGCATCAGCATGGGAAAGGAGCAGCAGAGATGAAGTGTTATGGACTGACCCCCATTCCCTATTGCTCTGCACTGTGTTAATTGGTAAGAGGTAGAAGAATGGAGATTTAAGTTGAGTCTGGGAAGAGAGAGGGGGGCAGGTGTTTGTAGTTTGCTTTTATTTCTCACTGCCCCTCTCAGTTATGAGTTGGCAATAAATTAAAGTAATCTTTCTCAAGCCAAGTGTTTTGCCCATGTTGGTAATTGGTGTGTGATCTCCGGGTCCTCTGAACCCATGAGTGCTCTTCATTGTATTTCTCCCCATCCTGCTGAGAAGTGAGAGAGTGGCTCAGTGGACATTGGACGGCTAGTCAAGGTTAATCCAGCACATTGACTGGAAAACGTCTTAGTGGCTCTTACTGTATTAAGTATTGCTCCTGTTGTGGTCTATTGTTGGGAAGAACATCTTGAAGAATACAGAGGCTGTGTGAAAGAAGTTTTGATATGAATTCATAGAGAAAGGTAGTGAAAGGCTTTTTTTAATTAAAAACAAAAAAGGAAAATACCCTTTTATTAATCATCCTTTTTCTGTTCAATGCTTCCCTATTTGTATCTTCTCTTAAGGTAGTGAAATAAATTTATTTCCAAGCGAGTTAGAGGACAGGCAGGGATTATGGTAAATACTTTTTTCTCACTGTTGGGGGCTTGCCTGTTACACATGGGATAAACTACAGTAGTAATGTAGTTGATTCACAAAATACGATGTTTCTTGTCTAGTTTTGGATCAGTTGGATGAATGAAGCTGAAATGATGTTTTCTGCAAGTTAGAATTTTGTCTTCATTCTAAAGTCAGTGATACGTTTAGTTGCATTTTCCATAAAATACAGTGCATATTTTTTGAATTAAAACATTTCAAAATTTCATTTAGAAGTGAAAACAAAAAAGCAATATATTTATGTAGTTTCTTTAGTAGATTTTTAATATGCA
The DNA here is from genome assembly GCF_009769625.2 of Cygnus olor. Taxonomy (NCBI): domain Eukaryota; kingdom Metazoa; phylum Chordata; class Aves; order Anseriformes; family Anatidae; genus Cygnus; species Cygnus olor. The sequence goes on from NC_049198.1 coordinate 23,029,155, forward strand.
ATGTACACACTTACTACATTTATGTAGAAAGTACACATAGTTCAGTAGTAGATTTTTGTGTGCAAGCAGCTGCAGGGAGATGAAGTCTTATGTGAGAGCTTGTCACTGAATGATACACTGAATGAATACTGAATGAATTGTTGGTTATAGGTCATTTCACTGAATACTGTGGGAAGTTTTGGGGGCAAAAAACTTCCTATTAATAAAATAGTGCTCTGAAAGAATGGTATGACGTTTCATGGCTTACAGCATATTACATTGTATAGGAATTGTAATAGAATAATAGGTTACTAATAGAGTAATGAGGTATTGTTTTTAATAAGGGAAATGACAAATATTTGCAATAGAAACAAAAAAGGAGATTGTTATATTAGGTTCTAAGGCTTCAATTTCTGCAAGGAGAATGATGATGATTCTTTTTTCTTCTAGGAATTTGATCCCGAAGAGTTTTACTATCTTTTGGAAGCAGCTGAGGGCCATGCTAAAGAAGGGCAAGGCATTAAAACAGACATTCCTCGATACATTATTAGTCAGCTGGGCTTAAATAAAGATCCTCTGGAAGGTAAGTGCACCTCTTTGTCCAGCTACAGACTCCCAGATACTTCTTTCTCAAGGTATTTATTTGTTGTGATACTGAAGATGTTAGCAGAACAAGCATTCACTAATCCATTAGGTTTTCTCACAGGCTCAAAGGCATAAAAAGGCACCTGAGATTTTCTGCTATGAATATCATTCACAAATACATTGTTTCAGTTATATTCATCTTCTTCAAGTCTTGCAGTGTAACTTCCTTATTTTAACTCTAATTGAAATTTACAGGTATAATTTGATAGCCACTATTATCCAGCTGTAGGTAATAACTGACACTGGACTAAACTGTTACTTGCCTTTCAGTATCCCCAGCTTCCCGCATCTTACACTCCCTGAAAAGTATGTCTTCCATTCCTATTAAAACTGTGAAAATTTACTTTCCTGATTAACTTAATTGTCCATGAGGACTTCTCTTGGGGGGAAACTGGGTTCCTGTGGAGGTACTGTCATTGCAAAACATTTTTTGTTGTTTGATTCTTGTTTTAAGGACAGTGTTGGGTAAACTAAAATTACTTGTCTCCTAACCAGACCATCCTCTCTTCCATTCTGAGACCAAGTTCTATCACTGGTGAAAAGTGGAAGTTGATTTTTTGCATTCTGTGCTAGTCTTGCAGTTAGAAAGTCCAGCAGAAGTGCCATCATGGAAAATTGGTCTAGCTAGTGCCATTTTGCCTGTCTTCTGTGTTATGACCCAGGACAAGGAAGATCTCTAGGGGAGGACTTGATAACACAAAACAATAGTGATAACATGTGACAGGCTTTTTTTTAACCAATTCTTACGATGCAAGATCGTATTTCATTAAATTTAAGGAGTAGGATATTACATGTTAAAAGAAAATGTTTTTTTGTTCAGCTTAAGCAGTTTGTGAAGTTCAGCAGTGCCATGTGTTGTCAGGAATTTGGTTAGATCCGATTCAATTTATATTATCTTGAAATATGTAAAAGAAGTTGAGCCTATTATTAGTCTTCTTCCTATCTTCATAGAAAAAAAATCATCCAAATATAATTTTTAATCTTAGATGTAGATTAAAGCAGTGTCGATGCATTTTGCAGGGATTCAGACTTCAGGAAGGATGCAGGGCAGATCAGGAAAAAAAACACAAATTTAATGAAATGTGATCTTGTATCTGTCATGTAGTACTGGGACAGACAAAGAAGTAGCTTAACTCTCTGCAAGATACATAGGTGTCTGCTGGATTTGGTGAGATGCTGGTTTGGCATAAAATGACAAATCATAAATTCTTCACCGATGAAGTCTGCAAGATAGAATTTAGTGGGTTGAGAGCTTAGTATTATTGACCCTGATTCTGTTATGTTAGCTTGCTTTTTGAATCTTTCTGTCCACTTGGCCAGAAGTGTTCCTCAGCAAGAGTAAGAAATCTGACACTTAAGTTAGTTTTATGATGTCTTCAAACGTTTTTAAACAGCTTATTTGGGACAGAAATCTGGAGACAAGGTTACGTACAAGTAAGGGATACTATTTTCTCAAACTGAGTATTTATTTTATGCGAGTGTAGTTCATCTAGAACACATCTTATAATTGCATTTCATAAATTGAATATTGATGAATATTACTTAAAATTTGAAACATTCCAGGATAATTGATTTTTTTTTTTTTCCTGTGGGAAAAAATGGACTATGTGGTTTGTCAGTAAATACTGAGAGGTATATGATGTATGGGTTACTGATCATTCAATTGAAGACTTGGCGAATTAAATTACTTTGTATATCATTTTAAATGTTAATATGTATGTAGATCTGTAATCAAATAATTCGGACAATGTGATTCCTTTTACTGCTTTCCTGTTTCCCCACAAAAAGTGACATTTATAAGCAGTATAAGTCACTGTGCATTGACTTCCTAAATGATCTGAGTTTGTTTTTAAATTAGTACCTCTGTATAAAAGGACATCCCATAAGCAAAAATAAACAGAATGGCACTATGAGTTTATGCCCTTGAGTTAATCATGTACAGAGAGAATTATTTGGAAGCACTGTATTCATTAGTATAAAAATATTGCAGGAAGATCATTTGCCTGAGAGAGCTTTTAAATGTCTTGTATCCAAAAATGGAAAATACTTTTAAAATATTTGAAAAGCAGAACATACATATATATAGCAGTGTGTATATATATATATATATATATGTATATATATATACTTGAAGGATGTCTGACTGATAAGCGGAGTTACTTATATATATATATATTTATATATATCAGTAACTCCGCTTATCCTGACACACAGAATTGTATTTCCAGATAAGCTGTTCAATTATGCCTGCAGTGTTTGTAAATGTTCGTGGAAGGGATTTCACTCCTCTGCAGAGAAAAACAGTATAATGCTTCAGCCCCTTCTCTACTTCCCTCCTTTGTTTGCTGCCATTGCTGTAGTATCCTTTCTTTGAGTGAAATGATGCATGCATTACTTGGAGATAATGCCAGATAAATTTATACTGTAGTGAAAGCAATACCACAACAGATCCATCACTTATCAGAGACTGATGGTTGCATTTCTGAAGAGTTCCCCAGGGAGAAATTTTTCCCCCTGGTTTTTAAATTACCATCTTTACCTTTTTGAATCATGAGTCTTCAGAAATGGTTTAAATCAATGAAAGAAAAAGGGCAGATGTTTAATGGTATTTAGATGAGTTTTAAAAATCTCTTCAGGCATTGCAAAATGGTTCCATGGCTCTGTGTTTTGAAAGCTGACTCTTGGTTCCATTCCATTACTACCTACTGTTTGCAAATAATATGTATTTCTCAGATAATGGATATTTTGCAAAAGTTCTGTTTAAAAATGGCTCATTTTAATTTGCTATTTCTGAAAATAATTGCAGTTGAGAAGGCTGTCAAAGTATATTTTTCTAGCATGCTTGGTTCTCACCTATACTCTACAGGTTTCATCAAACTTCTATTATAAAACCCTCATGTTCATGAAACTGAGTTTTGACAGGAAAATCCTCTCTAACTTGGAATTTGGCCTGTATTGTTTTAGCTTAGGCTCTATTTTTAAAATGTTTATTCTCATTGGAGATTTTTTTATTGTTCATTGACATATTTAGAGGGTTTTTTTGTATCTGTCTAGCTTCTGATAGATTCTAAAGATCTGTGTCATTTTTTGTTGTTGTTGTTTTTTAAGTTGTATTTCAAGTACTTTTCATTCTTACACTTTAAAAAAGTTTGTTTTTTTTTAGTATAGTGATTATGTGTGAAAGTTACTCCTTAAATCTGTTCCACAAGAAAATTATCTACATGGTTAATTTGCTGTTAATGATTAAACTAAGTGTTGTTCAGATTGTTACCTAGAATTTCACTTGTAATAGTCACTTATTACGTAGAAAAATCCAGTTTAGATATTCTATGTGAATATTCAGTTATTCTTCATATTCGTAAGTTAACAGTACTGACAATAAAATTGTATCTCTCAAGTTTGAGGTTGTTTTCTCTGTCATATAACTCTGATAAAATGGGCATCTTTGGCTCTGAAGAGTATATAATTAACTATGTATATGATTAAAGTAATACTAAGCTTCCCAGGGTCTTTTAGCTACCAGCTGTCCTGTTTAGCTTTTATTACCTAGAGGAATTCTTAGTTCTTGTGCCACTTGAGTACAGAATAGACTTAGGAACTCTGCACCATAGACTAATACTGGCATGAACAACTTGGTAAACTTGGTAAAGCTGAAAAATGTAAGCATTTCCCAGAGAACTAGTCTATGTTAGTGACTCCATAGATGATAAGCTTATAGGAAGAAAAAGGCTTTTAACTGTTTCTGTTAGGCATATCAATCAGTATTTCTGTGTATACGATGCAGACCATTTGGAATCTGTATATGTCTGAACTAGAAGCTTTTTGCTTCAACTGTGAAGCTTTCAGCAGCACATTAAGGATAGGGCACACTATTAACGCCTACCTAGTACGCTACAATTCTCATGAGTTTTAGCACATTATTGCTGTCTTTCTCTTAATGCTCAAATCACACACAGACCACAGAATTCCAACATTTCAGCAGTCACAACACTATTGCTTTTCATTGGTACTTGGCTGTTTGAAGATTACATGGACATTGAATAGCAAGTCTTCCTTTTCCATGTGGTATTTATTTATCCCCTAAATGCTTAGAGAGATCCTAAGAGTTATTTGGCAAGAACTACAGATAGGACAGCGTGTTTACTAATGATTCCGGAAAAATGTAATTTCTCAAATTTTAGTTCTTGTACTTCATTTATACTTACTGTATTCTAATCTTTGCTTCTAGAAATAGCTCAGCTAGCTAACTGTGACAGTGGGACAGCAGAAACTCTGGAAATGGATGAATCAATAAGTGTAAGTTTTTCTGTTACAATGCTACTTCTGCTGAATTGGAGCAAGGAAAAAGAAATGTGTTGTTACCCCTCACTGTCTTGTATCTTAGTCCTAGTATGTGTAAATTGATTGAATGGAGCAGATGCTAATCCTTAGACTGTTGCAGAGGTGAGCACCATGGTGCTCAGCAAACAGAGGGATCATGAAAAATATCAGAACAAAACATTCTACCTATATTCCTAGATGTTGCATTATCTGGCTTCAGTGAAGCTGCAGTAACCACCGCGTGAAGGCTGTTTTACTACAGTTTCTACCACTGCTTCTTTCATTTCTGTTTATTGTAATTATTTTCTTTTCAGGAGGATTTTAATACCCTTTCCTTAGAAATAAAGTGTTTTAAAGCAGTTTTAAGACAGTCTGTTTGCAGAGGCAGCTAATGATCAAAGATTCTGAACAGGTACAGTCAAGCCATGAGGAGGAAATGAGCATGTTAGCAAATAACCTGTTTCAGAAAGTTAGTTTGCAGTCTGGAAGATGCTGCATTATTCTTTTGAATAGGTGTTTGAAAATATTTCACTACAATAATGGATATCTTACAGTAGTATTTTGTCAGATGCTTGTTCTGAAAAACATGAGTTGGTAGAGGTGATTGGGCTGGCTATTGCAGTGGGTTTAAATTCTGTCAATTTAAATTCTTTTAAAAAGATGTTATGTGTACTTTGGATGTCAGCCAACAGACTAAATGCAGTTCTTGCAATTAACAGTTGATTTGCAGTGCAAAGGGATAGAAAAAGCCAATGCAATTTGGGGGGTAGCGGGGAGAATGGAATGTCACATAGGTAGTTCAGTAATACTTTACTGGCATTTTTAAGTATTAGTAGAGTTTAAAATAGAGACATGGGTTATCTGTTAAGCTAGTTTTGATATGCTATGGGAAGGACATCATCCTGTACTAAACGTCCTATTATCTTGAGAAGATTTCCGATTTTCTGGCCAAATACCATCTGTAAAGGCTTCCATAGTTGTAATGTGAAGGGCGTTTCTCACTCTGCTGCTTTCATTCTTCTGCATTTAAAATACTGTGTTAGACCTGAGCACTGTTTAGAGGAAGGATATTGACAAATTGGAGATAAAAAAAAAAAATAGAAAGAATAACTAAAATGCTGAAGGGAAGTTCTGAATTACAGTGTGAATATAAAGATACAGACTGGCTTAGCAATAGCTACTGAAACTGTAATTCTGAAAGTATTTGTACTGTGCAAATGCAAATTACAAAGTTGAAGAAATAAAAGATAGTGCAGTGTAATAAAGGAATATATAACTGGGGAGGAGGTGTGATGGAATGATATCAGGAAAGAAGAGTGTGGGGTGAATATCTAGAAACATTTTCTCAAATGCGGTTGTGGAATAAATGTAAGATAAAATGACACATGAAAAGTGTCAGGAAGCATATCTTAAAAGTAAAGTACAGAATCATTCAATATCATAAATATGTAATTAGGGAGAATCCTGTACTGGCAGGCACATAGCCTAAATAATGTAATATATAAATTCTTTCTGCTCTTGCGTAATTCATTCTATTAACATATTCACTAATCTTGTACTGAAATGTTTCTTTAGCAACCATTTCATTGAAAATGTTCCAACCAGATCTACTTTCAACTTTAACTGTTACTGAGCTACCTAGATAGGGATCACAGAACTCTTTGGATATTTGGGAAGCATCATGATAAGGATCTTGTGGGTTTGGAATAAGGAACTAGGGAGTCTGCACATACACACGCACCTCACATCCTGCATTTCTAATTTACACTTATATCTTCAAGATTCATTAAAATTACAGCTAGAAAGAAGGTTGTACAATATTCAAGACAACTCCATTTTGAAAATGTTCTGGCATATAAGTAGGTGAAAGTGACCCCTATCATGGTAGAAGTATTGCATTTTTATCCTCCATATTTTTCTTTGTGCCTCTTTCCACAGTCTGTGCTAAATTGTATCACAGTCCTAACATTAGTTAGAAATGTACAAAATATTTGCATTAGCAAGAGCTCATCTGCTTCCGTTACTACCAGGCTGTACCGGTACAGAATCAGACTTACTCAAATGGGAGGGCAGTGGCCAGAGAGTGCCTGGTGGGATTCACAGAAGTGTGTAACTCCAGATAAGAATTGCTCATTACTCCTTTATCAGAAGTCATTATGCATATCTGCTGTAACCCTGGTATGTAGGCGAGGAGACAGACAGCTCCAATATAGCAGATACCTTTTTAGTAAAAAGGCAGCTTTGCCTCAAGAACTCCTCAGGTCCCTCATTTTAGCAGCTGTGTTGTCAACTGGCCTGAGCTTTCAGAGGCAGTTCATCTGGATGTGACAGACTCATGATAGTTGATGCTTTGGTTTGTTTTTTATTTTTCCCTAATTTTGGGGGGGGAAAAAAGTAAAATAAAATACTGTGCTAACTGTGTTCTTCTCTTTTACTTTGAAGACCTCTAATACCTCACTGCAGCTCCGGAGGAAACCTCGGGAAAGTGATTTTGAAACCATTAAACTGATCAGTAATGGAGCTTATGGGTGAGTAATCTTTGAGTGTAACAACCCTTTTGCATTTCGTTTTTGCCTAACTTCCCATTATTTCTGCAGGGATAGTTATGGGAGGGAGTTGTTTGCACTGCTGTTTTCTTAATTCTGCTTTCCTCCTTAGTTGCTAATACTTGCAGTTCATAAGAAAAACTTTTTGGTAGCCTCCTAAGCAATGATGAATTGCTGTATACTGTAGTACATTAATATATTAAATATTATATCACAAAGATTTTTCAGAAATAGGTTTCATATAATGCCAAAGATTAAATCTGAATAAGTTAAAAGATAGACTTAAAGCCACCTTTTTAACACTGGAAACAGCTGATGTTTATGCAGATCTGAAACAGAATGAAACTGCATCTTTAAGGGAGACAGGTTGTTAAAAAGTGCTTACTTGACCTAAAAATACTGGTAAAGTAGAAACAAATTTCCATAAGTAGCACTAAACTGCTTTATTCCTTCTCTGTGGACTCTCACCTATCCTCAGATTTTACCAAGACAACTTTCAAGGAATTACTGTTTCTTGGTTGAATTTTCTGAGTACTTGGAAAGTACATAATTTACCTCTCAGTGGTATGTGAGTCGTTTGCAGATAATCCTGGAAGACCAAGTGAGAATTACATTAGCACAAGCCTTAAGTGAACACGAATTATTCTGTGGAATTACACTGCAGGGATTATGCCTGCCAGTAGACAGAATTCCTGTCTTTAGTCTTATTTGTGATCAGGTGCTGCCTATAAGACCTTTGTTTGGCTCCTTCTCAACACTAAAATGTGTCAGAATAGGAACTGTTGTTGATCTAACCTGAGAGCTGTATTGGTTCAAAATAGTTTTCTGTCTGGAGTTCAGAAGCCCATCACCAAACGAGGTCATGTCACGGAACAGCAGTGAAGGAAAGGGCTGTGCTGTTCTCAGTGCAAATCACATTAGACTGTCTCTACTCTGTGCTGCCTGTACTTGAGGTGGGAAACAGCAGCTATCTGATAGGAGTCTTTAAAAAGACCCTGTACATAGAAGAGAAAGCACCCGTGATATACTCACTGGAATTATGCATGCTTTTTTAATGGTCTGAGGATTATGGGTACAGTAATGCCTCTCCCTGGTCATATTTAGGTAAAGGCAACCCCGAATTCTGGTGGGACGGGCGGTGTTTATTGCTTCTCATCATGACCACGTATGTGGAGGGTATTACTTGTGTCCAGACCTGCTTACATAGTTCAGCAAAAAGCCTGAAGGAGATAGCATAATTTGCATTAAAGTTATGTAAACATCCAAATACAGCTTTTCAATGTTCAACCTCTTAACAGTTCATTTTCTCAGAATTTCTCCCTAGGCAAACTCATTACTGTATGCTGGTTTCTCCAAATTACCCTAAGACTTCAAAAGCCTTTCTTCTGGCACTTAGCAGTAGCTGCTGCTCCACTCCCTGGCTACATCCCTTCTTCCTTCCCTTGGCAGATGCTTAGCTCCCTCCCTCCCTCTTTCATCTCCTACCCAATTTCCTCTTTGTCTTACTGGAGGAAGAGAAGAAGAACCATGTGGGGTAGGTCCATGTCAGAGAAAAGGGTGTCTGAGTCACTGGACCTGCCCAGCTTCTTATAGTTTTAGGTTGGTGTGCAATGGAGAAAAGAGGGAGTGGTGGCAGACAGGCATGCTGCAACCAGCAGTGTGAGGCTGGCCACCAGAAGTCAGAGGTGCAGTAGTCCTGGGGCTCTTGCTCCATACATTTTAAAGCCAGAAGAAGTCCTGATGAACCATTAAGAAATACAGACTGGAGAGAGCTATCTGTTTGAAACAAGAGACAAGTAAGGATGAAAAGCCCAGGCTTTCTATTCCACATACGATGTGGGCATGTAGGATATTTTTTCTTGTGCTTGTGGCAGGGAAAATAAATACTTACTGGGTGAAACACCTTTCTAATACGCATAACAGGTAAAATTGTCATAGATGTCATAAAAATTTGTTGAGACCCCCATAAATTTGTGAGGAAAGGGAGAGCTGATTGAGGTTGAACAGCTTGGAGTGTATCTGGATTCTGTATGAATCATTGTAGCCTTTGTTGACTGTTGAAACAGAGATATGCTGGTGGTAATAATCAGCTTTAGTGGAGTGCTATTGTTTCCATGCTTAAGCAAACAACAACAAAGTGCGTTTTATTGGTTGGGATTTTTGGTTTAAATGGTTACTTCTTACAAGAAAAATCAACAAGAAAGAAAAAGATACAGCCAAATACTAACTAATTTAGAGGAAAAGGAATAAATTCAGTGAACTGTATGGAAATAGACTTTTTAAAGTATTTGCTCATCACTTTCAAAAGTGATGTTAGCACCTTGTCTTTAACGTTGCTCAAAGTTTTGCAAAGTTTTTGAGGCTTGAACTCAAATTCTCTAGGATATCACTTTTTTAAGAATTTGTTTGCTTGAATTTCTCTGCTAAGTCAGATAAAAGGGACAGTATTATTAACAGACTTCTGATGAGTATCATATGTTCTTTTTCTTGACGATTGGTGATTGTTTTTTTCAAAACTTACAGCAAAGTTTAGAGGGGAGCACATCACTGTTACCTGTATATTTTTTAAGCCATCTACAAAATGAAGTGTAATTAAGCAACAATATCTGTTCATCTGTGAATACAATGCAATAAACTGACCCATAGGCGTTTATTGCACTTTATTACAAGTATAAGCAGCTGAAATAAGTTACTGTTACTATGCTACAAGGGTTTTTTCCTACTTCTATGCTTTTCCAGGCCATTAACTTTTTGAAATAACGTGAATGTGTGAATTCTGCATGAGCTTCATTGATTTATTCTCAATCAGTGGGCATATTTTGTGCTCTGACATATTAAATTTAGTATGCTATTATAATATTTATTTTGAGAATATAAGGGAGGTTTTCCTTCTGAAGCATTTCAAAAAATATATATATACATTCTGGTGTTTTTGACTTTATTGTGGTGTTCTTGCCTTCATTAGTGAAATGGAAAGCTTTGCTTGACAGGGTGATTGTTGGTCTTGGCATGCTGTAGCAGAGATTTGTCAGATACGTTAAACTTGATGAGTTTAAATATAAGCTATTGGTTTTGTGAAGGTTTGAGTAAATATCTTAGGATTTCTCTGCTTTTAATTGTTTGGGTAAACTCATTTGTAGTGCAATTAAATGACTGTATAGTAGATGAGGTGTATCAGGCTGGGAATATACAAGAAGTTAAACAAGCTGTGAATCAGTAAACATGTAGGACACTGGCCAAGTCACTAATGGTTTCACAAGCTGTCTATCTGACTTGTTTTCAGCCAGCCAAAATTTTCCTTTTTATACTTGTCAAATATTAAACTTTTACTGCACTCAAAGCAACATTTTTTTTCCGTTTTTCAGCTTCTGAGAGGTAGCAAGTAGTCCCCCTCTTTAAGGTGGCATCAGCCTGCTCTCCTGAGCTAGCTCAACAAAATAAAGATTGTTTGATTTCAGGGAGGGGAGTGATGTTAGTTCAGTTGGTCTTTACTAATGTTTGTGTCTCCTTAAAGCAAATACATGATACCGCATATGGCAGGAGTGTTTTCACTTCTACAGAAAGAGATGTGTGTAATGAATATGTACAGGGCATACTGGCTAATTGTGTCACTAGATAAGTTTCACAACTCATCAGCAATGTTGGCTTTAGCAGCTGCTGCCCCTAACCTGTGAATACACATTATTGTCTCTTCTACTTGCTCATGTTTAGCTGAGTTGAGAATGGTACTAAATAGCACCACCTCAGAGAGGACTGCAGATCAAATAAACTGTATTCCTTTTTTTTTTTCTTACCTTTTACCCCTGTGGGTGACTGGTCTACATAGATTAAGAGGTTTTGGCTCCTAGATGCCCATAGCTTTAAAGAGCAGCTTAAAAACAAGGCTGGCAGTTTCTGTGCTAGGTATCTTATATTCATCATTCATTGTGGGCTTACACAAAATAGTGAACTTTGAACTCATGGACTTCATTGTTCTAGAGTGAGCCTCCCTTCTCAGTACAGCACAGGCCAAGTGTACTCTTTCTTTTGTAGCTAATACTTATGAGAGGATCTAATATTGATAGCTAATACAATCTTCTCTGATGGTGGAGAAAGGTTGTTACAGTACTGAGGGTTTCAAATTGTGTCGTTCCTGAATGTGCAGTGTGCTACAAACTGGTGAAGAACTCAGTTTCTCAAGCTTTTCTTTTCCAAATACGGAATAGTTCTTACTGAGCTTATTTACAGAAAATCTGACAGTGGTTTCATCACTGTGCATCAGTGTTTACTGGCTGCCATAAAGGTAGAAGAAGTTGTTTCAGTTACACATGGACAGATGGTTTGTCTGGCCAAAATATGTGACATGTTGATACAAATAGGACTAGTACCACAAATCACAGCTATCCTGTTCTTTCTCAGATGGCTAGCATCTTGTACGCTACTGTGCAGAATAGGATATATCCAAAATGTTGCTGAGACGAAGCTGTGCACTTCACCTACACCACACTGGATGCTTATCTTAGGAATGCTGCGGCGCTTTTGGCAGCATTACTTCCTTGCCCACAAATAAATCTGATGTGGTGATGCACATTTTCTAGCTAGGAGGTGGTACAGTGTTGCTTGTGAGTCCTGGTCTTAAATAACTATCTGTAAACCTTACTGTAGTGCTGTGATATGAATCGTGGCCTCACAAATGGCTGCCCTGCACTGGAGACAATTCAGACATAATTCTAGGGTAGTACAGAACTTAGCAGTCTCTTCTCAGGAAGTTGCTTGTGAAAATGAAGCATAGTGCTTGGTTAGCAGCTGTAACTTTTAAACAGTGAATATAGAAAGTACAGTAACTTTGTTTCCACAAGGAGTTCAAGGTCCTTTGACAAATTAGAGAATCAGGTCAAAGCAAGTCACATGGCAACATTAACCTCAGGCACTGAATGTAGACGAGATTGTAAAATATATCTAAGAGTTGAAGTTATGGAAGAGCTAGGTCTAGTAAACTAGGCCTGAAGTCTGTGAGTAATTTAAGGAAAAAACAGGAATTTTTGTTGTAGGATTTGAAGTGTAGGTTGAATATTAGTTAAGTTGAAGCAATTCAAGAATGAAGTTAAACATTGTTTTCATTTTTCTTGTCATCTCAACACATGTGCATAGTGTTTTATATTTGTGCCTATCTAAAGGTGTTATAGAAATGCTTGTTCAAGCTGAGTGAAAGACTTACGTTGGAAGTGGAAGGAGGCAGTGTTTGGACAATCCCAGAATTTATTAATTCCTTGAGTGGATGGAGAGGGCAATCAAATGTTCTGGGTGTTCCTAATACATTTCTCTTGTATTAAAGGAATCCTCAAATTTACAGTTCTCTTTATAACATACCAAAAATTATGAACTGAGCATTTAGTGATCAATGCCAGGAAAATGGGAGTGAGGTATTGTGTTCTTATAAAAGCACATATAAAGCAAAGATAAACTTCTGTCTAATGCTCCGGGAATAGCATCCTGAAAAGTAAAGAATAGAGAGCAACAGAGGATAGTCAGCCTGTGGGGAAAAGAGAGTGAGTTCAGTGCAGGAATTAGGAGAGTGTAGCAAGGAACAGCTTCAGGGAACGGAAAGGGAAACAGAAAGGCCATCCCAATCTTCTTCATGACTTATTATTCAATAGCAGAAGCATACTTCAAAGATGGCAAGTAAGGGTTCAAAATAAAACCAAGTCAATGTGTAGCAGAACTCACTGTGGTTGATCTCGTCTTTGTACTTGGAAGTTCAGCGTCTTCGATGTCTTGGTAGCTATGTGCTGCTTTACTCCAAGCTTTCCATTTTTTAGATTAAGTTGAGGTCCCAGGAAGGTTGCTGTGTTGTTTTATTTCAAATGCACAACCTTTTCTTTTTTTCTTTTTTTCTTTTTTTTTTTTAATTTAATGTTGGGGAGGGGAAGAGTTGCATTTTCTATATATCATTATAGTCACATTTCAGCAAATTCTAATACTGCCTTCCAAAGAGTGGGAGCTGAGAACCACATGTGTCTCAGTGTACAGGATGCAGTTGTAACAGACCGTGCCTTGCTAAGTACTGGTATGCTAGGGAAATGCATAGCTACTGTGAATTGGGAGCATCCTGAAGGGAGAGAGGTAGTTTGCAATAGGAATACTTTGCTTCTGCTCAGGGCACAGTTTTCTTTATAATGATGCTTGCTCAGGTTACTGTGAGAGACAACATAGGGTGTGCATAAGTAATGATATGCATTTTTGTATATTGAAGATCTTTTAAAATCACTTTGTATCGTATAAACAGAGTATGTGTATCTAAGTGCAAGAGAGAGAACTGTGTTGCATTTGTCTTGTGAATATGGCATGCTGATTTTTTTTCTAAGGAGTTGTGGATAACTGAATTCTAGCGCAAATTTATACAATTATCTGCCTGCAACTATAAGGCTAGAGAAAGTAATTTAGAGAACTGCTGAAAAAGTAGCCAGCATGTCTCAGATATTTTACTGGATTGAATAGTTCAAACTTACCAGTTTTTCATCTTTAAATACAGTAGCAACAACTCTACAGATGCTACCATAGGAAAATAGGTGTTTCATTTTTTTAAAGCGTTGAGACTTCAGGCGTGTGAAAGACCCACTTTTCTACAAGCCAAAAATGCACAAAGGAACTGAAAAAGGGAAAAGAAAAGATGAAATTACAGGAGGTTAAGAAATTTAAGACAGATGAACAGCAGGTAGTACCAAAAGAGAGAGGAAAAACAGAACATAAAGGAAAGAAAAGCAAAGGACGAGTTGTACAGAAGAGGTGGAGAAAGAAATGAGTGTAATGGGAGTGGTAGGAAGAGCTGCAGGACAAAAGTCATGAAGCCAGCAGGGAGGAGTACTGGAGTTGTATAACTTGGTGTTTCTTTGAGCTTGGGAGGGGCAAGGAGCAAGACTTAGTAGGAGGCACTAAGGGTGGGGTTTGTCTTTGGTTTTGCCCAAGGTGCTTTCCCCCTAGTTTCATGATGGTGTAATGTCTTTTACCTACCCTACGTTCAGACAACAAACAGCAAGGGACTATTGAAAGTTTTTAGAATGAATAAGAGAAACTTTCTTGTCTAGAAAAAATATTCCACAAAGGAAAGTAGAAAGTGTTGATTTTTCCAGTGTCTGTAAGTTTTGTAGTAGTGTGAAGATGTTTTCATAAAAATAGTAAGGCAAAAATTGCTTTTTGTACTTAAATACTTGTATGCTGATAATTGGACCTCATGGGGACAACAAATTGAATTTAAAAACTACATAACTGAGTCCTGTTTTTCCCTCTCTTTTCTCCTTTTTGTCCTTTCTTTCCATAATCACTCACTACTGTGGTAACCATATACTGGAGATGCTATAAGCATTAAATGCTGCAGAGTGGATTTCAAGCAAGGTATATGTTTTTAGGATTTGCCCCAAGGGATTTTGAGAAATGCAGCAGTCATGTCCTATGTCCGTGTTTCATGGCAGGTTGATTCTTTTTCCTGAGCCTTGAAAACAAGAATGTTTGTCCATGTGAGGTTTTCTTTAACTTTGCTTCCCCCAGTACCTTGACCTTATCTAACCAAGTTTATAGGAAACTTTATACCCAATACTACAGTTAAATTCTGCAGGTCAAGATGCATCTTAATCCCATACTACCATGTTGTTAAAGTGATCTTTATTTTGGATTACCTACTGATGACCTACCTCTGATACGGATCAGTGCTGATCTCAGGTTCTGAACAAGTACAGAAGATGATGCATTTTGCACCTGGCAATGAGGGAGCCACCTCATCGAGCAAATTCTGAGTAACCTTCATGAGAAACCTGTGACATGTTTTAAAATCCCCTGGACAGAGTCTGAGTCATAATTGTCTGACTGCACACTTATAGAATAAGCATTTGTCAGAATGATTTTTATCACTGTGCCATGGCTGATTTCCATATATAATCCTTTGCTGATGGAAACTCCCAGACTCTGAGCTGAGAGTGTTTGTTTCTGTTGGGGTAGGCTATTTCGTTTGTTTGTTTTCAGTTTGTGTACTAATTTGTGTTGACTGAAACTGATCCTGATGATGAAACAAAATGAGGTCTTCAGCTATTCTGTAATGTTGAAAGGTTTGTCAACTCCATTAGATTAAAACCAAGTCTTTTTACAATGTTTTGGATATATGTAATATATTGCATGTATTTATTTGTTAAATGTATATTTTTAAAAATACATTTTTAATACATTTAGTGCTTTTTCTTTTTCTCCCCCTTTTGGACTTCTTCAGTGCGGTTTATTTTGTGAGACATAAAGAAACCAGACAAAGATTTGCCATGAAGAAAATTAATAAACAAAATCTCATCCTTCGAAACCAGATCCAACAGGCTTTTGTTGAGCGCGATATCCTGACATTTGCAGAAAATCCTTTTGTTGTCAGCATGTATTGCTCCTTTGAAACAAGACGTCATTTATGTATGGTCATGGAATATGTAGAAGGTAAAGTGTCTGTTCTGGTTTACAGGGAAGAGCAAGTTTTTGTCACACCAGAAAAGAAATGTAATCCCTGCAGTACACTGGAAATACCCTGTGTGTCCTCTGTATGCTGGCACTACAATTCAGGATCTAAATTTAAGAATAAGGTGGCTTTTTTTTCCATTCGTTGTCCCTTAGTGAGGTCTTTTAAAACACTTTTTCTCTGGCTATAATGGGGGATAACTGATCTTTGAATAAAGTTTTTCGTAGACTGTAATTGTAAGCATCTTACCACTCAAAGTTCATGTGAAAATGAACTTTTCTGGAGTTCAGATTTTCATTAGCATGTCTTGCGGTATTTGCAATATTTTTTGCAAAGGAAGAGGACGAAATTCGGAAAGGTGCTGACGTTGGAGGAAGACAGTGGACAAAGACTGTGAAAGATGAATTACTTGCAGCTGAGGCTGTGGTTCTGAACTGTTTTTTGTTGGTGGTGGTTTTTTTAAGTAGAAGCATGGGTTTTATTGGTTTCCAGCTGAACTCTTGTACCACTCTATCCCAGCTTCATGCTGTTTTTTCAGTTCAGTAGTTAGTGTGCTTGCATGTTAAATTGGGTCATCTGACTGGAAAATCAGCATATATGACTGCAATTTGTGTCTGCTTCTGCAGCATATATGGATTATGCTTGTACACCTCAGAATTTATGGCATCATTTGGAACATTTGTCCTGTTTCCACAGGTGGAGACTGTGCTACTTTGATGAAGAATATGGGTCCCTTACCTGTAGACATGGCAAGGATGTACTTTGCAGAGACTGTTCTGGCTTTGGAATACCTTCATAATTATGGAATTGTACACAGGGATTTGAAGCCAGACAAGTACGTATATAGAATATAACCAAAAGAGTACCTTGAGATGGTTAGATAAAATAAGAAAAGTGTAATTTTGCTGTACCAGAAATGTTTTGTTTTTTAATATCATAAATGTTACATGGATTTACAATTTCTGCCCAATATGTGAATTTTCATTATCTGCAATTACAGGGAATGTATGTTTCCAAAAGCGTTCTTTAAAGTCCTTTAAGATGGAAGAGGCTATCTGAATAGATAAAGAAAAATGTTCATGTTTTTTTGGCTGAATGGAGGGCTGAAATGGTTTTTTTTGCATATTGGATGTTAAGGAAAAGATCTAAGTATGCTTAAAAACAGGTTAATACAAAGTATCAACAACATGCAGGTTTTTACTATTTGCATTTATAAAAGTAAGATTGACCACTATGGAAATCTTTCCTGTTCCTTTTTTTTTTTTCTTTTCCCAGTATTTAAAAATACAGAGGCTTTCCACTATGTATTTGTAGTGAAAAATATGGCTGTTGTATCTCCATTAATCTTCTCCCCATTTCACTTTTTTTTAAAAAAAAAAAAAAAAAATCAGTCACATCTGTTGGCTGAAAATACCTTCACGGCATGACACCTCAGGCCAGTGTAGTGTTACCAGCTAACTTAATAGCTGAGTTCTTTTCAAATGAATGACCCAGCTTGCTACAAGCAGAAAATGCCCACCTCACTTCAAAAGCTGGATTAATTCTATTCCAGTTCTTTCAGAATTACTATTTCTTTTTGTTCAAATAATCTAGCATTAACTTTTAACACTTAGTTGATTCTCTAAGATGACGTGCAATTGCATATAGAAACTTCATTTACATCTTATAACAACAGTAACACGTTTGTGACTGTCATATTCTTAACCTGTTTTGTACTTGGTTAAATTTCTTTTTAATCTGTCTTTATATTTTTGCAGTGCTGTTGAAACACTTCCCTCTGAGTATAATAATAATAATAAGGATATAATTTTGAGTATAATAATAATAATAATAATAAGGATATAATTTTGCATTATATCACAGTAACATCAAATCATTCTAATTTTCAGTTTATTGGTAACGTCCATGGGCCATATAAAGCTTACAGACTTTGGCCTGTCAAAGGTGGGGCTAATGAGTTTGACTACCAATCTGTATGAGGGTCACATTGAGAAGGATGCCAGAGAATTCCTTGATAAACAAGTAAGACACAGCCTTTTTCACTTTTACATTGATTGTTTGAATGAAGTGATGTTTTGGCAGCAAAATGTACTGTAATACCACATAAGCTGTTGTTATTTCTGCATTGGTGTTCTGGTGGTGTGTCAGTTACTTCTTCTGATGCCCTGCAGATTATGGTAGTCTTTTTTCTTTCTACATTTGGGTCTATTAGTAAGATGAACAACTTAATTGTGTGCAAGTGAGCCTGTGAGAGAGACAAATGGAAAACTGTTTTTATAAGGAATTCAGAAGTCTCAGCAGAGTACTTGTGGAGCTCATGATGCATTGTACAACCAAGGGTGCTAAAATCCTTGATATGGCCCATTTCCCTTTAAGCATGCCTCATTACCATTGCTCACAATCTGTTCGCTGTAAAAGTTACTTAAGATAAAACTGTCACAACTTTCTTTTAAAGATAAGGATATGTTTAAATTAAATAAAATATTTGCTGTGACAGTCTCGCATGTATGAAAAACAAACTGTCCCTTGCATGACAGACATGTAAATGTGATTACTTCTATGTGTAGGTAGGTCATTTAAAAATGCATTATGCAAGCTCAACAGCCTAAAATATACTGAATTTCATTTTTCTATTTTTCTACATTATTTTACATTTCAAGAGGTACAAATGATATGACGGAACTAGACTGCATTTCCCATCATGCTTGTTTTCTTTTGTTTTAGGTCTGTGGTACACCTGAATACATAGCTCCTGAAGTAATACTGAGACAGGGTTATGGAAAACCAGTGGACTGGTGGGCTATGGGGATTATTCTTTATGAATTTCTTGTTGGGTGTGTGCCATTCTTTGGAGATACACCAGAAGAGCTGTTTGGACAAGTAATCAGTGGTAAGGATCATCACAAAGAACCAGATTTCCTAGTTTGCTGTCAAAAATTTCAATTTATGTTAATAGTAAAGGTATTTACAGCTTTATCGATACACTAAGTTTCAAGCTAGTTTTGCTCAAAAAAAGACACCATTATTTCAATACTGTAATATTTGATTTGCTGTCAAAGCAGTAAGAATAAATATATATTAAAAGCTGAATTTACCATATATTGTTACTGAGTACAGTAGTGCAGTAAAATAGAGTACAATGACGAAGCTACACTGTTTGAAAAACGAAAGCAGAATTAGTAGAAAAGTAGTGCCTCCATGGCACAGTGTTTACAGTCTTTAGTAAAGAAATTATACCAGAGAAGAAGTGGTTAAAATAAATTTGCATAAATGGGAAAATGCCTCATGACACAATGAAGAAATTAACAAAGATGTGATAAAACCCTAAAACAAATGTCTCTCAAATAATAAATAATGAGAAAGAGAAGGAAACAAATTTAATTCACAGATTGTTAATGATTTCATTCGTGATTGTTCTAGTGTAATGTTATTTCTGTAACAGCTGTTCTTCTTTCATTTAAAATTCAATAACCTTTTAGATCTTAACCTGCAAGCTGACCCTAAGTATTGTTTTGTGGCTTGTGGCAAAACTGAATGATAATTAAACAGAATCATTTACTATCCTACCTGCTGTTTCCATAAATTTCCCAGATGCATAGATGTAGAAGGCCTCTATTTATGCTGAAAGTTCAACAGAATAGCACCTCTGTTACTGAATATTTCCCAGTCTGTTTTACAGTCTGCCTAAGAGGTCCGCTAACTAAGACCAAAACAAACAAACAAACCCAACAGAGACAAAACTAAACTGAACCTCCAGTTCCTCGTTCTCTGAGAACTCGTCAAATCCCCTTTGAACAAAAGGAATTAGTCTGTCATCATCTCACTTTTCGCTGCCTCTGACATTAAAAGCCAGACATGTTTGCAAACTTTAACGAAATGTATTTGAGAGTTGCCTGTAGTATAGCAGAGCTGCCTTCTTATAAAACACCCTAGCTGTTTATGGATTTATAACAGTGCAGTTTTCTGATGTGATACGCCAGAGCCTGAGTGGCAAGGAGAATCAACTGTTTAATTAATGTGAGCAGCAAATGCCGGCTTTGTTCTCAATGCCTCGTGGCTGCAGTGCAGCTTTATTCATGCTTTTTTTTCGAAATCAGATTTAGACTGCAATGGAAGCTGTAGGCAGATAAACATGGAAATAACTCATGTTTTTATTGCATTTCCAGACACATGCACATGTGTTTTTATCTTTATGCTGCCTGGCTGGGAGGGTGTGGAGGGATAGTTTAAAATTAATGACCAAATTTGACTTTAGACTTTATTTCACGTTGCACTAATTTTACACTTTATAAAGCATCATGTCAAATTATCTGTGGAAGTGTATTTTTGCAAACCTGATCCATTCCCACTTACTCTACAACACTGTTGGTCAGCTTACTTTCTTGTTTTAACGTTTGATTGTCATGCTTTTCCTTTTGATTTTAAATGTCTTCCTGAAATCATTCCTACTGTGAATATCTGCAAGAGAACTGTTTCCTTGGATAAGTTTCCTGTGCTAAAATATATGGTCCCGTTGTATTCAACTGAAAAAGCCATGTTACAGAACCCAAACCATAGCACAGAATTTTTTTCCAGTTTCTGTTGGTGAAGTCTGCATTCAACTTGACAATCTACTCGTTCTAGCCCCCTCATCTTAGCTTCTTTCTTCTTTATTATAGTTTGTCTTTCCTCCCCTCAAGTTTTATGAGTAAATGGTGGGAAGCTTCAGTGTAAACTAGGTATCTAAAATGGTAGGGTTTAAAAATAAACCTCCAGAAATGGGTTACGTTTCATGCCTTTTTATTTCAGTACCTTTCTTCAAATTCCAAAATGCAAAGGTGAAACTCCTGTGTAAATTCTGATCATTATGTCTTCAATGGAGACCATTTTAAAGGAAAAAATCTAGGTCGTATAATTACAACACAATATTTAACAGCCTTCTCTGTTTTCTGAGGTCTTAGTATTCTGTCTCTCTGATGCTGAAATCCTTGTACCTTCCAAGAAACTTTTCCAGAGTTTTGTCTAAACCTGCAATATATTACACTTGTAGATGCAGCTTCTGCTAAAAATCAGATGAGAATAGCTGTGTAAGCTGTCATAAAGTTCACGTTGCTCTTGAAACTGGCACTGTTTTCCACTGTTTAATTTAAATCAGGGTTTGGCAGAATTTTTATTCAGCACTACCTGGATGTTGCACAGTCTAATATTGTGACTGTAGGATTTAAGTGCAACTTCCTAAGAAGTACAAAAGGCTTAATAATGTGAGAATCAGAAGAGTGAGTTTTTTCCTCTCAAGCATGAGAGACTTGGAAAAAAGCTACCTTGGCATGGATCTCTCCAGAGCAGAGGCCAATACCTCAGCCCTTAGTCATGGGAGTAGTGACTTTAGTGAATGTCTAGCATTAGAGAACTACAGATGTAAGCAGTGACTGCTGGGTCAAGTCAGCTGTGTCCATCTTATCAGCAATTTCCAATGAACAGAACTAAAATTTAAACCATAATGATTTGGCAGGGGAATGGGGGGACATCGGGGAAAAAGGACAACATACAAGCCTGATGAAATTTTGCAATACTTTTCCGCGAGCCAAGCATTGCTGTATTTTGCTGTTAAACACTGTTTTGGGTTAAAGGATACTTCTGACGAAAATGGGAGCATAAAAATAAGTTTACTAAATCTGTGTAGAGAATATTAAAATCAGAAGTAATTGGTATGCAACAGAGCAATTTGGAAAAGTTGTCTTAACTCTGACTTCACTGTTAGCTTACAATGCTAGTTTTAGATAGCTTTTTCTGAATGTTGGGATCAGAATTAAATAATAAGAAACAACTGTCTTTTTTGCTAGATGAAATCAACTGGCCTGAAAAGGATGAAGCACCACCTCCAGATGCTCAGGATCTCATTACCCTGCTGCTCAGGCAGAATCCTTTGGAAAGACTGGGAACAGGTTAGGAGAACTACTAAAAGTTTTGTTAGTGTCCTAGAAATATATTCACCACTGGAGCTTTTGTTCACTTTTTTGGGGGGGGTGGGAGTGGAGATGGGAGTTCTGGGAAACATTTGTCGGGGCAAGTAACATGACAAGCTGTTATAGCAGGGGTTAATTTACAGATTCAAACCAGTAATAAGACCTTAAACAGATGATGACTGTCCTTTTGTGGTGTTTACATTGTAGTCATTTATTCTTCTTTTACTTGAATTAGTAAAACAGAAACCTCTCAAACATCCAGTTAGGCATAGGGTGGGATTACTTCATGAATGCAGTATTAAATAACTATACACAAAAATAGAGAAGGGGAAGACGTATACAACTGATGCCCGCTTTTTCAGAAGTATCTTTACCTGGCAAATTGGTTCCTCCAGGCGTTAATCAGAAATGACTGTCAGAAAGGTCCTATCATTCTCATTCAGCACTATTATATTGCATGAAAAAGAATGGAATCAGAAGCATGAATGTTAAGGAAATAACTGGGTATTAGTGAGAATACAAACTGCCAGCTTAGTCTGCTGTGGTTATTCAGTGCCGCGCTCATCCCATATCAAGGGAAGAACCTTGCATGTTGTATCCAGCATGGAGAGCCTGTACTGGCTAAGCAACGCACTGTGTGTCTGTGTAAGAGAGTTTATAGGTTTGTTGATGCAGCAGGATTTACATGGGAATTCGGGTGAGATGCAGTAATGAATATTACATGTTATTTTTAAAGTGTTAGTGTATGGTACACCTAGTCACTGACTACCATCCCACTGGGCAAAGCAAGTAAACAGAGCAAAAAAAGGCTTTCTGCATAAAAGAGACTGAATATAAACTATAGTCTTACTTGTAGTGAGTATTGTACTCCAGGAATATAAATACGCTGGGACACTAAGGAAACCAAGTGGAGGGTTGAGTCAACATAACTACTTAGAAAATTATTGGCAAAACTGAGTCCAGCAGTTAGAGTGTGATGCATATTTTTAAAGCTAAACAAAAAAAAAAGGAGCTTAGGGAATCAGTTTGTAACTGTCCCTACCACAGCCATTCAGGGGGAACATGAGTATAGCCTAGACCCCAAGTACTGTTGACATGATCTCAAACTACAGGTCTTCTTTTTGGAAGTGGTGTAGTGACAGAAATGACTGAACTACATGTCTCTTGCTCCCTGAGTACATGGAATCTATATGAACAGCCCTTAGCCTTCCCGGTAGCTGATGGTCTGGAGTAAGTGGCATGCTGTAAAGTTTGTTCTTCTCTCTTGCCCCAGTGCTGAACAAAGTAAGAATGAGGGAGGTATGATGACCGAGATGGTTTCTCCACTTGCTTCATCTGCTGTAGAAGGCACTACTGTTGAAGGCAAAATGAAAAGCCAGGGCTAGTTCTATTCCCTTGTTTTAAATATATATGTTTTTATATATTTTACATATATATATATTTAAACATATAGCACAAAATACCTTTCTGGCATTTTCATTGTTTCATTGCCAGGATGCTCTTATCTGGTCAATGTAGCATTAATGCAGGACTGTCAACCTGTGAGAGGCTGGATCACAAGTAAATTGGAAATTCTGCCTCTATTTTGCTGCAGCTGGATGAGAAAGTGAATTGGCTAGAACGAGGCTGGCTTAAGTACCGTAATGGTCAGTGCAGCTACGTGGAGCATCTGTTTAGTTTGTTTAGGGGCTGATTTCTTCTGACAGTTAGTAGTCTCTCAAGAGCTGGCAGTCTAAAGAAGAGAGTTCTGCAGTCATTCTTTGAAGCACAAAGGAGTGTTTAGAAACCACAACAAAGTTTTTTTAAGTGTCAGTAGCAACTCACAGAAATGGAGGCTGCAACATGGCGGGTCCCACGGGGGCACTGGAAAATAACATGGTTTATCCCAGGCTCCACCATGCATTTCAAATGACAGCCCTATCTGTTTAATAAGTATTAGCTAGCTGCATAATACTCCATGAAAACGGTAATTGTGTATTTGCTCAGGAGACCTGAGTGGCAGAGTCATGTTGAAAGAAGAGAGACAGATACTGTACTCTTCTGAAGAAGGAAAATGACAAAAAAAAAAAATCTCTTTGGGTCTGAAGTGTCTGATATCTAGTCAAGAATTAAACCATTTGCTTTAACATCCCATTACTGTGTTCAGAAAAATTATCACTCTTTGACTAGTTACTTATGATTAGATATGATTTTGGTTTCCTTTGGGAAGATTTGGCTTTCATGATTTTTTTTTCCCTGCTGCAGTCAGAAAATCAAAACCCAACCTAGAAATCTTAGCACTGACTTAGAGGTCAGTGCTGGAGAATTCATGCTTTTTCCATGGCTCTGTCCTGACTTAACATTCACCTACTGAAGTTTATGCTGCATATCGAGTTGGAGTAACTCTTGTGCTGTAGCAAATATGCTCAGTTTTCAGAATTAAATTGATGTTTATTAAAACATCTCCACCCATTTCCCCAGGTATTTTCAGTGTGTTAATGTGTTATCGTTTATTGTTATTTCAGTATTTTGCGTTTTTACAGTTGTTGTCTGTTAATTTGAAACTAATGTAGTTGTTTAACACATTATAAAAAGTAGGCAGTAATCTATTATGAGGTAAATTATACATTATTTCCTATAGAATTTCTTATTACTGTCTTAAAAGAAAAGGAGTTCCTAATCAGCAATGATGTTTACACTGAGCAACAATTAAGAATCATTCTTTATTACTTTATAACTTGTAATTACTTCATAACTCATGTAATGCACATGTTTACATTTTTATTTCAGACTAATGCGTGGCCAATGCATAATTAGTCTGGCCAGAAAAATAAAGAAGTTAAAATGGGGAAGAATAAGAAAAAGCAGTGCCAGCCCTGATGAAAAATGGCAACAAGGAGGTGCTCTGACAGGTTTAGGTGATACTAGTGAGAAAGGGTAGTAGAAGTTCGTACCTGCAGTGATGACTGTGCCTTTCCATGCTAATTTGGATTTTTTTGACCAGGGATTTAGTTGAGTTAATGTCAGTGGATTTGTTGTCATTTGCTCAGTGTTTTTCTCTGGCTCCCCCAGGTGGTGCATATGAAGTAAAGCAGCATCAGTTCTTCAGGAGCCTTGACTGGAATAGTCTGCTGAGGCAGAAAGCAGAATTTATTCCACAGTTGGAGTCTGAAGATGACACAAGTTATTTTGATAGTAGGTATTATATTGCATTAAAAAAATTCAATAAACACCTTGTTGAAATAATCACTGTCTTTGATCGTGTATTTGCTTAATGTTTTGAAAATTTCCTTTGCCAGAACTCTGGCAGCTGTGCAATTTAAGTGGTGGTATGACATTTCAGGAGAACTAATAATATAATTGTGCGTTCAGTTAATAATAAAGCTTATTACCCTTTTCTACTTGCCAATTCAAATAATTTATTACACATGTCTGTAGCTCGTTCTGAAAAATACCACCATATGGAAACTGAGGAAGAAGATGACACAAATGATGAAGATTTTAATTTGGAGATAAGACAGTTTTCTTCATGTTCACACAGATTTTCTAAAGTAAGTAAAAATTGCTATAATGTTAACACATATTTTATGCATAAATGTTTTGCTGCTTTTCTAAAGTTTAGAAAGAAATGTTAGATATGAAAGAGGTGTACAGGGTGTTCAAGTACAATGTTTCTTGAAACATTAACTGAAATTTGAGTGAGAATGAAACAAGTACCATGAGTACCAAAAACATGAAAATATTGTACAAGAAAATTATTTCTTGAATCCTTAAGTAGTAGAAAATGAAATAAATAGTTTGATATTTTCTGTAGAAAATGCATGTGGGTTTTCTTTATGCATAGTTTGAATGTTGCTCCAGTTGTATCTTGCAGATGATAGGATAACAAAGATTACAGTACTAGCCTATAGTAGCGGTGAGCTTAAGTGACAAACTGTAAAGAAGAAGCAAAATAGTGGTCAGCATGTGATTTGGTCAAAAAAAAAAAAAAGTGGATTTGAGTGAGTGATTTGAATGCTGTGAATTGAAGACAAAGCTGAGTGTACAGAGGGGAAGAGATGAGAGCGAATTATTGCTGGGCAAGGAATGCAGAATGGACATACTTAGGTAATAGTGTAGATGAAAAATTGGCAGGAGATAATGGATTAAGAAGCAGAATGCCTAATGAGCATGCTTTTAATAGTAGACAGCAGTGACTTTCAAAAGCTTTCTATTAATGAGCAGTTCGTTTAACATGTTCTAGGAACTATTGAAAGGTATTTTGAAAATGTATGTTTGTTTGTATCTTGTTTGTTATGGCTTATGCTTGCTTTAACTGGTATATTTTGTAGTGGCTCTGCAGTACCACTTATGTATTGTATCTGTGATAGCATGGAGGAGCAGAGATGGGAGTTGTAGATACAGTTATTTTCTATGTAAACTATTTTCACTTGGTGGCATATTTCAAATTCAGTTATTAGTAAATGATTCAGTCCTTTTGAAGATACCTTGGACAAGATAACTTGGCTCTTTGGAGATAACTTCAACAAGAGGCAGTGGGAGCCAACACAAGAAGTTCAGCCTGAACCTAAGGAAGCATGTTTTTTACTGGGAGTGTGACAGGGCACTGGCATAGGTTGCCCAGAGAGATTGTGGAGTCTCCCTCCTTGCAGATTTTCAAAAGCTGCCTGGACGTGGTCCTGGGCAACCTGCTCTAGGTGTTCTAGCTTGTTGGACCAGGTGGCCTCCAGAAATCCTTTCCAACCATTATTTGATTCTGGGATTTTGTGAGCTTCTACCCTCTTGAAAGCTCTGTTCCACGATAATGATTTAGTAAGTTAATGTCATTATGTCCCTGTGTCCCTAGCTGCAACTGTCAAGCTGTAGAATATACAGCTGACAATTTCTATATGCTGTTTGTCAGCTAAACAAACAGACTTCTGAAATGTTAAGAATTTACTTTTTCTAAATCCTTTAGCCAGGTAATTTATTCTTTACTTCTGAGTCTTAAATTCTTAAGAATTTATTCTTTAATTCTGAGATTCATTTGTCTGCTTTCCACATCTGACTGGTAGATACTTAGTTTCCTAGGGGTAGGGTTTTTTTTCTTTTGTGATTTTATGGTTATGAGTAAATTCAGCATTTGCATTGATCCTGTGACCTGGAGACCCCAAGGCAATGGATTTTGTTTGTAGTCTAGTGGTTCACACAGTGAAATGCAGAGAAAGCTGATGAATTTGTAATGAGAAGAGATACTATTTGTGACCCTGTATATGGAGCCAAGAAAGCAAAACATTTTAAGAACAGAAAGTATAGAAATATAAGAAGGCTCAAGAATTTTGAAGTTTACACTGTGAAATACTGTGTAAGCATTTAGAACATGCAGAGTACCACTTGAAATAAACTTGCTTTCCTGAATATCTTTTTACATCAAATGTCAGTGATGAGGACTTTTTTATATGTTTGTGTGTGGTTTGTTTGTTTATTTCTTCTGTTACAGGTTTTTAGTAGCATAGACCGAGTCACTCAAACACAAGGTGAAGAAAAGGAAGATACAGGAGACAAAACAAAGAGTGTAACATTGCCTTCAGTGGAATCTTTAAGCTGGAGTTCAGAATATTCTGAAATGTAAGTAGAAGGAAGTGGTCCACATCCTGCTAGTCAGCTAGCAAGCCACCTCATCTCAGTTAACTGCATGAGAGTTTGCTTATTTTTATTGCAGACAACAAATATCTACATCCACCTCCTCGGACACTGAGAGTAGCAGGCAGCGACATAGTTCTGGTTTACTGCCAAAGCTGGCCATATCAGCTGAAGGAGAACAGGATGATTCTACCTGCTTAGTGAGGCCTCGGGAAGAACAGGAAAAGCCTCCATTAGTGAATGAGGAAACAGTGCAAGATGAACCTGAAGTAACCACTCCAGCAAGTACCATCAGCAGCTCCACACTATCAGGTAATTCAGGGTGGGTCTCTTCACTGATGACATTAGAAACGGTTGTGAGTCGTCTTTGTTTAGCACTTACATTCATGGATTTAGAAATCCTGCATTTCAGTACTGCTTAAACGAAAGTGTCTCAAGAGGGCTCTGGTTTGGAGAAAATGAGTCATAGGTCCCTTAAGCACATAAAGCACTATTTTTATACCTTCCCATGCCTAGGTTGGTGATTTTTTGATTGATCATCCTGGAGTCTTTCCAGCTGATCTGTATAGCTATTTTCTAACACTCTGTGCTGCACTGTTACATGTTTTTAATTAAGACTTTTCAGTGATGTATATTTGTTTCAGAATTGGCAGGGTTGCCTTTGGTTTGTAGAAATTGGTTTGTAGGGTTGTCTTTGGTTTGTAGTTGTCTCATTTGAAATCTAGGAAGAAGCATAATAAACCCTTAATTACTATATCTCCTTTATGCATCCCTTTCCCAACACAAACATTTGAATGGGTTGCAGAAAGATCCAGGGCCCTACTATCTTGCTTGTTTTGTACTTTTAGAGGAGAGTTCCATGTATCTGTGGGAAAAACTGATACTTAACACAGATCTAGGCTTGTATCAGTCTCACATTTGACCCTATGTAGGTTCCAGTTACCTCCTCTCCACATCTACAGTTTTGTACCTCAATAAGTTATCTCAAGATAACCCTTGCATTATGTATCCTTTCTATTCCTATACCCATGATTTCTCTTGTTGTCTGTATTTTCTTCCCTTCCACCCCCCATTTCTGGGAAAACATCCTCAAGCCCATCCAGCTGTATAACCATTTCCATCTTCTTATCTTGTCCAAAATCTTGAGTGTGCTTTCTAAGCTGGGCTCACTCCCCTCCTCAATGGTACGTTGATGGAGTTAAGCACAGCAGTCACAGATGTTAACTCAAATTGCTTCTTGCTCTTTCATAACTTATTGATTACACTTAAGAATAATTTCATTTTTTTTCTGTGGTGGTGCATTAGGAACAGGATATTCTGTGATCTTGAAGAAAAACTAGGTATTAGTTTTGTTCAAAGGTCAGAGACTTACTCTTCTTGCTTGTTTCATAAGGTCACACAACTTTACTGTGGCATCTTTGAAGAAATCTTTCACAGGTTATTCACTTGGCGTAGGGTCTTCCTGGTTTGTTTGTTTGTTTGTTTTTAATTGCTTGAAATCCTGTTGTCCTTAACTGAGCATTGTGGAAAATCATTACCCATGATAGACTAACACCATTGTGGTTGTATATTGAGTTTTGTGGTGCTAGGTATCTTCCTCCTTGTGGAAGTGATAGAAAAACACTCAAAGAATAAAAGCCGTAGATAGTAATTAAAAATTTAACTATAATTAGTATTTTTAATGATTTTGAAGTTGTTAAGCTGACAACTTTTGTAGGATTGGAACCTCTCATTTACTTAAGGTGAAGTTCACTTGAAAAACAATTGTATTAATCATAAACTTAATCATTAAGTTCTTCAAGGTGAGCATTGCATAATGAGCTACCAAACTTGCTTCTGCTTTTGTCTACATTTTGCTTTAGTCAGTGATTACACAACGTTGTAGTCACTGTTGCATTAGTTCGTTCTGTTAACCTCTATGCATATCTGAAAGAATTACTCAGATTTCTGAAGCGTTGTTCTGTGGACATGTAGACAGAAGGAAAAATTACCACCTCACAACAGTACAGTTTTTCCTCCCTGACCCCCATTTTTTCCTCAATATATTTATTCCTTCTTTGTACAGTTGGTAGTTTTTCAGAACACTTAGATCAGATAAATGGAAGAAGTGAGAGTGTGGACAGCACAGATAACTCCTCAAAACAACCCAGTGAAGTTGCATCTCATGTGGCTCGTCAGCGATTAGAAAGCACAGAGAAAAAGAAGATCTCTGGAAAAGTCACGAAGTCCCTTTCTGCAAGTGCTTTGTCCCTCATGATTCCAGGAGGTAGAGATAAATCTGTTGATTTGAAATGTTGTGATTTGTTCATATTGCATGGTTTATAATGTAAATGTAAGATTTTGGAGAATCCAGAATGAGTTCCATGTCAAGTTTTGTTTTTCCTTTTCTCATGATAATAATGGTCTAATCTAGTCAGACAGTTACAGCGGTCAGATCACACCTGAGAGACCACCTCTGACAAGCAGACTGTAGCTTAGTGGTAACTCCTTTGGTTTTGACCACGTGTGTGCAGCAGGATGCAGACTTCAGTCCTGGTCCATCCTGCAGTATGGTTGTAGCTTAAATTCTGAGCAGTTTGCTATGTACAGCTCCATTAATAACTGCTTTTCGGTTACAGCAGTGTGTTTGGTGTGGCTAGTTTTCTCCCATCTCCTGTAAGGAAAAGTGATAAACCAGAACAAAGTGTCCCCAAAGTGGAAATAGACAATAAGCTCCTTTTTCTATTACATTGGCTTGCATGGAGTGATCAACGTGTGAAGCCAGAAATACTGCTATACATAAGTGGAAGTGTAGTAGCAGTAGTATTAAGTGTTTCCAGATGAAGCACTGAGACTTCATATTGTAGTGGTTCAGAATCAAAGTCCAAATTTCCCAAACTAAGTGATTTTTTCAAAAGTGGGATTACGCATTAACTTCATACACTGGCCATATGCTGCCTTTAGACCTTAGGTGTAATATTTTAGTATCTGCTGGTGTGATAATGCAACCCCACTCTGCTTCATGTGTTCATGCTTCATGCGTTGAGTCCACAGCCTGGCGGAGAATTTTATGCAGGGTTGTAGGCTTTGGTTCTGACTGGCAGAGGTGGAGAGAGCTGACATTGTACCTCCAAGTTGTAAAGCACGTGTGCCTTATGCTCTCTGTAATACCTTGGTGAGCAGATGCAGTGCTATTGTCCATGAATCTTAGAGAATTTTAAGAGGTGAAAGGACTGTCTGAGCACTATTAGTGCAGGAATTTCTGATTCACCTCATGATGTTTTCTACCCTTCTTCACCATACAATTTAAAAAACAGCATAGGCTTCCTGTGTAATATCTGTGATAAGCACCAACTAACCATGAGAATTTTTAATGAGATAAGTCAAGAGGAAGGTTTAAAGTCACAATTATAGAGGAATATTTTGCCTCTGCTTCAATGTGTACAACCCATTGCCCATGAAAAGAATGATTAGCATTTCTGTGATGCTGTCTGAATGTGAATGATCATTCTCACAGAATACATGTGAGAGATGAAGATGTCTTTATTTTTACAATGGGAAAGATAGTGACTGTGTGTTTAGCCTATGTAGGATATTTTCAATTCTGAAAGCATTGTGGCCAAGAAGCAGTCTGGGCTTGTTTTTTAAATAGACTGTTTCTTTCAAATAATCTCTCTGTCCCATAAGTCACAGGTGTTTTTCTGGTATGTCCCTATAGCACTTAGTACCATTTTGATTTTTTTCTGCTTGCAGAAGGTCTATAGGGCATGCTAATTATTCAGATTAGCTATCACAAGAGCATGGTACACATGCAGGCAATCTACACAGACAAGCAACACTCATTTATCAGTTTGTGTTCTATTGGTTCTTTTCACAGCTGTCAAAAATTGCTGTGTTCAGAGATAGTATAGTCTGAATTACTGTGTTTATTAACTGGAGGTTTCTTTCAGTTTAATCTCAGCATTCTATGAAATCTGAACTTAGCTTTGGCTACACGTAGGAATGTTCTTGTCATGTTCATATCAAGGAAAATCTCATATATTACTTAATACCTCCCAAAAAACCCACCTTATTCACATTCATCAATAAAATAAACTACAACAACAGATGGCCAGTGTCACTGATCATGTGGCTGAGAGTCACAGGATGTGTCCCACACTATAGAGAGAAATAGATGAGGGCATCTGGGAATGTTTCAGAACCAGAGGGTGGTGACAGTTACAGCCCACTCTGGGTTTGGCTGGTAGTGGGAATTCAGCATTAACCCAGTGATAGCTGTCTGTTGGAGCCTTTGGTGACTCAGATTCAGGGAGCCAGTATACTCAGTAGTGCCTTTGTTGACAAAGCCTATCTGCCCTCACATGACATTGCTTGGCACAGCAGACAAACCTGGAATGTTTCTGGGCTGCATTCCTTTCAAGAGCTGTCATCTTGTTATAGTCACCAGAGTATTTTTATTTATGCTGCAGCAATTGTGTTTACATTTGCGCAAGTGTGAGCACAGTGTGCTCTCAAAACAATAAAATAAAATGAAGCCATAATTGATATTGTTGTAAGAAAGTCTTGTGGTCTTAACTATCAGAATGTAGGAATGGAGATTTGGTACAAGCATTGTGAGTTACTGCCCATGTTCCAGCTAGATACCGTGGTTTAATTACAGTAGTGTTTTTAGATACGTAACTGAATCCAGAATACAAACACTTTCTTTAAAACTGCTGGTTGATCTGACAGGTGGTTTTGGGTGTACTCACAATAGCATCTGCTCCCAAAGTGATGTTCTTTTCACGTGTATTTATAAGGAAGAGGAATGAGGACTGTTCTTTCAGAGTTAGCAATGAGTGTTTTCATATCTAAAAGGGAAAAAACAGCCTACATCTAGCAAGTTAATGTTAGCATTAAGAAATCAGGGTTATGCTATGGGGGAATTAAATTTATTTCTCAAATTGGGTTTGTTGGTCAAGCTTCAAATTCACTAAGCTTCATGCGCAGTGAGGAGAGAGTCTTTATGCAATCACAATGAAATAATTTGTCACAATGGTGTCATTAAACATATGCCCAGTTTTGTGTATGTGTTTGTGTGTGCTCAGAATGTATTCTTATAGGCACTTTTTCTTCCAGATGTGTTTGGTGTTTCTCCTCTGGGAAGTCCTATGTCACCTCATTCACTATCATCTGATCCTTCATCCTCCCGTGACTCCTCTCCCAGTCGTGATTCTTCAATTGCTGCTTCAAGTCCTCATCAGCCAATAGTAATTCACAGTTCAGGAAAAAAGTATGGCTTCACCATCCGAGCGATCAGGGTTTACGTGGGTGACAGTGATATCTACACTGTGCACCATATTGTTTGGGTAAGCTAAGTCTTTTTCTTACGTATAGCCAGAGAAAACTAGTGATATATTTGCTTTTGATCTTTTGTGTACATTGTCTTTGCTTTTTGACAGCTACTGTGTAAAATGTAATATTGTGCTGAATAGTTATCTTGGAATGAAATTTGTGCCTGTGCACAAGGCCAGTGCTGGCAGTAGGGACGATTAAACCCATGTAATACACATCTTTGACAGGAGTAGCACCTGCCTATGACCACAGAACCATAGAATGGTTTGGATTGGAAGGGACCTTAAAGATCACCCCATTCCAACCCCCTGCCATGGGCAGGGACACCTCCCACCAGCCTGGCCTTGCACACCACCTCCAGGAACGGGGCATCCACAGCTTCTCTGGGCAGCGTGTTCCAATGCCTCACCACCCTCTGAATAAAGAATTTCCCCTAACATCTAATCTAAATCGTCCCTCTTTTAGTTTAAAGCCATTTTCCCTTGTCCTATCCCTACACTCCCTGACAAAGAGTCCCTCCCCTGCTTTCCCGTAGACCCCCTTTAGGCACAGGAAGGCTGCTGTAAGGTCTCCCCAGAGCCTTCTCTTCTCCAGGCTGAGCAACCCCAAATCCCTCAGCCTGTCCTCATAGCAGAGGTTCTCCAGCCCTCTGATCATCTTTGTGGCCCCTCTCTGTACCTGCTACAACAGGTCCATGTCCTGGACCTGGGGCCCAAGCCTGATGCTGACTTAACAACATGGGTCAATTTCATTTTTAGCAAATTTGGCACTTGTAAACCGGGTCCTGTGGCTTAGAAAATGAAGGGGTTGGTGCAGCCCCTCTTTGACTAGGGGCAGAGTCTGCAAAACTAAGAAACTGTAAACAGAAAAATTTGAAATATACATGAAGTTTATTAAACTGCTTCAATTAAGGGATTCACTAAAGTCGGGTTACTTCCACATTTGACTGGTCATTAGGATAATTTAAAGTACTGATTTTGTGTAGAAATTTGCAAATCAATTTGAAATATGAAAAGCTTTGAGGATCTATCATTCAGGAAAAAGACTGACTCGGGAATAAATAATGCATCTTTCATCCTCTGCTTCCTACTTATTTGAAAAAAGAGAGAGAGACAGGCTAAAGAATAAGACATCAGTTCTTGCATTTGCACTGGTTATCAACTTCCTCAATTGTAAACTAAATCTATATATTTCTGCAATTATATACGTATATATATTTATTTACACTTGAGGTTGATAACCAATCATGTATTTTATATATTGTATATATTATACATAGGTATATATGTGTGTGTGTGTATAAATGTTAAACATATTCCAACTACCTTAAAATAATTTTGAAAAATTCATTACAAATATATTATAAGCTTTGAAGTTTTGAATGATGTTTTGTTTCAGATATCCACTGTAGGCTTTGAAATAGCCATGCAGCTGATGAAATAGTGTATCGTTCATGTTTATTCATGTTTCAATCATGTTGTTTACCTCTCAGACATACTAATTCATCAAGAACATTGAATGTTGAGAGTGGCTACATGTGACTGATAATAAATACAAAAACTGAAATTCTTGTCACTGGTATAGTGTCACATCAGTGAAAGGAAGGAAAGAAAAACAATGCTGTTGCATTAGAAGTGAAACCTTGACATTTTTCAAAACACTATCAAATTTTTAATATTTATATATTTTTAGCTCTGTAGGCCTCAGTAGTGGCTACATGACTTAAAATTCTTGAAGAGCTCATTTAAAAATATAATAACTTATTTAAGCCACTTTCAACATCATTTGCAATTTCTGTTTGTTTTGGTCCTTCATCACGTTTGTGCCTCATTGTTCCCTCCAATGGGCAGCCTGGTGAATTTGGTCCAAATACAAACAGCCCTCAGCTGTGTGGTGGAGTTAAAAATGTGCATTATGATTAGGGTCCTGTACGTGATCGCTTCCTTAATTACATAAGTATTTCTCAGTGTCAGATATTAAGTCTTCAATTCAAATTTAAAATTCTGGCATGGGAACTGAATCACCCCTTCTTTATATCATGCCCTGCTAAGCAGATTTTACTTAGTATCAGCAGTGACGCCGTGTTTCAGTGAGCTTTGAAACAATTCCACATCCCATATAAGTACAAAAATCAAGTAAGCAGTTGATGATGAAATGATGACTTGTCAGATTTTTTTCTTCATTCATAGGATTTAATATGTGTAATATCTGTATTTCTTTGTTGTGTTTAAAAGACAACCACTTTTATAGAAAGAATTGATTAAATAAAGCTGCTCTTGAAAGTATGGAGAGTAGTTTAACAAGCATCCATTTTCTCCATCTGTGATTTCTAGAATGTGGAAGAAGGAGGTGCAGCACACCAGGCTGGTTTAAAAGCTGGGGACCTGATTACGCATATCAATGGAGAACCAGTGCATGGTCTTGTTCATACAGAAGTCATTGAGTTGTTGTTAAAGGTAACTCTTGGTTAACTGGGACACAAAAACACTTTGCAGTTCCTCACCAAGAATTGTGGGGTTACGTTTGCTTCTTTCAGAGATTAGCTATCAGGTTTTATGACTGTTCAAGTACAAACTCTAAGTTGTTATTGCAGTGATCTGGAGAAAAGTCAGTGACTCTATATATCCTAGTATGACTTTAGTTTCACTGCAAGGAACTGACACTACTACTGGTATAAAGTCTATTTGGGTACTGACACAAAGATGCATCTCTCTTGAAAAACTTGACGTGCAGGAAAGCACTTCCGTGAATCCAACCATCTTCATCAGGTAACTCAAGCTATTGACGATAAGGCTACTTGTCATTTTCTCTTTATCAAAGTGAAATCAATGAGGAAAAGTGGAAACAGAGAATATGAAATGTTTTCTTTCCTGCTGTACAGGATACCTTTCATAATCTTTAAATAAGATGTTTCTATAGAAACTTATTTCTTGAAAACAGCAGCCTTGGTCAGTCCATGCTCCCTTTTATCTAGCTACAATTATTAGAATTTCTTATTGTCCTAAAGCTGGTTCTTGGTATGAAGTAGTTTAGAAATTTTGACAGCAATTTGAGAATTTTCCAGTCATCGTTTATGTGGCATAAATTAGCCTGGCAACTTCTGCATGAAGTTCCCTATACTGCCAGCGCTTAGTCTGTTGCTGTTCTATTGCATTTGTGTTTGTAGTGTAACTTCAGTTTAAAGCCAAGAGGTCTTCTATTACTCTGCCTAAAGATTGTCTGTATTTTGGCAGAGTGGCAACAAAGTGTCAATTATGACAACCCCATTTGAAAACACTTCCATCAAGACAGGACCTGCCAGGAGAAACAGCTACAGAAGCAGAATGGTTAGGCGCAGTAAGAAAACCAAGAAAAAAGAGAGTTTAGAGAGGTGAGTAAGCTTTTTGGTTCATGATGAATGTGTGTTCTTGTGTGTGTGTGGACATAACAATTAATTTTAAAATGAAGTTAATCCAATTCCCTCTCATACTTTCTGCCCCTCTGTTGTGGTTTAGCCCGGCTGGCAGTCAAACACCACACAGCCGTTCGCTCACCCTCCCCCCTCCCTCTCCGGGATGGGGGAGAGAAACGGGAAAGTGAAGCCTGTGAGTTGAGATAAAGACAGTTTATTAAGACAGGGAAAAGAATAACAACAACAACAATAATAATAATAGTATTAATAGTAATAATGTGTACGAAATAAGTGATGCACAATGCAATTGCTCACCACCCGTTGACCGATGCCCAGCCTATCCCCGAGCAGCCGGCCCCCCCCCTCCACCCCGGCTAGCCACCCCTATATATTGTTCAGCATGACGTCAGATGGTATGGAATACCCCTTTGGCCAGTTTGGGTCAGCTGTCCTGGGTCTGTCCCCTCCCAGCTCCTGCTGCATCCCTAGCCTGCTCGCTAGCAGGACAGAGAGAGGCTGAAAAGTCCTTGGCTTGGTGTGAGCACTGCTCTACAACAATTAAAACATCAGCATGTTATCAGCGCTCTTCTCATTCTAATCCAAAACATAGCGCCCTGCCAGCTACTAGGAGGAAAATTAACTCTGTCCTAACTGAAACCAGGACACCCTCTTTTGTACCTTCTGCTGTGAGATCCTGTGGGTGTAACACATTCTTTCATACCCATTTTGCCTATAGTATATCCATTAAAATGCCACTTAAAAATTTTCCAGGGTTTACAAACCATTACAGGGAAGAAAATGAGTAACTGAGGTTGTGTCTTCATTTGGATTCAGTATAGCTTTTTCTACTTAATTAAACTTCCTAGTACTAAGTTTATGTGTATTTTTTGCTTGATGCTAATGTTTACGCATATTCCCCAAATACATTGCTTGTACTGTATAGATACTGAGTTTTGGTGGGCTCTTAAATTAAGAAAATTAAGATTTATACTCATAAGAAGTTAATTTTTGCTCTGATATTCAGTGAATACATTTTAGTACAAATAGATTTAGTTAAAATATCTATCCCACTTATTAGCAATCAGGATATTTTCTGAACTTCATACTCTGCAGACAGGTTTGGTTTCATGCAAACATAGGTTTTATACTTCCTTTCGTGTGGGGTACTGGGAGATTGAAGCAATGTCAGCCGCAAGAGCTTTGCCTGTGGTAATGGTATCTTTTCTGCATATTACGTTTTGATTAATGTTGTGCTCTTCTCACACTAGGAGAAGATCTCTATTTAAAAAGTTGGCCAAGCAACCCTCACCTCTTCTTCACACCAGCAGAAGTTTCTCCTGCCTGAACCGATCACTTTCATCAGGGGAGAGCTTGCCTGGGTCTCCAACCCACAGCTTGTCTCCGAGGTCACCTACCCCAAGTTACCGCTCCACTCCTGATTTTCCGTCTGGTGAGTGTAAAAGAATGGAGGGCAGAGGAAAATTACTTGAAATTGAAGTATGTTCTGCTTCTTGTGAGCCCCCCAATGCTATCATGCTCTGCTGAGAGCAGTCAGCTCAGACAGACGTAATTATTGAACAGCAGCTGGTTTCTGTCTGGAAAGGATAAAAAAGATTCTTGATGCAAAATCCGAAGGGGTTCTCATGATACAAAAATGGAATCGTCTGCTAGGTTTGTAGTTTTGTAGTTTTTGATAGAAAATCTGAAGTCTACGAAGCAACAAGTTGAGTAATAAACAATCCAGTTTTAGAGTACAAAGCAGAATCTTGCCTAGGAGAGGCTGATACAAGAATAAAACCAAGGAAAAAGTTGCTACATGATATAACTAGCATGGGCTCTCACAAATGTGAATTTATTATTGAAAAGATGAACCAGCTGCTGAAATAGAGATGTTTCTGACTTTTAAACGGGCCTCATCTGCCGCATTTTCCTATCGCACTTCTGTTGTGATTTTAGTGTCTTCTAATAAAGTGAATGCTGTTGTACAATCCCATGCTGAAGGTAAATTATTTGGAAATCTTGATCATTGCTTTGAAGTGCCAGAAAACATTAGGTATTCTTTTTAAATAGAAGGAGGCAAGAACTCAAGCAGGATGAAGGAACAGAGGGTGGAAGGGAGAAATAACATTCTGGAATGATGAGGGTTTTAAAGCCCAGTCACTCAAAACCTTCCAAATCTTGCAATGCTATAGGAACAGACAGCACACATCCTTTTTGGATAAGTGCAAGCACTGCCTCTCACTCTTCTCCTAGGCAAGATTCAGTTATTCTTGCTAATCTCATGCTTGGTTTGTTTCTTCTTTTTGTAGGTACTAATTCTTCCCAGAGTAGTTCCCCTAGTTCAAGTGCTCCCAATTCTCCAGCTGGCTCAGGACACATAAGACCCAGCACTCTTCATGGCTTGGGTCCAAAGCTTGGTGGGCAAAGATACAGATCTGGAAGACGCAAATCAGCTGGCAGCATCCCTCTCTCTCCTCTGGCACGGACACCTTCTCCAACACCCCAGCCCACATCCCCTCAGCGATCTCCATCACCATTGCTAGGGCATTCACTTGGAAATACGAAAATAGCTCAGTCTTTTCCTAGCAAAATGCACTCCCCTCCAACTATTGTAAGGCATATTGTTAGGCCAAAGAGTGCAGAGCCACCACGATCTCCACTCTTAAAGAGAGTCCAATCTGAAGAGAAACTTGCACCCTCTTATGCCAGTGATAAGAAACACTTATGTTCACGAAAACACAGTCTGGAGGTGACCCAGGAAGAAGTGAATAGAGAATTGTCCCAGAGGGAAGTAACTCTTCAGAGTTTGGAGGAGA
The DNA here is from genome assembly GCF_009769625.2 of Cygnus olor. Classification (NCBI taxonomy): domain Eukaryota; kingdom Metazoa; phylum Chordata; class Aves; order Anseriformes; family Anatidae; genus Cygnus; species Cygnus olor. The sequence goes on from NC_049198.1 coordinate 23,068,175, forward strand.
ATGTATCAGATGTGCCATCACTCACACGAGTCAGGCCTGTAGAACAGGGCTGCTTGAAACGTCCCATTTCTCGTAAATTAGGTAGGCAAGAATCCATCGATGAGCTAGACAGAGAGAAGCTGAAGGTCAAGATAGTTATGAAAAAGCAAGATTTTGCTGAAAAAGCAAATGCTGCTCTACATGAACATAGCAGCGAACCAGAAAATCCCAATACCTTAAGATTGGAAGAAAGAGACAAAAAAGCATTCCAGAAGGTATTAGAAAGATCAAATCAGTTTGAAACAAAAATCGTTGCTTTGGAGACCCAGTCAGCTGGTGGCATACTCAAAGACACCCTTCAAAAGAATGCAAACTTGAGATCAAATGAGTGCATTGCTTTAGAAGCACAGACGTTGTGTCATGGGCCTCCGCTTAGTGAATTCAGTCACCTTTCCTGTGACTTCAAAAGAACTTCCCCTCCATGTACACTGCAGGATGTACCATCGCAGTCCTCTGACAGGATGTTTAATGGAAAGGGAGAAAACACGGATAAAAATGTACCAACAAAAGAATTTGTCAAATATGAAAGATTAGATGGCAAACTTGCAAATATTGATTATCTTAGAAAGAAACTGTCCTTTGAAGAAAAAGATGAGAGTGTCTGTCCAGTGCTAAAACCCAAGCTGACAACAAATGTTCACGAATGCCTTCAACTTAACACAGTCAGACCCATAAGCATACAGCAGGATTCCACTACAGTTGCTGAGGGTAGAGCATTCATCAACAGTGCACATGCTGCTCAGATTAATTCCGTTTCTTTTGTTCCCCTCAAAACCTTGAATGGCCGAGCAGAAACGGGTGTGGAAAAATCAGCCGTGATTTCCACGGAGTCACCTGTCAGAAAAAGTCCATCAGAATATAAACTTGATGGGAGGTCTGTTTCCTGCCTGAAACCAATAGAAGGCACACTAGACATTGCCTTACTTTCTGGACCACAGGCTTCGAAGACCGAGTTGCCTGTGTGTGTACTGCCAGAAGGACAGAGTGCCAGCAGTGATGCGGGATCTTCTAAACCTGCAGCACCACAAGAGGGTGGTGGAAAGGCAGAACTGGCCTGTCAGAAAGAGCAGTTGTTAAGCTATTCAAAATCTAGCAAAATTAACATATCAGAACCTCAGGTTCTGCAAATAAGCAAGAGTTCTCCAAATCCACCGGTCATGCCTGTGGCTGCAGAAGTAGTGACAGAGAAAAAGGCTCCTAGTCCAGCTGCTAAAATCAGTGTTTCTGTTGAAGCTGTTCAAAAGAAAGATACCTCTCCTTCAAAACAGAAGGACAGTTCAGTGGAGGCAAAGTCCAGCACTATTCAGAGTCAGAGTGTTAAAACTACCCAAACATACTGCAAACTTTCTACTGTTCAGAGCACTCCTGAAAAAGCTCTAGGCAAAGAGAAGCAAGGGCAAAAGGAGTTGCCTGCCAGACAGCCAATAACCCAAAGAAATTGTGAACCTACCCCTGCAAAGGTGGAGGTGATCAGGGAGTCATCTCTGAAGGTATCTGTCTCAGATGTTCTGACAACAAGCTACTCCAAAAGCAATGAAAAAAAATCTGCTGATTTTGCCATTCCATCTCAGATACAAGGAAAAATGCAAGCAGCTGGTCCCAAGGCACAACCTAAGGATAGCAAAGATGCTCTAAAACAGTTAAACAAAGAAGACACTGTTGTCGCTAGTTTTGTAGAAAGGGATATAACCAAGCAGAAAGTTCTCAGTGAGTCTAAGAAAGTTACTATAGAGTTAAAGAATGAAACTCCTCCATCCAAACGACCCTCAATGGATTGTGATCCTAAAAATGAGAAGTCTATACTGCTGTCCTCTGTGCAGAAGGACAACACCAAAGATTTGGGAAAGAAAGATCAGAAACAGGTCCCTGACATAAGGCTACAGACCACTGAGAGAACGCAGTCCAGCCAAGTTGCTCAGCAACAACTTACTGCTCTGGTCTCCCCTGCTGCGAGAGATGCTGTAAGCAGAAACTGTGCTGTAGATGTTCATGTAGGTATTCAAGAACACGTGAAGCCTGCTGCCACCTGTGTGGAAAGCAGCAGTAATAAGCTCAGGCCTGCTTCTGATGTGACTTCCTCTAAGTCTAAGCACTTGGATAAACAGACCTTTTCACAAAAACCATGCACTCCAGAAACAAAAGAAAAAGAAACAATTATTCAGGTGTCTGTCAGCTCACGGAAAGATGGCAAACATGCCAGTAAAAATGTGCCAGATCCCCCTTCTTTTGTTCCAGGTTCTTTGAGAAAAATGAACAATGAACATGTTCAGGTTGAAAAGCCTGTGACTATTGAGCATGGGTTGGTATCCACCCTTCAAGTGAGCACCATCACTGCTGACACCAAACCCAAATCCTTTGCTCTTGGCCCAGGACCAACAGGCCCAGAGATTTCTAAGCAAATGCAAAGGCAAGAACCAGCAGGCTTTGGGGAATCTGCTGATCAAAAGCTGCTTCACCTCACTGAGAAACAAACCGTGGCTCCAAAGTTTTCCACTGTGAAAGACTGTCTCATGCTGAGCAAACAGGCAGACAGAAGCCCTAGTAATCAGACGTCTCCGGATAAAAGACCCGAAGGAAAAACATGCACTGATGCACTTTATATTCAACACAACAGTGGGAAAGTAGAGCCTACCCTTTGTCTCACAAACAGCGATGCCAGAGCAAAAGGAGCAGAAAAATCAACCGCAAGTAGCAAATGCTCTCAAGATTCAAAAGGGAAAGGACAAGTTAATCAAAAACAGCCAGAGGATGCAAACAAACAGGCTGCAATAAAACATTTGTCAGGTGCCAGTGGGCAAAGTTCTTGTCATGTGGCTGCAATGCCAGGAAAACCACTGACTAGTTCAGCCAATTTCTCTGAATGTAGACAAGAAGCATTTGTTTTGTCTTCAGAGAAGAGTGATGCATCTTCAGCAAAGGTTAAAGCAGCTTCACCTGAGCTTCCTGCGGCCAGCTGCAAGGAACTAAGTAAGAAAAGCACCTCTTCCACAGGGTATGGTAAGGCAGAAATGACTAAAAGTGTGTCACTGGTGACCTTGCACAGTGCTGCTGTTGTAGTAGAAGCCCACCACTCTACTTCAAACATTGGGGGGAAACCTGGAAATCAAGAAAAGTCTTTTGTTAACACTGTGGATGTAAAGGGAAAAGATGCTGTTCAGGCTCAGCAGTCTGCTTCAAGAAAACAGAATGTAGGTAAAGATTTATCTAGGTCAGCAACCACACCTGACCGCCAAAATGCACTTTCTAATGACAAAGACTCAGCTCGGCAGCGGCGAGGAAAGGAAGCTTTGCGGAGCAGTCCTCACAAAAAAAACTGTTGACTGTACTACCTGCAGATATAACTTCAAAACTAGCTGAAACAAAGACAATATATTTTGACCATCTTCAAACCAGCACTGTGTAGTGTCTTTGTGTGGCAAAGCTTTCATGTCACTGACAAAAAAGAATGGGGATATATAGAAAGGACTTTTTTTTTCAAAATGCCTTCCCAATGTTAACCGGTAAAACTGTTACCATATAGTATTTGTACAAAAATAGATATACAGCTGAAAGCTGTTGAAGAAATGATTTCCTCTGTAAATACTTGGTGATGTGTTTGGGGTTTGAATGTAGCATATATACTTTGCTGCTGATTGCATTGTTTACTCTTCCCTTTTTTAAAGATAGTTGCTTTGCTACTTATTTGCCATACTCAAATATGAAACTGAATTACTAAAACTCACAAGTGGCGTGGACGTGCACAAGTATTGGTCTAACCTGGAGGATAAAAACATGCCACATTTTTACTTACTAAAAATCCTAGCTAGAGGTAAAAATACAAGAAAAGAATAAACGTGGTGAGTTATTGTGTGTTTTTACATGTATTGTTAGTAATCAGATTTTGATAGTAGTGTATCTGGCTAACTGCTTCACCAGATCTAACACAAGATCTAACTGCATCTCCCTACTGCACAAAACCTGCCTGGTAGAGTGGGTGTGATTAAAGATAAGGGAAGAGCGCTTGGCTATCACGGCATCCCAGGAAGAGTTGTGTTCTCTGGTGGAATGGTTGTGCTGGTCTTGTCTGCTGGGAGTGTATTCTGTCACCTTTCCCTCGGACAAGGCCGAGACTCTGAAGCACACGCCGTGTCTTTGGTTTCTGCTGCAACCCTCTCTTGGTTTCCTTCAGCTTTTTTAACTTCAGGCCCTTACAGTGTGAGGCACAAATATAAGCACATGACTTGCAGTACTATTATGTTCATCATGGGTTTTGACGAATTTAGAGAATGTGTGTTATGGCATCTAGGCCTGCATAATTAGCTTCATACAGCTGTAGCTTTTTTTTTTCTATTTTATGGCAATTAGGGTAAAAAGGAAAAAAAGCAGTTCCAGTATCATATCTTCAAAAAAAAAAAGTTCAGGACATCCGATACATTTTAATATGTAGCTGGGGCCTTATGTTGTAGACTTTAACTTGCTGTTTTTAGCAAGAAATTCTGGGTTTCACATTAATTTCTAAATGCATTGAGTAGCTCCATACATTTCATAACATAATCTTTTTATTTGTATGCAAAAAAAAGAGTAATACTGTAATTATAAAAGAAGCATTTTGTAACAAAGGAACCTGTTGGAGCTATTTGGTGCTAGAATGTGACTGTCTTTTTACTTTTGCTAAGCCTTATTTAAATTTTGTATACTGTGGAACATGTAGACTTAGATCATTTTAGTGTGGAGATTATTAGTTTGTTTTGAAGGATGAAAGGTAAAACATGAAACATGTACAGGAGCACTACACAATATCCTTGCAGATGTGTGTTTTTAAGTGATTGGGATCAACAGAATGGTGGTTTTGCTTATTTCTGTTTTATGTAGCTAAACTAGACCTAGGCCCATACCTGTTTCATTGGGGTTACGGATTGTCTTTTCTGTCTCAAAAGCTAGAAATTTGTTCTTAAAAGCACAGTATAATCTTGATTTGGAGGTTTGATTGACAGCTGATAGTATGCAGAATTAATTTCCCTCTGGGAAAAGCTTTATTACACTAATTAGTTGAGTTGGATTACAACAAACCTGCTATGGAAAGAAAATCACAAACAACAACTTCTGATTTTTTATGTGACACTAGAACATTCATACTGCCTTTGGTGCATTCACAGAGGAGCTAGTGAGTGATGGGTAATATTTTTGATCAGTTTTGAAGAGAAAATGGTCTCAACATTTACAGTTTATCTGTGCTTTGGCAGTTACTACAAATGAACGCTAATGCACTTCAATATAACATTTCTGTCTGGGAGGTATTTCCTAGTTTACAGTCTTCTGCATTTTTTAACTCTCCTCTTGTTTCCTTTAAAGCACATCTAGCTATTTGTTTACAGTATACCTTTATGTATATTTTGTATAGTTCATTATCACTTCTGACAAATAAGTTTTTTGCATTTTGGAAGTGTAACAGTGCGTAAGCTTGTGTTTATGTAGTACCTGTTCGTTTGTTGGTGCTTACCTTATCAGTGAGCTGTTAGAGATCCTCCTACCTGTGTGCTACTTGGTCAGTCTTTCTGTGATTGTAGATTTGATGTGTTCCTTTGTAGCTTACTGCTGTAGATTGCTCAGCTTACCAGAAAAAAAAAAGAAAAAAAAAAGAAAAAAAAGAGAGAGACAAAAAAAAAGAAAAAAAAAAAGAAAAAGAAAAAAAAAGTTAGGGTCTGTGCAATAAAGTGTTTGCAGTCTTATTTTCTCTAAGAAACTCCTTATGGATGTCATAATTGTTGCATATTGAACACAATTATTTATACTTATGCAGTTGCATAACATTGAAATAAAAATTCAGCATGAAACAGTGTTGTGTTAGTATTTTCCATTGAATTGCTTTCACTCCCGTTAACTTCAGGCACATCCCTGCTGTACTCAGAGGTGGGCAGTTTTCTTCCCTCAGACCAACCCAGTGCACCCCTTCAGGCATGTGCTGGCCAAGGATTTTGCATGAGGATCGTTGTCTGGTCTAGAGAAGGAGGAGCTTTGGAGAGCCGAGTATCTCGTCTCAGGCAATGGCTAGCACCACCGCACTGCTGCTCAGCAGGTAGGCGCATGGATGGACAACGTACCCTGACTGCTAGTAACAGCTGCAGTAACCTGAAACGTGAGACTTCAGTCCCTCCTCCAAGGCTTATATCATCATTCACTACAATAAGTTAGAGTGTTTTTCAGTACCTTCTCAAAACACCAAATTTTCATTTTTTTATTCGTGCTAAATTCTCCGCCTTAAAAAATTCATGAAGCATGAGTGTTAAGTGCAACATTTCTTCAGTTTTGAAATCTCTATCCTTGAATGTATTCAAATCTCCCTTTACTATTTTTTTTTCACGTAATACAAAAGATGCAGAGAGCCAGGCGGAGGAGGTGGAGCAGAGCCCCTTAGTGCCCAATGGCCACTTTGATGGAGACAAATCCTTCTGTCAGGGGAAGCAACGGGCAGGACTATTGTTCCCCTAATTTTCGTCTTTCTGTCTCTTGTAGAGGAGCACATCCACACATCCTTACTGTTCTACTGCCAATGGCTGATAAAGAAGCTTCGCACACCTGTTTGGCATGTGCCAGGTTATTTTTGTTCATGTTTTACTGGTGTGTTTTTCTCTGTGCTTTTCACCTCTACAAAACCAAGTGCATCAGCATTACAGAATCACTTCTGTTGTGCTCTCTGAATGAAACCAGTAAGTTACCCCCAGCCTTTCTAACTTGCTGAAACCCAGCAGAAGACAGATGCTCTGCAAAATTGGTACAGTGGCAGGGGATGTGCATGAATATGGGAGCGGAGAGGGGGATCCAGCAACTTGGGGAAAGGAAATGACCAGAGTTGAGAATTGACTGTATGTGACTGCCTTGCCTGCTGTGCTGTCTCTAGCAGTAGCCATCCCTCGGTGAGGAACTGTAGAAAGCTGCACATCCACAAATCCCCACAGCACTCAGGGCCAGCTGAAAGGGGTTTGTGTTGAGGAAGGAGAAGTCAGGAGAGAAATGCTGACCGTCAGATTTGGCATGGCCTGTCATCCTCACTTCTGCCATTGTAAGAAGAGCCTGCATCTCACCTGGGTTGGGAGTCCTTTTCACAGTTTGAAAGAGAAATGTGGGCTTCCCTCTTCAAGAACTGAACTTCCAGCTTGCAAGGTTCCTTTGGGCTCTATTTTCTCCTGAGATTGGCAAGAATTAGCAGGGATGTCATGATTGTATTCAGAAAGTACTCAGCAGCTCAGAGAATAAATTGCAGGACTGGAAGATACGAAAGGGTGTACGGATGTCCCAGTTCATGGCTTGGGTGGCATCAGTTTTTCCTTTCAGTGACCATATCTTTAGTATATGTAAGCTTTGTGTTATACCATGGTTTCAGTGATATCTGTATCCCAGGAGTGAGTTGGGTTCTGTTGAGTACCATTCACCTCAGGCAATTCCCTTGTCCCTGCACGCTGAATCCTTGGCTGCACTTGAAAAATAAAAGTCCTGACAGGATACCAAGGAGCGCATTAGATCAGAGCTTGATTGGGTAAACAAATTCTACAAGGAAAAATAAATCTACTGTCACGTTCCATATACATCTTCGCTAAGTAATACAAGACTAAATCTTTGGACTTCAAAAAAAAATTAATATATAATCTGGACATTTTGGTGTATCATGTAAAAATGTTCCTTCAGAATAATCACTCCCTGTATTCAGGATTTTTGTGTATACTCTATATACTATATATGTGGCTCAGCACTGTTGTTTACAGTGTCCTAATGAATGGTGTTTTACAGGATAATAAAAGCAGAGAGCCTGCTCTGCGTAGGTGACACTAATGTAAGTCACAGAGGAAACAAAAATGGCATCAGATGAAGATAACACAAGTTGTGTGGAAGGGAGAGAGTTGCAAAAAGGTCTGTACTTAACATGGCACGCTCAAATGTATCTTGCACGTGAACACATTCACTATTTTGCCATTTCAGACAGCTTCAAGTTTTAACTGACTGAAGTCCATGTGCAAATCTACCCTGTGATGCTGGGGAGCATTTCAGAAACTGTTAATGCTTAAATCCAAATGAAATGCCAAAATCCAAATGAAGCAGTGTATCAGGAAGTGAGTACCAGCACATGCCGCATTCCCTTCAAGTCACAGATATTTGCAAAAAATCTCCTGATCTTTGCAGCAATTTTTAGTGCTTATCCCAAGCTATGATGAACTATGCCATGCTCTTTTTGCTTAGCCATTTATCTATTGCTTTCCTGAACCCACAAGTTGGTGAGGGAAATAACTGAAGCTGTAGGTCAGGTCTCTCTTGAGGGGTACCCACACCAACGTTCATCAGGCAGTGCAATTATTGGCATTGACTTGTTTAACCAGTTGTGTTTGCAGAGGGAGGGAGCCTTGAATCCTGAACTGCCTGGCTGTCGAGGACAGGTCGGGTTGTCCTCTGGCTGCCTGGCTGGCTTGGTGACATCTCAGATCCGTCATTAAGGAACTGCTCACTGATGCGGGCACCGAGGGCAGCTTTGATGCTGCACAGCTTGTGGGTTCAAACACAGCGCCTGCCTGCAGGGTCAGGAGCAGGTCTCTGAGAGCCTCTCAGCAGCAGCAGGAACAGGGAGTGTCTATAAGCAGCACGGAGAGCTGCAAGGAGAGGCACCGTGGTGCACAGAATCTGAAACTTTCTATAGGCAGATAAATACAAGAAGATTTCAGGGGAATTTTTTTGGGCCAGGAGCTGAAGCTGAGTTTTTGTATTCCCAGGTGGAAATTGCTCAACGAGAGCTTGGAAAATGTTCAAGGAGTGACCACGACTTCTGGTTGCGTGCAGCCAGGAGCCTTGCTGTGGACAGACCGAGCCCCCACGTGCTGCTGGGTCTTCTGTGGAGGCAGAGGGGCCATGTCGGGCCATGCCCTGCCAGGTTGTGCCTGTGCAGCGGGGTCAGCCTGCTGGCAAAGCCCTAGTGCCAAAAGTCATGTTATGGGAAAGGGGCACGCAGCAAGCTCCCATTGCTTGGCCAAATACCCATACTCTTTTAATCAGAATTTAATCAGAAATGTGATAGAGGCTATTGTGGTCTGCCCTGCAGGAGTTGGTCTTATGTGACTATATGAGCATTGCTCCAGTCCTTCACAGGATGTTTTGATTTTTTTCCCCCCCTTTTCCTTGTTAACTTAGCAGCATACATTAGTGCCAGCTCTCAAACAAAGCTGTTTCTCATGGGCAATTGATTGAGAGTGAGAGGGTGAGAGTTTATTGTTATGTTCAGGATGCTGTGATATTTTTTTTTCTTTTTTAAGGAACAAATCTTGCATTTCATCTCTTGGATCTTCCCTCTATAGGTCCCTTAGCCCCAGTGGCTGTGACAGTAATGCTAGCATAGGGATGAACTGGGCATCTCCTTAAGAGAAGTTATTCGTTTTCAAAACCCAGGTCACAGTTTATTTTCCAAGATCATATAAAAGATTTTATTATTTTTCTTAAAATGGTAATAAAAATGGAAAGACATTACAAAAGTTAAATGAAATACAGGGCCACGTGAAAAAAAGGTAAGTTGTCTTTCATACTAATCCAGTTACTGTACATCTCTTTACACTAAGCGCCCATCATAAACTTAGATTTGCTGATAATTTCGCTTGAAATAGTGAGCGCCCCAAATGGAGATGGCACCACAGGATAAAACTGCCAGGACAACTGCAACAATTCCTGCAGTGTTGATCCCGCAGGAGAGCGAGACAGTGACCAGTGGAACACCGGTCAGCGATTTGGGTTCAGAGCATGTCGTTCCTTCAGGGTCTTTGATTTTATCTGGGTTCTGCTTGCACCAGGTGATTAAACCAATGTTGGAGCAGGTGCATTCCAGGGGGTTGTAACTTAAATTGATTATGCTGCGGGCAGGTAGGGACTCTAGCTGGTCACGGGGCACAGTACGGATCCTATTGTAGGCAAAATTGAGGTAGATGCTCTTGAGTTTTGAAAATACATCTGTGCTGAATGCAGTAAGTTTGTTGTGGCTCAGATCAACATGCTGTAGCTTCCTGAGGCTGTGAAATGCTTGGTTGTCCACGGCAGTCAGTTCACAGGATGACAAAATTAGCACCTCTAATTTGGATAACTGTTGAAACAGTTTGTTCTTTGGCACAATTCCTGACTCAAAGGTATTTTGACTAAGGTCCAAGAGCACGAGGTTTTCCAGGCCTTGAAAGAGATGTTGAATGCTGGTATTAATGGAGGATGAGGAAAGATTCAGGACCTTCAAGAGATGCAAATTTTGGAAGGGACCCTGTGAAGTGTCAATGTGAAGATGAGAGAAGGCTATGTCCAGCAGCTCCAGGCTACTGCCTTCCTCTAAGAGCACATCTCGGAGGTGGAACTGTGTGTTGTGGCTCAGATTCAGGTGCCGAAGACTTTTCAAGCCACTTAGCGCTTTGCTACAGCAGTCAGGGCTTTCAATGTGACTGTGACTTAAATCGAGGTGCTGAAGCTCTGCCAATTTCTCCAAGCAGCCAGAGCCCAGATGCAGTGTCTCCAAGTTTCCCTTGACATGGAGGTGGGTGAGAGAGGGGAAGGCAGCAGAGCTGATGTTGCAGAGGTGCTCGAAGGAGTTGTGGTTGAGAACTAACTCCCTTAGCGAGCTCATACCACTGATGCCAGGGGGCAAGGAGCTGATGTGGGTGTGAGTTAGGTCCAGCTTTCGGAGCTTGGTCAAGCAGCGAAATGTGTCAGCGTTTAGGTTTCTGAAGTGCCGTAGTTGCAAATAGAGATCCTTGACAGACATGTTACAGAGGCCTTGCAAAACGTCTGGGGTTATGTCGGGTTCCTTCTCCACATCTTGAAATGTTCCCAACCAAAGGGTCTGGACAACAGAGTTCTGTATCCCTGCAAGGACCCCAGGGATGTCAGTGCAGCCCCCGAAGTCCAAGGTGTAGAAGTGGGACTGGAAAGCTCCAGGTTCAACATGTAAAATATCATTGCCTTTAAAGATGAGAGTTATGTTACTGGTCTTCTGAAGAATGCTGACGTCTTCTGCTGTAATCACCCTTATGTGGTTCATTTGAAAGTCAAGGTATTTGAGGTTTTGAGTTGGAAAGTTGAGAGGGAGCTGCAATGAAGAGATGTGGTTGCTGCCCAAGAGGAGGGTATCCAAGCTGTCCAGATTTGTCATTGGGACAAAAGATATTGTGGTTATTCCTGTCTCAGTTAAGACAAGCTGCTTCAGGGACTGAGGGCCAGCGAATGCTGTGTCGGACAAGAACATGAGCAGGTTTCCGGTCAGCACAATGGTCTGCAGGTGCTTGTTGTTGTGAAAGGCACCTTCGTACACCCAGTTGATCTGACATCTTGAGAGAGCAATAGAAACCAGCATTAGTGGCCTGTCCTGCAAAACTCTCACTAAATACCCAATACCCCAAACTTCACGTCATGTATGTAAAAACTCATGATCAGTTGTCTTCAATGGGATAAAAGTATCCATCTTTTCCAATGATGCTTGCCCAGTATTTGTAAGCTCATGTTTAAATACAGAATTCTTGGGAGGAAGCTGTACAATAGCAGAAAATCCTTCCCTGAAATGATGGGTGTGGGAAAGCTTTTGTGGATATCAGGGAGACATGAGCTTTTTAGTGTTGTTAACTTAATAAAATGAATTTTCCTGTAGAAAAAATCAAGCATTTACAAGGCCCAAACATATCTTTCCATAGGTTTTAGTGAACAATACCAAAAAGGGCATAAAAAATTGCTCTAGTGACTTTGTTGGTCTTAGCAATAGTAGCACACAGAAAATATACATTTCATCCATCGCCCTGCAAATGACTGCCACTGGAGGAGAAGCCTAGACATTGCTTAAGCAAATCAGTCTTTGCTTAGTAAAATACCTCAGCAGTGCTGCTGGTGGCTTCTCTGTGAAGGCAGCAAGAAGCTGCTCTGGTGCGCATCAGAAGCCTCCAGCTCTGGACAAGGGCAGGGGGTGGTGGTGACCAAGGTGATGTGCAGAAGTAAGGATGATCTCCCCTACCTTGTCAAGTCCAAGTAGAGAAGAGACTTCAGCCCAGAGAAGGTTGAGCTCTGGAGGGAAGGGAGCACATTGAAGCTGAAGTCAAGGATTTCTGTTGTGACAGGTAGTCTTCCAGGAATCTCCCTCAGTCCTAAACCTTCACAGCTGTAGCTTTTATTCACTGTAATCTGTGGAAAACATACAGTGAAACTCAAAGGGGTATGTACTGTGAATATAGATAGGAAACTACCACACTTTAAAAAACAAACAGAATTTTGAATTATTTAAAAATGTAGCAGCCAGAACCCTATGAAACACCAGCTCAGGCTTGAAACGCACTGCCCCTCAGGTTTTGTGAAGTCTGTTTTTAAAACACACACCTTGAATCTTTTGCTAATTTGAAGTGTGTCTCATCTGGAGTACTTTCTTATCCAAGTTAGCACATTTGAGGATTGTTTACCATTCTGGATGAATTATTAATCCCTTAGATGAAATCCCCACAAGGTAGTTTTGAATTCTGAATTTCATGAGTCTTGTAACAAAGATTACTCTTGGAGAAGTCTTAGCAAAAATCTTGCAGTGAGGAGGTAAAAAAGAGCAGGCCTGGGAATGTTTCTAGGAGGAACACATCCAAATTAATTGGATACCAACTGCGGTTATGCTCTGCGGTGAGGGAATGGCAGGAATGTGTAGCTGGTGATAGACAGAGATCTTATCTGATATGCCGGGCCTTTAAAATTTATATCAGGGCTTTCCAGTTTAAGTAAAAACGAATTGGTCTGTATGCAGTCCGCCCTGTAAATACCAGAGAAGACTCATTAAACATGCCTGACGTGCCTTTGCCTGCTGACGGCCCAGCAGCCAGCCGGAGCCTGGGCCTGTTGTGGGACCATGGCCTCGTCCCACAGCCCCCAGTGCCTTCCTTGGGAGGTGGCCTCCCCACACTGCTGGGCCAGACCTCGGGCTGTCAGGCCACAGGACACCCGCTGGGGACATGTCCCCTGGGCCGCTCAGAGGCTGCAGCTCTGGCAGTGGGGTGCCCTGAGACGCTCTGCTTGCGAGGAGGTCGACTGGGGTGTCCTGACATTCTCTGGGACATCACCTCCCAGTGCAGGGGAGTGCTCCCATTGCCATGTACACCCAGCAGCATGCAGGGAGGCCTTGTGCAATGCCATGTGAGGGGTCTGCAGGTCCTCAGGGAAGAGGAGGAGGAGGAGGAGGAGGCGGCAGCAGTGTGGTGCGTGCTGCAGTCAAAGTGGTCTGGGATGCGCAGGCAGGTGGCAAAGGCTGGAGCAGGGAGAGCAGTGTCTGTCAAGGGACAGAGAGGGAGAACGCGTTTGTCCTCTCCTTTGGGTGCAATGTCTGTCCCTGAGGGGAGCTGGGGAGCACGGGGGAAGCTGGTGGGAGGAAGCGGGCGGGGGTTTTCACCAACACACTGCTGGGACATGGCTCCTCCGTTGCCTCACTGCCTCTCACCCTGCCTGGGGCCCAGTGTGTGTCTCGTGGGGAGGGAGGTGACAGACAAGGTGCCCCAAGCGTGCCGTGGTGAGCACCCAACTGGTGCTGGTAACTATGGAAATGGCAAAATATAAACTCAGAAAAGATGATGCCTTCTATGTCAACATGCAACTAAGAAGCCCTGGGGCTGCCCCCTGCAATGTGCGGTTTAGGCAGATGACAGCCACCTAGCTGTCACTGCAAAGGAGAGCGGTGCCTGTGTTTTAGCACCAAAACAAAGTGCTGAGCTCACTCTCTAGCAATGCTGCAGGGCACAGAGCAGGGCTTTGAGGGAGCTGGGGAGGAGCCATCCCCTGGGGCATCCGGCTGTACAGCTCCGGATGCTCTGGTGTTTGTATATTTAATTTGATGGAGAATTTGCTGCGGGCTCCAGCTGTGCAAGGAGAAGGGCTGGTTTCCACAGTGCTCCTTCCCTGAGCCCAAATCCTTGCTTTCTCCCCCACTCTGTCTCCCACTTTTTAAAATGAAAAACAAAAACCTCATGGGTCAGCCTTTGTTCCTGGAAAAACCCTGGTGCTATCTCACTGTGCTCATTGGGTACAGAGTGCCTGCCAAATGGCACACAGAGCCACCATCATCTTACCCTGCACACAAGATGCTGGATGGAGAACGTAGCATAGGAGAAAAAATCCTTTCCCCTGCCCCCTTTCTGGCTCTGCTGAGAGATCCCCTTGAGCTTTTTGCCTTCCTTTTCACTTCCCTGGAGTCCCAGCCTGGTTTCGATGAAGGGGCAGTGGCAGGAGGGAGTGTGCGTGTGCCAAGAGGTGGGAAAGCAGCACGTGTCACCGAGCACGTGTCACGACACCTGCTTACAGCCCTGACAAAGGTGTCCAGCCCCCAGAGAAACCTCTCTTCGATTCAAATAGTTGGATGCCAACTGGGAAGTGCCAGCCAGATCCAACCTCTGTGCTTGACCTGCAGAGAGACCAGCAGCCACCACTCACCTCGGTGCACATTGTGTCTGCTGCGCTGGTGGCTCCGTAGCTGGCACAGGCGAGCACGGTGGCGATGAGGAGGCATGAGCCGCATGCCATGGCAGAGCAAGGCAGGCTGCCTGGTATCTTCCCTTGAAGAAAGTGAGACAGAGCAGCAAGGGTCAACGAACTGGGTGAGCTTGCTGAGAGGAGGTTGTAGGAAGAAAAAAGTTATGCTTGCTAAATCTCCTCCTCAGCATGAGCACAGCGGTAGTTTCAGACTGAAAGAGGAACTTCCCCACTTTAAATATGGTCAAATGACTGTGCACGGATGCTTTCTGGGGCAGAACAGATTTTAAAAATGGAAGGTGAAGGAAATGGGTATTGCTTATGCTTGTGTAGAATAAAGCATCCTCATTAAGTGTGGTGGAGCTGTTAGCTGTATGTGAAACAGGTGGAGCAAAGAAAGAGGAGATGAGAATGCAGTATTCACCTGTGGGGAATATAACTATAAAAGGAAGTCTGAGCCACACAAAAATTGGTGTATTGCTTGTGAAATTCATGAGAACTTGTAAAGCAACTAAGATACAGGCAAAAGCCCTATGCCTATGTTGTTACAAAAAGGGTCACTGCTGAAAACAGCTTCACTCATTAGAAACAAAGCTGAAAAACAAAAGCTGAGTCTGGAAGTGGACACTTTCTGTTCATGTTTAGATTATGAGTAATGATCAGTTTTCTGGAAGGGGTCAATATTTCTCACCACCCCAGGATGGGCATGTGCATGGCTCCTGCAAGTGAGGGGATCCGGAGTCCCAGGAGCATCCAGTCCTTACCACCCCAACAGGGTAGTGTGCTCGCCCTGGCAGATAGATCTGTTTTTTTTTTTTTTTCTTCTAAATTATTATTTTACTATTTATTTATTTACAAGAAAAAAGGCAGCCTGCAGGGTGACAAGTGTCTTTTCAAATAAGTGAGATGCAGCACTGGACTAGCATGGGGAGCATCCACGTGCTGAGCAGCACCTCCCAGCAGGGCTGCTGCAACCAGTGGCTTCAGAGCTGCATTGGCACAAGAGGAGAGTGAACCCAAGCGATGGCAAAGCAGCCCGGGGCAGAACCAGTAGCAGGAGCTGATATGTGCATTGCATTTTGCCTGAGCTGCTGCTGTGCTCATCCCTGTAACTAACTAGGGAGAGAGGGGCCATCACCATACAGAAGCAGTGCTTAAAGTGCTTAAAAAGTACAGAGCAGACCCATATTGCATCTTTGCTTAAACCACTTGTGTGCTGTTGGTGCATCCCCTGTTCAAGCACAAATGCACCTTGCTCAGCCCTGCACGATGAGCTGAAAAGCTCACTCCATTTTGCACTGGTATATGAATGCTCTCTGCATCTTTCCCAGCCAGCTCCATGTTTGCTGGAAATCCTGCTCCCCCTGCAGCTGGTAGCAAAAAGCTCAGGGAATTTGTTGTTTGGGGTGTTTGCTGCTTGTTTATTTGCAGTTTTCCATGTTAATGCTCCAAGGCTAAGGATTTTTCCTGGTTGGCAGCAGCTTTGACTTGCACCCTTCCTCTTGCTACTGGGAGGCTGTCAGCCCTGGTGGCATGAATGCTACCTCAAACCACCCACACCAGAAACCTCAGTTTTAAAATGAATCAGTTGTTTTGGAAGAAAAGTCCTTTAAATCAGGAGGGGAAAGCAGCTGAAACTAATCCTGCCTTTTCCTGTTGTGCAAATATGTCCTTATGTGTCGTGGAATTCACATATGACACAACAGGACAGAAATGACTCCAGAGATTTAATTATTTATTTATGAAGAAATGGAAGGGTTTATGATGCAAATAATCCCAGGGTCTGCTTCAGTTTGGGGTAATGAAGGTTTCATTGTAAAAGTGATACCGGGTGACCGACGTTCCACTGTGTGTTGAGGTGCACAAGCGGTCCAAGTAACAGCCTAGTGATGAGAGGTGTGTGAACTGTTTCCCCCACATGCCCACCTGATTAATTTAGCTCTTTGTGCTCATAAGGGAGCAAGCCATGGGTGGCCTGTCCTGGGCTCGGGTCGCACCTTGAGCAGGGAACACTGCCTTTCTTGCATGGTTTCTGCTCATGGTGGCGGTGTTTGCTGTCCCAAGGTGCTGGGTGCATCCTTCATCTGTCACCACACGCCTGCTCAGGAGGGCTGTAAGCCTGCTAGGTGAGTCCCCTCACCAGCATTTTCCTGTTAACAAAAAAAAAAAAAACAAAAAAAAAAAACAAAATTATTATCCCCCCTCTGACAGTGGGGGATTCGAGAGCATGCAAACCACCAGCACTGATGATTGCTCCTTGACGGTGAGCTCTGCCAGGGGCTGAGCAAGCTGCCCCTCTGCAGCACCCCTCCTGCAGCCAACAACCCCACAAACCTGTTGCAGTCCCCCTGTGGTAAAAAAAAAAAAACAAAAAAAAAAACCTCCCTTAGAGGGACACATGCACACCCCACCACCATCCTCCTGGAGTTCTCTATTTTAAACTGATTTTGAGCTAGACAGGAGAAACAGCTCACAAGGCTTACCAAAAGGCGTGAGTCACCCGCAGCCTGTGCCCACATCCCCCATGCCGGGGCGCGGCGGTGGCCTGTCCCCTGCTTCAAAGCCACCACCGAGGCAGTGTGAGTCCTGGCCATCTCGTCGGCCTGGCCAGCATGGCACGGACGTGCGTTTTGCATCAGCACGGGCTGTTATCAGGATGCTGGAGTTATCAGGACGCCAGTTCCTGGCCCCACAGTGGTGGGTCCCATTTTTCCTTGCTGTCCTGAGTCTGTCAGGAGCCTCTCTGGGACTTGCTGCTGGGGCAAGAGGATGGATGGTCAGCTCTACGGGAAACCCTGTATGGCATTAAATCCATTCAGCAGGCCTATAGGATGTTAACTAGTTGTTAAACAAGAGGTGAATTGTGTCAGTCTCAGCTCTGAACAAGAAGGCATTTACCACCCAGCACAGCAGGGCTTCCAAAATCTGTCTATGCAGGATCAAAGGATTAAAACAATTTTTAGTCTTTTCCTTCAAGGATGGATTTCAAGATTTCCTTTGTTTGTAGTTTTTCAAAGAAAGAGATACACGCCTGAAAGATTTATTTGAATTCTTCGTGTTAAAAACCTGGACCCGTGTTTCCCTGAGGCAGTGGGATTTGGGCTGTTCTCCTGCTGCTGCTGTGTGCCGCCCCAAAAGCACCCCGTCCTGCTGTGCCATGAGCTTGCACATTTCAGCAGGAGAACATCTGCCCCAGGCTGGTGTTTTTTTAGCAGGAAAATCTGCATGGGCTCTTCCCCTGTGGGCTACTGTGCCTTTGCTTGGACACATGCTGGTGCGAGCTACATCACCGACATCTGACAAAATGTCCCCAGAGTGGAGGGGACACGAAGGGGACAGGGGCATCAGGGCTGCTTCCTGGGTCAGCACCAGCCCATCTGGTGCATGTTTCTGGGTCCCCAGCATCTCCCCCACCCCAGGAATTCCTCTGCTTTGCTTTGCTCTGGCATGGCTCCTTGGTGGAGGGCCAAAATGCCAGTTTCTTTCCCCTGGCATTGGTGTTGAGGTTAATGATGAAAGAACACCGCAACTTCATTCTTCAATTTCCATGGCCTGAGCTAACCGTCCGCATGGATAGACACCCAGGTGCTACTTCAAAAAGAGAGAGAACCTGGCCAGGGCTGTGACTTCAGCACTTGGTATAGAAATGTCCCAAATGAATAACATGAGAACTCCCTTGCCTGCCGTCTCCACAGACACTTTGTTCTCAAGTGGGTTTTATCTGAGGCAGCTTCCAACAGGATTTGCGGGGAAGCGGCACTGGGGCTGGTGTGCTTTTGGGGAAGGGAATCGGTGCCATTTTATTACGCAGAGTGAACAAAATTCAGCTCATGTTTTCTGGTTGCTAGAGACAGCGCGGACACCGGGCTTCCTGGCCCCGTGCCTGCATCCTGTGCTCTCTCCATATCAGCCAGGAAACTGGCGCTGGCCGCAGCCGGGACATGAGACACCACGTGAAGTCCTGTGAGCAAACACAACTGGAAACGGTCAGGACAAAATGCTAGGAAGCTGATGATGGGAATTACAGGCTCATTAATTACGGAAGCTGTGTGTGTCCATGTTTCATCTGCAAAGGGGATGCCTGCTAGACTTTCCCTGCAGATACTGTTCCTGTATAAGGCCTGTTGTTGTGTCACCCTCCTTGAGCATCTTGTGGCTTTTCAAAAAATCTCACTGGGAAGATGCTTTGAGGGTCTGAGATCCTCTGGAGCCTCTGTTACTCTGTGAAAGAGCTCTAAGGTTTCTCTCTGCCTCAGAAATAGGGTCTCTGTTCCTTGCTAAGCAGGCAAAATACTCACTCCCTGTGTGTTGTATTGCTCATATAAAGCCAACATAAAATGCAGATTTCCATGATTAGTAACAAGCCATCCCTCCCCCCTCCGAACAATACAGACAGGCTCTGCCAAACTGGGATGCGCAAGGCTTGCTTGCCAAATTTCAGACTGACACGTGGGAAATGGGGCTGCATCTGTAGGTCCAACCCAAGCAGCGAGCCAAAAGTCCAGCACTAAAACCTCCCAAACCTCCCGCGCGTCCCCGCTCCCTGTGCAGCTGAGGAGCCTTCACCAAGCCCTGCCGTGTGCTTCCCGGTGTCCGGCGTGCCGCAGCTGGATGCGGATGCTGCTGGGCTGGAGAAGGAAGCCGGGCCACGGCGAGAGAAGGGCCAGCGAAGGGAGCTGGCGTGCCGGGGCTATTTAAAGAACTTCTGGCATGGTCTCCTTCAAACGACAAAAGAGGATCGTAAAAGGAAGTCCTGTTGCTAATCGCCATAAATAGAGCTCCAGGTCAGAGAGGAAAGAAACCTCTCCCCTGCTCGCAAGACAGAAATGCTGGTCGTGGGTGGAGGGGTCCCACACTGTGTCCCAGTCGAAGGGCTGCTGTGTCCTGCTGGGACAGGGGGGACTTTGGCATGGCCATGTGGGCAGGTGAGAGCAGCCTCACCTCCTCCTGCAGGTGAAACACAGCCAGCTGTGGCTCTCGCCATGGTGGGAGAAACCCAAAACCGCCACAACAAGGAGAAAAACCTTCAGGGTTGTGCCAGTACTTTGACTGTGCTCAGCCAGGTGGCCTGGGGACCTGAAATTGTATCTCCAGGTGCTTTTGACTACCCCAGTTCACGTCTTGAGCTTCTTTCTTTTTCTGCCCCTTTCATATCTACTCATTTTGCACTGATAGTTTTGATTAATATCCATGCCCATGTTGAGTAGTATACTGCTGTAGGAAGGACTGCATGTGAAAGGAGTGAGTTGAAACGTTCTGCTCCAGCTGGGAACATGTTTTATACCATAATGCTGGTTCGACACGTTCCTTTGTCCTCACCATAAATCGGAGACATGTCTTGGATTTTCTGTAGTCCCCATCCTTAGTCCCCATCCGCACAGCGATCTCGCCTCTGTTGCCAGACATGGTCCTTTCGAGTCTGGTTTGCTGATGGATGAGCAGGCCAACTGCTGAAATTCAGGGGTTTGTTCACGGTGTGACTGTGGCTGGATGATGCCCGTGAGCTGTTTTTATCTCATGGGTTTGGAAGGGGAAGTTCTTACCACCCAGGCAGAGCAACAAGTGGAAATGGGGTGAGTGGTCCTGCCTGTGCCCCCTCTGCCTGCTGCCCTCGGCAGGTATCAGTGACAAACACACCTGCGGTCACAAGAAGATGTTCACTGCCCACCCTAAAAACTGCTTCAAGTGTGCTTTGTACACTGACTACCCAGTCTCTGCTTGCAGAGGTAGGTGCAAGGAGAACAGCTTGCCAAATGCTTAGTTCTGGAGCTGACAAACTCCAGGAACAACCTGGTTGACCCAGGTCAGCTCCAGAAAGCTCTCTGTTCAGACGTCCTACAGTACTGTCAGGGGTAACTGTCTGCAGGCTGTGATTAGGTGTGTGAAAGCTTTTTGCTCAGCAGTGCAGTCTTCAGCGAGGTTTCATTGCCATCAGCACATGGTAGCAAAAGCAAATCAGAGCTTTGTGCTACAGCCTGGCCTTACGTTAATTCTTTGCATATCGCACTGCTATCACTTCAAAATATTACCTGCTTTCCTACTAAAGCCATGAACAAGCGATAACATTTTCTTCTTTTTGGCCCTTCTGACACCCTTTGCAGCATTGGCGAGGTGCTCACACTGCAGCCCTGCCCTGCCAGTGGCACCTCGGCTGTGTGCGAGCTGCCCGTCGGGGCCGTGGTCTCCAGCTGGCAGGAGCAGCTCTGCCTGAAGAAGCGTTCCCCACAGGTGCCGGCGTGGCGGGGAGTCACGGTGCCGTGCCGATTCGTGGGGCACACACCCCTGGGCTGACTTCCCACGCTGGTGGGCTGCTTGGCTCTGCTCTGTGCGCCTGGAGGTAGGCCAGGGCTGTGAAGCCTGGGCTCTGACACGTGTCTCTGTCAATCTGCAGCACACCACGGGATTAGGTTTTGTCCCTCCATTGGAGGAGCGTGCATTTTAATGAAACGGCGGGGCGAGGGACTGACCCTACACTTAGTTAAACCATGAGGCAGTTCCTGAAGTTTCTACGTGCTGGTGTTGTGCAGATGTGAGAGGGAAGCATCCTGTAGTGTGCTGTGGTTTGTGAGCAGTAAGCCTGCCCTGCCTGGGTTTGCCCAGTTGGAGTACATGACACAGGTTGGGGGCGATGGCACTGCACAGGTGGTCTTCTGTACACAAGCGGGAGTAACTCTGGAGGAGGAAGGTGGGGTGAACAACCTCAGGAAGGGAAATGCCAGTGCGTCAGGTGAGGTTCCTGAAATTCACCTCCCAAGCTGTCCTTTTGTTTGGCTTTGCCACTTGTCTCTGTAGGTGTTCAGCACCTAAGCAGCGCATGCAGCAGCGTGTTGCTTGCTGCAGGACCAAGCCCTGCAAGACCAAGCCACAATACCCAGCAGCACGGGGCTGCACAGACAGCAGAGGAAGGAGCTGGGGTTTGTAACAGACCCAGAGGGTCTCCTGCTGCCCAAGGACCACCCGGTTGACTGCCTTGGGAAGCCACCCTTCCACCGCCTTGCACTCAGCGCAGTTTCACCCAAGGAGATTCTGGCACCGGTGGTCAGGGGTTCGCGCTGGTGGCTTGCTTATGCAGTCCATGGGATTTTTTCAGGCCTCTTCATCCTGAAAGACTTCATATTTTCCTAGGTGGTGTAAGTGGTGGCAACAGCACAAAGCCAAAAGGACGTGTCCTTGATGCTGAAATCCGCTTATCTCCCCTCTCCCCCAGGACATGGATTAAATAGACTTGCAAGATAAACTCTCTTATCAAAGGCAAAGGGTGAAAAGTGTAGTCTGGATAGACAGGAGAATAAATCCAACTGTACATTAGGAAAGAGGGAGTAATTATTACTTTAAAATATATCCCACAGATTTAATGCTGTGTGCTTGCTTCATATTCATGATTGAGAGCGTTGCTTATCTGAACTGGAAACTTTGGAAGACAGGAATGTGTTTGAGCTCTGCAAGACATTTATTCTCCCTGGCTTATAAGCACTCACAAAGGGGTGCAGACCTTCCTGAAAAACTAGAAGGGGGAACTAGAAGATGGAGATGAGGTAAAAAATGGGCTGAGTAAGGTACAGACTGCAGCTGTAAATTAACTGGAAAAGGCAGGGGCTTTCAGAGGGGAAAAGAGTCCCCTTTAGAGATGGCCTGAAGTGGACCTCTGTGGGGCAAAGCTTGGAGCCACCACCCAGCCCTAAACCTGTCTGTGAGCTCTGAACAGCTTCATACAGTAACTGCATAAATATCATCGTTGCATGTCAAAAATCAGATAAAATATGCTCTTTCTGTTGGCTTTGTGAGGAGATTTTCTCATTTTATTCAAACGTGCATCTTGGAGTGAAACTCTGGGAGAGAAGGGACTAATGAAACCTCCTACGGATGGGAACCAAATCCACAATTGGCGCACGCATCCAAGAAGTGCGTTGCCAACATTTTTTACAGCTTTTCTCCTGGCCGGCGTCTGCTTGCTCCCACTTCTGCTGCTGATTTCCACGAGATGGAGCTATTCTAACATGGGTGGGTGAAGGCTGTGGCGGCAGCCCCTGAGGGGAGCTGATGGCGGGGGAGAACTGCACAGTACCGTGTTTCATTTCCATGACAATGTTTCTGAACTAGGTAGGCTTTTATAAAAAATGATCATCGCCAAAAACAACAGCAACAACAACAACAACAAAAACACCAGAGCTCGATGTGCATTTTGCCAGGCTGCATCACCTATAAGCTCCTTGGAAATGGGCCCCCACCAAAACTGTTCCCAGTGGGTGCAGGTGGGTGCAGGACATCTTCGACCCACAGAGGGGCAGCCAGTGGGTCACAGAAGCCTGCCTTTGCCATACTATGGTGACTCTCCTGCGTGGCGCTTCCACCCTCCTTAATCTGCAAGAATTTCGGTCCTGTTGTCCTGTGAAGTACATCTGCCCACCTTGTGGGCCATGCCGGCAGAGCCAAGCTCCCCGTGCCCTGCCCTGCAGTCATGCTTCCCCACTGCAGCCCTCGTGAAGTCTGACAGCAGCAGCTCAGGCAGAGGCCTTCGTCTCGGGAGTCTCTACAGGAACTGTGAAGATTAGGGCCCGGTTTATACACAATATTTACAATGCTTTCAAAGAGGATATCCTGAAGACATTCTGCTTGCCCTTTGCATTGCAAGCTGTGCTGGCATCGTGACGAGGGGCTGACGCTTGTCCACAGGCTGCACGTCCCTTTGCACGGAGCAGATAAGCCGTATCTTTGTGGCAAGGTGTCGCTGGCAATGCCTGCCTGCTCCGAGCGCGTGGCTGCAGCCACGGCCGATGCTCAGAGCGGTGGTGGAGGTTTCCCTGCTGCCCAGGGTCCGGGGCACAGCCGGCTGCTCAGCGGCACAGAGGCAGGGATGCACATGGTGCAGTGCTGCAACACCAGCCGGATAAATAAGGGCCAGCTAGGTCAGGCAGGGGGCTGCTGCTGCCAGGTCTGGTAACGCTGCACCTGTCCAAATTCCCGTGTGAAATTGTAATTTGCAAAGGCTGGAGCATAAACTTTTTTTTTTTTTTTTTTTCCCAGTGCACATTAACATCCCTCCTCCCTAAGCCTGTGTTTTCCATGGGAGAGAACTTTGGATGAAATATAAAAAAACCTCCAAAGAGCTCCCAGTCGAGGGGCACCCCCCTTTCCAGGTGCCTCTGGGGCAGGGTGTAAGCTCTGTGTGTTGTGGGCACACAGCAACTTAGCAAGCACTGATGGGCTTTTGCTTTTTAAGTCCAGGACAGGGGCACCATCCATGTGTCTTCAGTTTCTTTGACCCAAAGGCCATCCTCCATCGGCTGAGGAACACATGGAGGCATGGGTGGGAATCGGCCAGCTCTGCAGCTGGGGAACACTGGGCTCAAATTGGCTTGTCCCTCCTCCCCTGTGGAGCCTACCACAGTGATCTTCTTTGAATTAATTCTCCTTGGGCTGGTTCATTGCCCCATCCCACTCGTTGTTTCATGGAGCCCTCAAAAACCTCTAAGCCAGTTGCTTTGAACACAGTTTTAGAGGCCCAATATTCATACAAATGCGGGCCTACCTCCGCAGGCCTGGCACGTAGCCGCTGCACACTGCCTGCGTGTGCAACTGGCACACGTGCCCATTGGGGTCAGGCTTGTGTGGATGGCAGGCTGTGCAGGCGCACCAGCATGCCCCACGCCTGCCCCAATGCCAATGTGCCTTGCAATCGCCCCAGAAAATCCCCTGTTCACCAGAGCCGTGGTGAGGCATGTGGCAGCTGTTGCTAAACGTTGGTGCCATGGATATTTGTTTCTTCTCTGTGAGAAGAAAGGAGCATGAAGAGGAGCTAATAAACCACAACATAAATATTGCTGTTTGAAAGACCTGGAATAGGAATTACTTGGGTTTCCATGAGTTTCACATGGCAGGGGTGTGGGTGATTTAGCCTAGTGATTATTCAAGACACAGGGTGTGATTGGACTGTATGATTTGGAAGGATTACACTTTCTTATGAAGTGGGTGTTTAATTTCTCTTCATTTTTAACCCGTTCTTTGTAAATGCTAAAATTACAAATTATCATGCCTTTGGTCTGCGGCATAGGACAATCTGTGCTTGTTTTCTCCCGCCTTGGCTCAGATTAACCACTTTCCTCAAGTAATACTCATTCTACAAAAAATCTGACTTTTCCTTTTCAAATAGTTCACACGAGTGAGTGTGTGTGCACACTCAGGCAGGGATGTGTGTTTCGTAACAGGTTTCTGTGCCTGTGACTCAGAGCTGAGCTATTAAGCCATAACACATGGCTGACATCTGGAACTCACTTGCAAGCTTTTGTCATTCAAATACTGGTAGCCACGGCTTGCTACTCTCCTTCCCTCCAAGATGTAGCCATGCTTTCTCTATCCACACCTCATGAAACAGAGGTAAAAGGCTTTACTGGGCCTATTGGCATTGCTTGATCAATGTAGATAACATGTTTTGTCCAAACCAGCTTAAACACTTGTTCAGAGGGCTTGGCAGACACATCTTTCTAAACATAGGCTCTGCTTTGGATTTAAAGTGATTTCTTACCATGAGAATATTCAGAAAAATTGCATATTTTCACTCAGTAAGAGTCTGTGCTTGCTCAGAGTGCAAGCAGTCACCTGTTGGCTGGTAAACTGGGGTAAGAATTGCAGACAGATTGCTCTGGTGTTTCAATGTAATTAATTACATTAATTCCTTCAGATGAATGTCTCTTATTTGGCCAGTTTTAAAGCAAGATTAAAATGTGCTGGTGTTTGCTGTGATGTGGAACAGTTTCTTGCCCGTGCTCCACACTGCACTGTGTGAGTGCCTTCTCTACTCCCAGGGCTGTTTGCTGCAGGCTGGTTTGCTCCTGCAGAGCTTAAAATCTTTCATTCTCCTTGAGACTATTGTGGAGATGCCAGGCAGGGTGTTGTAATGAAGGGTGTGTTGAATATCATATTGATACCAAAGAGTAATGTAAACTGTTGTCTAGATGTTGCTGCAAAGAGTCTCAAACTGAAAGGGTAGATTGGGAGTGGGTTGGGCTCTGATTCAGAAAAACATCTAGGTATATTTTTTAGCCCAGCTCTGACTGGGAAATCATACAAGCATGTTCCTAACTTTGGGGACTTCCCAACTTTGAGAAAGATGTGTCCACAAGTGCTGCAAGAAGAAAGGAGACGCCATTTGAAGCCTACCCTGACCCATCTCTCCTGGAGAGTAAGGAAGTGTAGCGTGTCCTCAAGGCACTGTCCTCTGCCTGCTGAAGGGCCTCAAGAGGGGTGATTTTGCCACCAGCATAAATGAAGGTGATTATAATGTTTCGGAGAGGCAGGCATATGAAGGTTTGCCGTAGAGTCTCGTCAATCTTTGGCTCTCGGCGTAAAAAGTGTCCATGGTGGTCAACACTATGATGCCTTTGACTGTCCTAGAAGTGAATTCAATGCAAGATTTCTAACGTGGTTCAATGTAAGACCTCTCAGGTTGAGCAGCAAGAGCTTCACACACAGTAAGTGCATGGCCTACAGCATGGCTCTGACAAACATTGCTACCTCAGGTGCTCACTTAACTGTGTGCCTGACCTGCCAGCTTCTCAGATACGTTTTTTTTGTTTGTTTGTTTGTTTGTTTTTTTGTAAGTTCTTTTGGAAGAGGTTATGTTTGGTCATGTTGTGTTCAGGCGTAGTGGTGTGCAGTAGCTGAGTAAAAACTCATTTCAGTGCTTCAGAAAATGCTACATGCGCTGAGGTCTCTGACTGCTACTGCTGTTTAACAATCACACCATGCCAGGAGGGTCTGCTTGCAGCAGACTGCGATGCTTCAAAGCACAATAGCTGGAAGAGCATCCCACCTGGACCCATCATCCTCATGGATTTACATCACCTCTGGCTGGACAAGGTGGATCCGTATTGCTCCACTCACCTGTCAGGATGAAAATTCGTATGGATTGATTTCATCATCGGAGAGCCCCAGTGCTGGATGTGGCCTTGAGCTGTGTGCTTGTTTTCAGCTGTTGGCAGCACTGCTAATTGATTATGTAGCTACACAAAAGTGATGTGCTATATACAGCAATTAAAACTATGCTGTCAGACTGTCAAAATCAATCTCACTTTAGGATATGGCCAGACACAATACTTTTTTTTTTTCTCATTATGAGGATTAGAGCTTATTATTATGTTTGTTTGGTACTCCTGGTTGAAAAACTCCTTCTCCAGTCACTTTGTAGCTTTTTGATAAAGCATCAGCTTTTGAGCTCAGCATTTCCCCACTAGATCTCTAGGTCAAGCTGATTCTACTGAAAAACTCCAGCCAAAATGGCTTGCCCACTTTTGAGCATAACCCCTGTACAGCACAGAGGATGGCTTACCCTGGTAAAAGCTAGCCATGAGAAAGTCATCTCAGCTGAGCCTTTTTATGGGGATGTGCCTTATTTTGCTTTGAGAATGTTTCTCCAAGTTTTGCCAGACTATGTACTTTTTGAAATGTGGTCTACTCATGGTGAGTAGGAGCTCATGAGAGCTCAGTGGCTAAAGCCTCGCATCCTCTTGGGTACCCCATAGCACAGCCTGTGGGTTCACACCATCCCCTGGGGCTGCCCAAGATCATTGCATCCCTTGGGGTTGCCCACCAGAGCCACGTACCCTGGGGCTTGCACCAGCCCAGCCCAGGGCACCTACCACTGACCAAAGTCTGTGCCTCACGACATGCTCCCACTTGGAGACAGGCAATTTATGCCAGATTTTCCCAGAAACAGCTCCTCCAATCTGGGGTGGGATGGGAACAGTGGTCTTTGAGTCCGGTCCCCACTGAGGCTCACAATTTTGGCTCACTCTTTGTAAGATGGAGCCTATCATATCCCACAGCTCCTTGCCCCTTGCCTGTCTTCCCGGGTGGCTGTGAAAATTAACATGCTGTTTCTGAGGCACTCGCGTACTGTGGTGGCATGGGAGAAAAACAGGCAGAAATTAATTAATCTGTCTTCAGAGCAGGGTTCTGAGGATTATAGAAAATAAGCCTGTTAAACATTAAGGAGAAAACAGAATGCTCTGTACTGGGTCCTCACTCACCCTGGGTACTTAATGACATGTTTTCACTGGAAAAAAAGTGGTATGATGGTGTTAATTAAAGGCTATGCCAGAATGCATATGTACAAGGGGGGTAATTGAAGGATGCTGAATGTCTGCCAATTTGACATTACCTAACTAGCTTGATTTTCAACTGTAGTAATATTCTTGTATTTATTTATTTTTGGGATGCCATATGAAAGAAAAATATTTTAGCAAAACAGCATACTGAGCAGAGTAAATTACACCGGTAGGGTTTCTTGTTACTTTGTGCCTGATGGAGACAATGAAAAAGAATAGTAAACAGAGCAGACAAGCAATGGTGTGCACATCATACATAAAAAGGTACTGTAACAGCAGTGATCTGTCTGCCATAGTAATGAAGTCAAGTGCTTGGAATAATATGATTTCACAGCAAGAAATGATAGCGGAGATCTGCTGAGCTGAATCTCTGTATTAGATGGCTGTGACTTATCCACATGAAACTACAGAAGAGGTTAAATCTTAATTTTATTAAATGGAGAGTCAGAGTGAACAGGCTCAGCTTACGGCTTTTCTAAATTCTTAGATTTTCTTGTCTCCAGCTTGTTATTTATCTGAAGCTGTTTCTTGCAGCTCTATGGACTCCCTGCAGTAATGGGTTCACAGACTCATGGTGCTAGCGCACATCCCCAGGCTCCTGCCCTCACTCTTGTGCTGTGTTGTCAACCGCTGTATCCAAAGACTCTCTTTCTTCTGTCCAGCTAATTGGTATACACCTCTGGTTAAAACAACAAAAAAGAAAATAAAAAAAGAGGTTCTGCCCCCCCTTTTGCAACTGCGAAACCCTGGCAGAAGAGTATGTTGCTTGCCCAGCAAAATGGGTTTGGATTCATATCACTGGTTTTCCAAACATCTTAGATAAGCAGCTTCTAATCTGCTTTGCTCTGTGACTTTGCTCCCCTCTTTCCTTGGGCTGGCAGTGGGGGCACCATAGATGACCCATTTCTCCCCTCTTCTCTTGAGTTGGCCTGTGCTATTTTCAGGCTTTCTGTTCTGAATTAGGTCAAAAGATTTGTCCTTTTACAGGCAGCTTTCACTCAAAATTACTTGTGCTGGGACAAAAAGGGAAAAATCTGATTAAATATCGGAAAACCAAACTACACCACACACAACATAATTAACCCTGAGCTTGATGGAAGGTCAGCTGATTCTTGAGATGATGTGTAACCATTAAATTGGGCAACGGCAGACATGCATCATTACTTGATCTTATCTTCATTGCCCTGGTTGCCTTTGATCTCCATTTGTCCTTTCCCATTTGTTTATGCTCTTTCATGCCTTGCTTCAAAGTAGACTGTAAAGCCTTTGGGGCAAAGACCAGTGGTGCAGTGGTAAATGGGAAGGACAGACAGACTCCCTCATTTGCTGGCCCAGTCTTGATTGTGGAAAATGAGTAAATGCTGAACTGCCAACAGTAAGAATGGGTTAATTCACTCCTGGAGTGGGGAAGTTAACCCATGGCCACAGCGTGGGCAGACACCAAGCATCTTATCTGGACCTCTTGATGGCCAGTGCAGTGCCCAGGAGTGAGCTTGGCCTTCACTCTGATGAGTTACTGACCAGGGGACATGAAAGAATCTGCTATTATAACAAGAAATATAAATAAAAAAAAATCATAGAAATGTTGGATATTCTTAGCTTCAGCTTTTGTATTGTTTTCACTCCAACAGGAAGTTTGCAAATAGTTCCATTATTCTCTGTGGAGACATTGATCTTCAAGACACTCTTGAATACATAGTTATTGTCAGATTCTACACAGAAAAAAAAGAATAGGATGAGGAAAAGCCAGAGATAAGACAGCCCATGGGGAAATATCAGAAGATTACCGTAGAAATGTACATCGATCTTTTTAATGCTTTTAATTGTGTTTAATGCTTGAGGGAATAAACTGCACAAAGAAGCAGTCGTAATGCTAAATTAGGAAAAAACAGTTGCAAGAGAGCTAGGCCTTAAACACCTTGTACAATGCATAAGCTGAAACTGTGTGCCGTTAGTTTCAGCAGTACAAGGTGTGCTGAGCCTGTGACTGGACAGGCCAGCTCAAGAGTTTTACATCCATGGCAGGAAAGCTAGGCATTAACTAGATAAAATCCACAGAAGAGCAATAAGAGTCCTCAAGGACGCAGCAAATAACCTCTGAGAGTGAAAGACTCTGAGAACTGTTCAGCCCAAAGAATGGGGCAGTGAGGAGGGAAGAGACAAATGTTGTGGTAGAGCAGCACTGCTGCAGAGTAAGGTAAAAGGCTGTTTACAAATGGGAGTGAAGAAGTCTGGTTTGAAACTGGGAAGCACTTTCTAAAAGTAATGATGGTGAAGCACAGGAATTGGATGCCAGTCCTCAAGAACAATTGGGAGAAACATGCCTCAGTAATGACACTGGAGCAGCTGATTCTGCTTTGGGACAGTGCGAAGAGGTACACAGATTTCAAATCCCTTTGACCTATATACTCTATGATTCTACAACACAAATATTTTAAAGTACTTTGGCACTGAGTAAAATGAAAGAGGAGATAACCTGGCTTCAAATTTATCTTGGTTGGTATGCTTAGTGTCAGGTAGTATATATTTGCTTTTCACAGCACAATGCCTTTCACTTCGTTCTCATAAATGATTGAATGAAGTGAAAGAAAAATATATGAAGTTTCTTCTGCAGTAAAGTATGATATAAGTCTGATCTAGGCTGAATGTTTGGATCACACTACTTCTGACAAGGCTTTATCATGAGCTCTGAACATCATCGCTCCCTGTCAGCTCCTGTTTTGTGTGTCTGTTGGCCTACATGGTATCAGGCTTCATAGCTTGGCTAAATGAAGGTAACTGTCAAATGCAACTTGTTGGGAACTTGATTCAAGCTATGGCTTGGTTTAGCAATTAAATTTCTGTAAGGCTGTTTTGTGGTAACATGAACTGTGCTCCTAGAGGGGAAACAAAAAGCTAAGAATAGTATTAATAGGAATGTGGCTTTGGTGGTTTTTCTTAGTAAAGAGACAGATGAGCAAGACATAGCCTGTAAAAGGAAAGAGAAGGGGGGGTGGGTATGGAGGAGAAAGGGAGAGATAATGAGTTCTGAAAATTCCAGGTGGGATCTAGTGGCTTAGGCATGTTGAAAGGTAGACTGGATTTGCTAGCTCTTAACCACCAAACATAACTTCATACTGTAGCTGAAAGAGAAATTACTTTCTCAGACAGTATTTTTTAAAGCTGCTTCTCTTATATATGCACTAGAATAAAATTCTAAACAGTTATCTGGAGCTAAGCTAAGTGTATTAAATAAACATGCTGATCTGAAATCTGACACTTCCATCCTTAGTGCAATTCCTCTGGAGTTTCATGCAGCAGAGTTTCAAAGACATTTTTTGGAGGGACACAGAATGGAGGGATAAATTTCAACCATTTCCCTTAAAATTGAAGAGTTCCATGAAAATCATGTAGGTTTTCCTGGAATTTCAGTTTCACAAAGAAAGGAGAATGGTAGAGGAGTAGTGAGATACTTTAAAACATTCCAGGAAGGTTCCCCTTCACCCCCCAAACCGAAAACTGAATATTGCAGTAAAATAAACATGTCAGAATATTAGTGGAACGTTTTGATTTTTGTTGATTCCAAAATGTTTGGATGACTGGAAACCAAATGTTGTTGCGGAAACTGCCTTTTTCAAGAAGTGGTAACTTGAGGAGTGTGCTCCATCCTGCTGGGGGACAGACAGGTATTGCACAGCTTTGCTCGGAAGCTTCCTCATTTCATGTTAGTTCCCCATATTGAAGATCAAGAAAAGTACTGAAGTTGTCCTAACAAGCCAGGTTTTGTACCACATATTTAGGGAATGGAACTTGATGCTAAAAACCACCTACTAACTCCATCCAAAGGAATAGGTTCCACCTCTGGCTGCTCTCTCTCCTTCCTTTTCCTCTAGCACTGCCCTGGGATATCTCCACTGCCTGCAATTGCTCATCTAGAGGGGTCGGCAGAGCACTGTTGCACAGCTCTCCAAAATGTTGCACTAGGCACTGCATGAACCTCCACTCTCACATGTCTGTCTACAAAGTAGTAGAGTCTGCACAGTGACTTTTCTCTGCTGTGTGCAGACTTAACGCAGAAGATCCATGCAGTCTTTGCTGTGGATATTGCTTTGCTCAAAGAGCACTTCTCCACAGAAGTGATAGGATTAGTGCAGGCTGCCAAACCTGAAAAAAACAGTCACATAATTGTATAGGATTAGTTGATGGTTGTATCGTGTCGTTTCCACTTCTTCCTCATCTTTACTAACTGAACTGTTCATTTGCAACCACAAGCTCCTCCCCAAGACAAATTTACTGCAAGGATGTCAAAATAAAACACTGTTCAGTTGATTAACGGGTTACACAGAATTGGCTCCAGCCCACAGATTACTATTGAAGATTGTATGTAGCTGATGCTTTCACCATTTCATCATTTCAGCCATCTGAAGTGAGTGCACTTGAATCCTAGAAGACAATCATCTAATCCTCCTTTACCACTTTCCTTCTTTAACGGGGATTGCTGCTTCTGTTTCCTGGCAAATGATTACAGAAACATTAAAAAGACAAAGCAGGTGCCTTATTTGCCTCCAAGCGCTGAGGCTACATTCAGGATGTACCTTCACGGTACATTGCAGCTAGGTCCCTTGTTTTTTTCAGCCCAGAGCAGAGCAGGCTGAGGGGAGGCCTCATGGCGGCCTGCAGCTCCCTCACGAGGGGAGCGGAGGGGCAGGCGCTGAGCTCTGCTCTCTGGGGACAGCGACAGGACCCAAGGGAACGGCATGGAGCTGGGACAGGGGAGCGTCGGGCTGGGTGTTAGGGAAAGGTTCTGCACCCAGAGGGTGGTCGGGCACTGGGACAGGCTCCCCAGGGCAGTGGTCATGGCACTAAGCCTGATGGAGTTCAGGAAGCATTTGAAGAACGCTCTCAAACATGTCACTTGATTTTGGTGTGTCCTTTGGTGACCCAGGAGTTGGACTTGATGATCCTTGTGGGTCTCTTCCAACCTGGGATATTCTATGATTCTATGATTCTATGTCTGCTACGTTCAATTAAGATTGTGATCCTACTGATAAAGGAATAGCTGCTGTCTAACCAATTATTTCTTTATAGGCCTGTGCTGCCAGTTGTCCATATTGCTGTTACTGCCTGAAAGTTTGATGCTGTAAATATCTTAGATTTTTCTCCACTCCAGGTAATTCAGACTTCTCCAGAGGTCTCCGGATGTCTGTGGTCTCTCAGGTTAACTTGTTTCTGGGAAGGCTGGCAGCTTTGGAAGCCGATTTGTAGCTTCTGAGGTGTCTCCAGACACCCTGAGTGGGACTGTGCAGTGCAAGGTCAGGTTCTTCCCCAGGGAAAGGAAAAGGAGGCTGTAGAATAGGGCTGAAGACTGCAGGCTTCATAGGTAAGAACGTAAGAGGAAGAGAGAACTGTCTGCAAGCTGGAGCTGAGGGTTCTCATTGCAGCCTGGTGTCCCCTGGGTGTTCAGCCACGGGACCATGGCATTCCCTGCAGTGTGAATGAAAACCCTCTGGCTGATTTACCACTGCAGGCAAGAGGCAGGGTTGCTTTCTGTAAGTGCTAGAACTCATTAAAAGTTTATTGTTTGTTTTAGTGATTTTTTTTCCTTAAAAAAAAACCAAAAAAACAATTAGCAGCGAAATCTTTCTCTTGCCCAAAGGCCACATGTTTGAAGCTCTTTAGCTTCATAGAAGCTATGCAGGATGATGGTTGTGTCTGTTCAGAAGCATGATATATAATCTCAGCACCATGCTTGCTGCAAGGTGCCCTGATACCCAGATTCAGATCCCTCAATGGTAACAATGGTACCAGAGGTACTTGTTTGCACATCAGGATTTCCTTGCAAAGCCCAGAGCTTGATATATTTGTGCCTCACCAGGCACATGGCTGGACCTGGCTCAGCATGAGCAAACAAAATGATTTGAGAAGAGGGAGTTATGAATTTCAGACCCTTTTCTGAATGAGGCAGAAATATGACTTAAACCCACATCTGTTGCCTTTCTGGCTATTATTTTAATCAAGGGAACAGCCTGCAGTATTCTAATGTTTTCTGTCAGAAATGTTGTAGGATTAGTTTCCATTCCAATATAGGATGAAAATATTTGATGTTTTACTAGAGTAGGACTTCTTTGTGGCCGCCCAACGGAAAGGATCCATTGCATTGTTTTGTGGATCAGCTGTGTGGTGATGGTGAGCTGCCAGGGCCCCATGGAGCTCCATGTCACTAATTAACATTGTAGATAAAGAGAAATACTCCTTTATGTTTGTTACTATCCTGTTGTCTCTCCTTTACAAGTAGAGATGATGTGGTCAGAGAAAGGGGTCAATGGCTAATGATAAGCAGGGTACTTCTCAGTAACTTCAGCTTCCTAAAATACATTTATTTTTTCTTTATGCTGGTTTCATATTCACCCTTCTCTGTATGTCCTAAAGAGCTGAGCCTGTTGGGCAAACCCAGAAGATAGAGGAGATAAAAGCATGTAGTGTCCTTTTGGAATGGACCCATGTGGCTTCCAGTTCCCTTTGAAACTTTTCTGAGACACCATTGAAGATGCAGTTATTAGATAATGATGAAGACAAATGTGGTCATGGATGGTATTTGCTTACAATAGAGAACACTAAGTAATCAAGTCATAATATAAATATAAGACTTTGCCAATGCTTCCTCACTTGATTTCTCTTCACTTCTTCCCACTGTTTGATAAAGCTGATTAGTAGAACAATGTTGCTATCTTTTGTCTTCTCATTTATTTGTTGAAGCTCAGATGATGAGGAACCTATGTCTTGGGCAGAACTGATTTTTACTGCTGCAAAAGCACTGATGTGGTTATTAGGAATCGTGGCAGAAGAATATTGAGGCCTGAGTAATGAAAGCTTGAACTGAACTGTGTTTCAATTGCCAATTCAAAACAAAACAAAACATCAAAACAAAACAGCAGGTTTGAATGCCTTTTTTTTTTCTTTTTTTCTTTTTTTTTTTTTCCCCAGTGATATGTAATAGGAAGGAAAATTTTACCTTGGAGCTACTGAGTGTGTTAGTTTTTTCTCAAATTAAATATACTGTTTTTTACACTTTGAAAACATTGTAGCAGTTTAGTTTAAAGCTTCATTCTCACCTTTGTTTGGCTAGCACTATTTGACCAGAATGGTAAACAGTTGATTTTTGGTTATCTATGAAACTGGATATTTTGTTGAAGTTTTATTTGTGACTACCCCTAGCCACCCTCAACAATGTTTCCGTGGCCTCTGAAGCAAACAAAAAAATCCAAACAAAAAATAAAACAGTGAGATTGCCAACAGCAAGGGTGGTTGCAATTATTTATAGTGCTGTTGAGGTTCCACTGTAGAAATAATATGAAGAGAGACAGATTTATCTCTGAGCCAGATGAGGTCTTGATATTGCTGTCCTGCTTTGCTGTACCAGGGAAGGTCTGTGGTCCTGGCTCCCTGGCAATGCCTCGGGTACTGCTACAGCAAACTCCCTGGCTGCAGAAGCAGCTTTTGCAAACCGTGGGTTGAGTCTGTGAGGAACTTGCCATAAATTGGAGAGAAGAGAGGCAAAATTACAGGTATCTCTTAGACTCTGATGGCAGCAAAACCACTAATACACATCTGCAGATCCAGGACTGTCACCACCTCTTAAATGCAGTGAGTGTTTAAGGGGAGCATGGCCTTCAGGGAACGCTCCCTGATGAAGTGCTCCTGCTCCAGCAGGCTGAGGAGGGCAGAACAGCTAGAAACAGAGTTGGAGGGAATCAAAGCCTGCACTCCAATCTCCCCTTGATTTTCCATGAAGCCGGAGCATGATCATGTCTGCAGTAGCACTTTGGACATTTCCTCTGGAGCTGAATCTGAAGCAGGATTTTTTTCCTCTGAAGGAGGATATGCCTCTGAACATTGTGGCTAATGACATCCTAGGAAACATGAAAGATGAAAGATACCTAGTGAGATCATTTGGTGTCTTCCATTCTTCCAGGGAAGCCCTGTGACTCATTTTAAAAGCAGTTGGTGGTTTTATTTTCAATTCTGTTTTAGTCAGATATATGTCATTTTTAAAAATGGCAAACCTGCTTCTCATGATCTGAACAGAGAAATAGGATTTTCAAGGTACATATATGAAAGAAATACAGCCTTCGGCTTTATCTCCTACCTGAGATATCCAGCATCACAAGTGTGACTGAGCACTGGGAGCTTCAGGCCGCTCTGCAGTGACGTTACCTCACTCATCTTGGCAAGCAGCCTTCCCTTTTCATCAGTGCCTGGAATTTCATTACAACAGAAAACATATTGTGGAGAGGGGATGTGTAAAGATTATGCCATACAACTCAAAGGTCCATTTTTCACTCAGAACAGGTTTTCTCTCCTCTTCTGGAGACATCTGCTAAGCAAAAATCGGTATTGCATTTCTGTGGAACTTCGGGTATCGCTTCTGACTGCATCATGATTGCCTAATTTTAAGATGTTTCTTGCTACTGAAAAGGGGTAGAAAGCATGATTCATTACTGGATTTGGAGATGCTCAATGCCGACAGCAAAAATTTTAGTTCCATATGTTCAATCCTACTACTCAATGATTTCTCTCTCCCCTCTCTAATGAGGTTCATCCCTTGATCTGGAGGATACATACCTGTACATTTTTACCAGAGCAAGCACTTTCATATATTGTCACATACAGATCACTTTCTCAGCAGGCAGGGGTTCAAAATCAAGCATGACCTCTGCCTCTGTACTCTTGTTTACCTTCTGGTGGGGGAAGCAGGGCTGGGCTATGCTTTGATCATTTTTCCCTTTATATAGGCTGCAAGAAGGAGATGGTAGAATGCAGAATGATGGCAGGGCAGCTGCAGTGGCCTCCACACAGCCAGAGAAATACTAATGCAGTCAGTTTTGTCATCTCTCCAAGGGACCATATGGCTTTCTTCGTGTGCCACTGGATCTTTATCTCAGCAGGTACAAAACCTGTATTTCTTCCAGTGTACTTAAGGCTGGCTATAGGGCTGGAAGAAATAACACTATCTCTTGTAAATCTCTCTCTTTTTCTCTTTTTTATTTTATTTATTTATTTTTTTCTTTTCAGAATTCTAAAACTCTCTCATTTTTATTTTTATTTTTCAGAATCCTAAAGCCCACAGAAGGCCTCATCACTGTGCACTTTGCAGCAGGGACACCCCACAGGCTCCCAGACACTGCTGCCTGGAGCACTGGGGCCTCACCAGGTTGGCAAGCTTTGCTAATGAACACAACTTGCAGTAGGGCCATGAGCAAAACTAGGTGCTGCCATAGCCACCCTCTTTGGAAACTGAAAATCCCTCAGAGCCTGGGAACCCAAAAGAGACCTGCTTGCCTATGCCTGAACTCAAAATGGCTCTCAAGGTTCTTGGGTTTCCTTCCAATGCTGTTGGTGCCTGGTGGACGCACATGGCTGTTCACTGGGGTGATGAGCAGAGCAGCTGCCTCCGTGAGCTCTCCTTGGGTGGTCAATCCCTGAAGGCTTCAGTGGTGTCCCAGACCACCCCTCCTGCCTTAGGGTTTGTACCCTGTCTCTGGTGCCAGATCTTGGTTAGCGTCCCCAGCATGCGCACATTTCCAGACCCAGCCTTGCCCAAAACATTGTGGTGGCTTCCAACAGGCTTTGAGAGATCAGCTGTGTGCCTGCTTCCCCTGGCCAAGTGCTGCAGCAGTAATCAGTGACCCTACTAATTAATATTTCAAATATACATGAATAATCCACCAACTGTCCATGTCTAGGTATTTTCTCAGATGCTCCCTTCTTGCCATAGATCATGGCTCTCTCCTGGGATATCACACTTTCATTTCAGACCTGAGAAAAGGTTTGCATGGTGAAAGCTGATATGTGTTTCTCCAGCTGTTTTAGTAGGTTTAATAAAAGATGTTGCCCTCTGTCTGCAGGCCTTGTTGTTTCATATTCGTGGACCATCGCACCCCAGCAATACCACTGCCAAGCTGCAGCAAGTGGCTCTGCTCTCTGTACTGCTACTGAGAGCTCGGGCACATCAGCCTGCTGCAGTTGGGGTCTTTCGGAAGTTCTCTGGAGGCAAATGGCTGATGTAGAGGTCCAGGGTGCCTTTCCCCTTTCCCCTTTCTGGGCTTTGGCAAAAGGTGGCTAGTTCCTGAGGCTGTACTGTGTCATTTTCTCAGGGCTCCTGGCTCCCAGCTTGGACTGAGAGGTTTGTTTCTACTACCTGTCTCTCCATACCCTCGTGGCTGGAGGACCAGTTCTTGGGCCTTGGTCTGCAGGCACTCCCGCTTCTCTTGGATGGAAATCAGTAAGTGACAGCTTGCACATTGCTCTGTAATTCAGAACACTTAGATGAAGCCTTGCACATCTCTGCAGGTGCTTCCAGTGGATACATTTCCATTTCAAAACCATTTTCCTTTATTCCATCATGCTGGGGAAAGTGCAGGTGAGCCACCGTGTTGAGGCAGAGGGTTTGGATGTCATGGCTAAGCCTTTTTTCCACTGTAGACCATCCAGCTCCATGAAACCATGTCACATCAGATATTGCTAAGCCAAGCACACCAGGTTGATCAAAAGAGAATTCAATATTTGTGGTCATGTGTATTCTGTAGTGAAGCTATTTGTAAGACCAAGATTGATTACCTAGGTCACAGTCTGCTGGGATTTTGCAGCCATCCCAATCAGATATATTTTAGCTTTGCTCCAGGGTTCAATTTTTGTTATGCCACAAGCACAGGCTCTTCCTCTGACTTGAAGAGGACTTGCATTTTTGATCAGCAGTAGGAGAGTCCTGTCTCTCTGCTCAACTGAGGTTGATATAAAACATCTCATTGTTTCTCCTGGGCTTTTTTCATTCCTGACCAACCTTCTCGTTGTGCCAGCTGAAGAAATAGCACAGTTCCTCCATGTCAGCACCGGGGCAGGAGGGCTGCAGGCAAGCAGGGCCACAGCTTGGGCAACCGAGGGGTGGGTGCTTGTTTTGGAGAAGCTGTCATAGTGTGGGGGGGATGGCATGGGGGACACCAGGGAATGAGGAGGCCGGGGGAGAGAGGTGAAAGGGCCAGGCTGAGAAAACATTTAGAAAAGCTGATCCAGGGAAAACATCAGCTCAGGGCTTGATGGCTGGGCTCCCACTGCCTTCTGCATTTCAGAGCACAAGCCCAGCAAGACTGACCCCACCATCCAATACTTCCTTACCAGGCTATGTGCCTAGGCACCTCAAACTGGGGAGAGATCGATGAGTGCAGTGGTTGCCCACAGATGCAGCAGCACAGAGGCTTCCCCCTCTTCCCTCTGCCCTGAACCCTGGATCACCACCAGTAGTGCCCTTAGCCACAAAATGAACAAAGAAATTTGCTGATCTCCAAGTTTTAAAGGAGAGAGAGAAAAAGAGAAAAGCACCACATTGCATGCATGCAGGCACGCACCCTATCAGAGAGCACAGGGTGCAAGTAAAAATAGTGAGGTGCAGGCGTGGGGAGCTGGAGGTGGAGGTGTTACAAGATCTGTGCTGTGCTGCCAAATGTTCCCACCACTGACAGCATTATGGAGTGATAACATCTTGGCAGGCTACTTTTAGATGTAGTTTCATCCAATTCCTCTTATGCTTCCCTGTTTTAATTCCAGGATGGCTCTGGACAGAGAGGATGAAGACAGAGTTGGAGGTGTGTAAGATACTCTTTATCTAAATAAAGCAGATATGGGAACTTGAAGCATGCTAAGCGTTGAAATGATCGATGCATTGCTCTAAGCTCCTGAGCACTAGTTGAGACTTACAGGGGAGAGAGTGTGGAGACACTGGTGGGACAGTCCAAGGTCTGATCATGAGGTGGAGCTTGTTCTCCAGCTCTCCACAAACACCTTGTTTCATAGGAGGCACCTTTCTTCACCAGCCAAAGTCCCTGGCTGGCTCCCCGCAGCTGCACAGCCGGGAATGTGCTGTGAGTGGGGGGAAAGCCTTGGTGTGCTGCAGCCCCTTACCCACCTGGCTGGTGTACACCGTCTGCAGGCGATGGCCATGGGGCATGTAGCTGCTCATGGCCACCCGCTGCTGTGCCCAGATCACTGTGAGCTGTGCTGCACCAGGGGGTCTCATCATGATGGGGTAAACCATTCACCACACTGCTGGCCTACCTGCTCCTCACTGGCATGGCAGGTAGCTGGACCTTGGGGTGCTTTCAGGAGTGCATCTCTGCTAGGAAATATTTCTCTCCACAGCAGAGTTAGCATCTGGTAGCTGCTGGGAGCTCCCAGGCTGGGTCAGTGCTGTGCCAGCTTTCCTGCTGGCCTCGGGTGGCCACCCTTCTGGGGCAGGGGGTCCTTTCTCCGTGTATTTATGCGTGTTTTTAAAATGAGGGGATTTTCTTCAAAAGGCACACCAGCTCTGATGTGACCCTTGCATGTTCCCGTGCAGCGCGGACCTTCTTATTTCCTGAATGGCTTGCTCTGCACTTGAGTTAACTCACACCCTGGATTTTGTCCAAGTACATTTTGTTTCTTGATATGAGGCCAGGCTTCGCTGAGTTGTGGTGCCGTTTTCTTCTCCCTGCTCTCCTCCCTGCTTCTTTATTATCATCCTCATTACCGAGTGTTACTGGCACCGTGCAGCCAAGGGGGGGAGGGCAGTCCCCAGATCTACGCCTGCCTCTGACAACAGCTGAAGGGAGCACGCTGAAGCAACAACAAACGCCTTCTTTAACGTACATTGCCTGCACATTGAGCTGTCCCAAGCCTGGCCCGGCACTGAAAGGTATGTCTGAGACCAGCTGAAGCAGAAAACATTTGAACCCTGCCAAATAGCTTCCAGATGTGTAAGATATAGCCTCACAGTGGACTTTGACTGTAGCTCTGCCAACATACGTCTGCACATTTCTGGTGCACAGGGAACATGAAAGTAGATCTTTTACAACATCTGCTGCCTTTCCCCAGCTATTCCTCCCTGCTTCTTGTGGTCCTCTTCCTATATTTCATCCTCCTATAATACACACATATATATATTAGGGAAAGCTACAAGTCCTTCCACTGATTTATTAAATCTTCCCTGCATGTTTCATACCTTTTCTTGTTGACAGTGTGGTTGAAAGAGAGGGAAAGACAGAGAGACCTTCTTCTGCCAGGCAGCAAGGCAGTGCCCAGGAGCTTTAACTAATTCCGTATTGACTCAGGACTCATCTAGGTGGTCTTCTTGAAGACCAACAAATCATAAAGTTATATCAATTCCATGGAAAAGGGGCTTTTATAAAACAAAACAAAATAAAGCATAGCAAAGCAAAACAAAACAAAACCCAGGTATTTATCTTAGTGTTGCAGTATGAATTATTGTCTTAATTCTCCAGACACCAGGGCTTGTGGGGTACCAGAGCAGAGCTGGCTGGAAGAGGGGAGGAAGAGAGCAGACGTGTCAGAGATTAGATTCTAAGAGAATGTGGTAGCAGCTCTTATTTGCAAAATAAAAATTAAAAATAATGCTTTTTAAGGTCTTATATTTATAGTAATGCTTTGGCTAAGGAAAAAGACAGTAGAGGCCTGCTGTCCCCAAACAAAATGAGGTGGTTAGTTGCATCTCTTTATGTTCAATATGACAATCTTATCTCTGACTCCACAAGTGGTGGTTGTTTGTTGACCTTTGTTCCTACACCAAACCCGGCGTATTCTTCAAGAAATACTTATCTTTGGAGCCCATGGCTGTGTCAGTCTTGTCTGTTCTGGGAAGTTAACCAGACCCAGACATGGGACGTATTTTGATGAGAGACCACCTGGGAATCACAGAAGCTATCTACATACGCCAGGGAGTTGTGGTCAAACTCTTGGCAAACCATCAACCACAGGAATCTAATGAGTGGAAAGACTTCATTTGGCCCCATCATCACTGCTGAGTTGATTGATGAGGCAGAGATGCAGCCCTACTTACGTACCTATTTCTGTCTTCCCTTTGTGATGAGCTGGGACAGGGCATGTGGTATACAAAGAGCCTATCAGTCAACTTGTGGGCCTTTTGTGGATGAAAATGTAAAATGGGGGATGTCTGCAGGGCAGCGCATGTGGCATTGCTGGGGGAAGGCGATGGGAAGACATGGTCAGATGAAAGAAAAGATATCATCTCCTAATCTCATCTGCCTATAAAGTAGAATGCCTGCTTTTGTCTTTCTCAGTTTGGAGCAGGCAAAGCAGTAACCTTTACCGGTTGCTACAGTGTCTGCAATGAATCTGGCTGGTTGACACCTGGCCCTGGAGTGAATCATAATTTTGTCAGGACAGCAGCCCTGAGAGCTGTTGTTCTCACCAGCAGCCCCGCTTATCCAGGTATGAAAGCGTGTGCCTGATCCATGGTGTATAAGGGGTCTAGCCAACATGCTGTGCACTAAGCATGCGTGGAGAGACCTGCAAAATCCAGCTGTCCTGGTCTGGCAGCCTGCCTTGTAGGGGTGGTCTCTCTCTTGCAGGCTTGGGATTCCTGTGGGGGTCCTTTCTGCCTGAAAGCATTTGCTGTAGTGGGAGCTTCACCTCCTGTTGTTGAGAATGGACGGGCTGGATCTTGTTATAAACTTCACATATTTCAGG
The DNA here is from genome assembly GCF_009769625.2 of Cygnus olor. Lineage (NCBI taxonomy): Eukaryota > Metazoa > Chordata > Aves > Anseriformes > Anatidae > Cygnus > Cygnus olor. The sequence continues at coordinate 23,110,297 of NC_049198.1, forward strand.
CTAAATCAACAGCTGCTAAGATTTTATTCCTATATTATCACTATTTTATTGCTATGGTTTCTAATTGGCTTACTTCGCAAGATGGCTTCTTTTTTTTTTTTTTTTTTTTTTTTTTTTTTTCTGGCAGTTAAGAAAAAATATTTCTATACCACAATTAAAGATGATGGGGAAAAGGCATGTGCCCTGAACAGGATATTGAAGAAAAAATGTTTTAGGAACTAAAATAAATGTCTTAATCTCCTCCCTCCCTTCTTCTTCCTGGGATGTAATGGATAGAGTTAAAAAGAGGCACTGATACTGGCTGCTGCTTCATTTCTTGACATGATTTATGTAACTGTATGTCGAAACTGAAAAGATCTGGATGAAAGAGCTCTGCTTTTACAGAGACCCACTCCTCTGAGGTTTAAATCTTAGAGACAATTTTATGTTGTGAAGCGTCTAGAAGTCTCCTTGGACCCTTTCCAGTGCAGTGTCCCATGGAACATCTTCCTTCGAAGGCACCCTGTGCGTGCCCTCTGACTTCATGCCTATAGGACAAAAAAAAAAAAAAAACATCTCAGGTTCAAATGTCCGGGGCTCCTGCTCCTGTAATCCCTGCCTAAGTGTTATTTGGACAGGGGAAGAGGATAGATGAGTAACAGCAGTGTCGTTTCAATTGCAGAGGAGACAGCTTAGTCTAATAAACAGTACCTCTGTTACAACTGTGTTGTGTATTAATGCCACCATCCCTTCCAGTACCCGACTTGTAATGTCCCTGAGATAATGATGGTGACTTCTGTAAGCACAGTACAGATTGAACAGCTGATAGTAAAGAAAAACAGACTTGCTTCATTCTTTGTCTGTCAGCTCTTCCCTTTACTCAATTACTTTTGGATCTGACTTTTTTCATTCACAAGTGATCTCTTTGATCTGCTGCCTCAAGTACACCCTAAGCCACTTCTGTCTTCCTTCTCCAGTTTCTTAGGCTTGTATTACTGCTCCCTGATGACTCTGATCTCACATTTTGAGCTGCCCCCGTCCTTTCTGATACTCCCAATGAAATTACAACAATCCTCTCTCTTCAATCATTCTTGGGTGTAAATTTGATCATTACATTAGTCTGCCAGCTAACTTTTCCGGAGGCTTCAATACCCCACAGCTTGTTGTGTATGCTCAGACTGAACATGGAGACAGTATAAAAATCGGAGAACACAAGGCACTTGTGACTAAAGGGAAGCTTGCTTTCAAACATGGAGCTAAGTGTTGCATAGGGTGAATACACACTACAGAAGACTTCAGGCTGTTTCCCAGGCCACATGCTACTTCCCAGGCCACCTGATTTCCCAGGTAAGGAGACAGGACAGAGGGTCTGGGACCCTTGGCTTTTTGGCAACTAACAGCTATAAGAAGCTTCTCAGATGGGCAGAAGGTGAGAAGACTTTAACATAAGGGCAAAGCAAAGCCTACGGAAACTTACTCTCTGCTTCCTGCCCTTATCAGTCACTGACTGTTTCATGGAGGGACTCGCCAGATCTCGTCTGATGAGACTTGGTGAGTAGCGTGGGTAAGTACTTCTTTAGGGTGTGGACTTCCTGGGCACTGATCATCTTAGTCGTTTTGCATCATGGTCATATAGGGTGTGTGATATAATGTCCTTTTCCTTCATGCATAGCTGGGACCACTTCAGGTGGAATAAGTATTGCTGATTGAAAGGTTTCAGCACAGATCTAAGATTCTGTGATTCTTTAATGACTCTATATTCTTCATTATTTTTATTATAATGTTATGTATTATGAATAAAAAAAATTACATAATCTATGGTATTTTCATGATCAGTGCAGGCATTTCTGGTTTGGCTGTGTATCATGAGTAGCAATATAATTTCTTCAGTCCTTACAAATCAGACTGAACATGGTTATCTTGGACCATGTGCTTTCTCTCCTGCTTTTTACACAGAGCTGTGTGGGGTCCCTGGATTGGTCTAGCCATGGGGACATGGCCAAATATAATGAATGATCACTGATCTGTATGTTGACCACACAAAGGCTCTTCATTTTAATTTGGCTGTTAATGGCTAAGGAAGAGTTTTAGAATCAGAACAAATCACAGCCACCACCTGCATCAGTGAGATGACTCAAAACAATTTTGGATGGAGTTGGTGTTACATTTGTCCTGAGGTAGTAGGTGATTCCTCTTGAAACAATGATGTTCTGGCACAGCAGGTGGAATTTATGACAAATGGATTACTGACGCTATATAGGCCTGAATCTTACTGTATTTGTACATCGTGTCTTAAAGATGTTCCCATTTTTAAGTTTTGGGCAACTGGGTAACTAGCACATACAAAGTGCTCAAGGACTGAAACTTCTGTGGAAAAGACCTGTTGACTGAAGGCTCCTGAGGCTTATGGACACTTACACCTCCAGCAGTTGGTAGTGTATGCTCTCTGGGGGAACACACATTATTCGCATTATTGAAAGAGATGATCTGTCAATAACATCATAAATGTATTCACTCTGATATAAAATATTGTCCATTATTATTGCACACATGGAAATTATTTAGAACTCAAGTTTTTAGAAGTAAATGCACAGACTGCTATTTGTGGATATTCAAAATTGCAATGGGCATATGCCCAGAGTATTTACACCTTTACATGATTAGGATATGTTGAAAACAGGAATACAAATACCCTGACACAGAAGGTAGGAAGAATGCTTGTTAACTACTTAGCAGCCGTAACCACAGCAAACAAGTGATCTGGACTAGCATCTAACCTGGGAAGTTCTTAAAAGTTCTTGAAAGGAATATGATAGCATGTTCCAGTCCAGCAGCAGAGCATGACAGCCCCTCAAGCAGGTAACATAACACTCAGCTGAAAAGAATGGAAGGGTTTAATGGAAAAACAACAAATTACCTACCTGTAAGTTGTTATGTGGGCTTGCAAACAAATGGGCAGCCACAGTAAAATAGTCCCACTTCAACCTCTAAACCTTGAAAAGCAAAACGCAAATGAAACTTCAAGAATATCTGCAAAATAATTTATAAATAGAAAAGCAGAGACCAAATGATTTTCCTGGGATTTCAGAGGGAAACATGAAGGATTTAGTGGAAATGTAAATAACCAAGGAGACCTCACTTCATACATAATCTATGTAAATTCTTGGAAAAAAAAAATCAATTCAGAGAGAGATGAGAAAGCATGGGCCATGACGTTGCTTCTTCTGAGGCTTGAGGAGCAGGGAATAAGTGGACGGAGAAATAGGGAAGATGAACTGTTTCTTAGGATGAAGGATGAATCTTTTTATATCTTGCTTTTATTTAAATATATACATGATTTCTTTATTTCTCTCTCTCTTTTATAAATTACATATTGCAGCAATGGCTCTGCACTGCTCCTGTGAAAGCCAATCAAAAGGTGATGTTGATTCATCTGTTCCCATCCTTTTTCTCAGTTCTCAAATATCACACAGGAGAAGTGTGTTCCTTTGTTAAATTAGCAAAGGTTTGATCTGAAAGATGGATTTACCTCTCCTTTATATTACTTGCATGCTGTACAAACCAGCAATATATGTAATTGTGTATGTTTTTATGTGTATATAGTCTTTTCCTCTGTCTTGCTGAAGCTTTTCCATGCCTTCTTGTCCTCATGGTTTCTAACCTTACAGACTCTCTTTTGTTTTCTTCTCAGCAGTTACTGACAAGTGCCCATCTTTAGAACTTGGACCAAGACTGAAACAACAGAGTCTCAGGAGTCCTGCAGGCCCATTGCTGAGGTATCTTTGTAGTGTAATACTGTCATGTTTTCCTGTAAACTCCTAGAAGCGCTGGGCTTTTTTTTTTATGCAGAGCTGGGAACTTCAGTCAACTTCTTCAGAAATTTTGGAAATAATGGAAATCAGGCATATGGAGTCTGAGATAATGAATTGAGCTTGTTCTTGGTATTATCTTCTTAGTGAATGAAAAATGTGCTTGTTCCTTGAACAAAATAGAAACAAATACATAACAAGTAGAGTTCTTAGTATACCCAAAGTCTGTATCTCCAAAGAGTGATGTGTTTAGAAAGCCCCATCTCTCTCCAATTTCCTCTCAAAACTCCTTCACCTGACTTTGAGTATCCAAAGTCCAAATCCTGCAGAACTATTTCAGCCTCTTCTTTCACAATGAGTGGAAACTCTCAGGCAAAATGGCTTAGCGCTGACCTCTTTTGCAATTTAATGCCTTGTGAGGCAGCTCTAAAGATGTTTTTTATTATATAGAAAGTGGTTTCATTGCTCCTTCAACTGAACCTAAAACGAGCAAGGCAAATCTAGTTTTTAATGAGGGCTGTTATTGTCTTTGGTTCTGAAATTCCCCTCCTGGCAGCCGTTAGGATCTTTCAGCAAACACTATCAAAATGGTATTATCTTTGTGTCTGAGGGCTTGATCAGCAGTTGCCGCATAAAATCTTGTACAGCCTCCAGGACATCATTGCCTTTCCAGAAAGTAAATTGGCAGAGACATGCTTGTCCAACTTGCTTGTGCTTAAAGACCTACAAATGAGGTTTGCTCTGTAAACGAGGCTCCTTTTGACTGAAAGTGAGAGGTTTTTTGCCCTGCATGTCATCTATCCATGAGCTATGAAACAAACAGGTAGGGAACACATGTTTTGGAATATGATTTGTTCCTGACCTCTGCTGGAATAAATAAGTCCCTGTGATCTTTCCAATGTGCTTTCAATTGTAAGGTACTTACCTCTGTATATTGTTAGACAAATTTCATCTGAATCAGCCATGCTTTTTTTCCCAGAATTCAGAGATATGATGTGTATTTCTGATACTTCTCAGAATACTTTTTTTTTTTTTCAGCAAACCATCGAGAGCATTACATGCCTCATTATGTAGGCTTTTTTCATTTGCAATGGATAGTGTATGGATAATTGGATAATCACCATTTATTAAGCAATGCAAGAACATTTCAGGGTGGGATGTTGCTCTCAAATTTATACATTAGTCCTGGC